>NC_068324.1:7527833-7877000 GCF_025860055.1 Xyrauchen texanus
TGTTTAGTTATTTCTGTAATTTTTCCTAGCACAAACACACTATATATATATATATATATATATATATATATATATATATATATATATATATATATATATATATATATAGTGTGTGTGCTAGGAAAAATACAGAAAAATGTCAAGTCTATTTATATTTATACTGTATAGGACAATTGTACAGGTGTTTATTTGTTTCTGTTTTTTTTCCTAGCACACATACATTATATAGATATATAGTGTGTGTGTGCTAGGACAAAATGACAGAAACAACTAAACAACTGTACAATTATCCAATAAATACAAATATAAATAGATAAATAAATAAATACATATAAAGTAGCATTATCTTTTCAGACCACAATGCATTTACCTCATAAATCAAATGGGAAAACAAACACACTCACACTCACACTCACACTCACACTCACACTCACACACACACACACACACTCACACACACACTCACACACACACTCACACACACACTCACACACACACTCACACACACACTCACACTCACACTCACACACACACACACACACACACACACACGTATAATGTGTGCATGTTACATAGCAACTCACCGATGTAAAATTGGACCATCTTTTCCATCCTCAAGCATATCACCCTCGGCGCTGTCTTCACTCTCCTCAATTTCGTCATCGCTGCTTCGAGTGATCTCAAATAAAACATCTTCAGCAGAAAAAAAACTTCTTTTGACGATCCATTTGATGAGATAATCCGTCCAGTAAGTAAGACGCGAAAACAGATGTTTTCCGTCTTTTTACTATGGCTTGTTTGTTGTCAAATGAAGGGGTGTGGTCACAGCCTACGTCGCAGGTTAGCTCCTCAATAGAGAGTGGCTGATTCAAATAAATAAAAAAACATCTTGTTCGCGAGGAATTTAATCTACCCGGTTATCGTTGGAATCGTGCACTGCTTGGCTACATTTTCTATCAGTCATATAATTTCAATTCTTTCATTGGCTTTCGTTGTAAAGACAAAATAATAGAATCAGCATATCATGACGTCAAAAAAACTGACCGCAGTGTTTGGATATTTTGACCTATATATTGCCTATCTTTGTATTTGTGTGTGTGTGTGCGGTCTTAATTTGTTCATTACACTCTAAGCAACACACACATATAACGCTCGGCTACCGGAGTCTGTTTTTATGCATAATTTTATTGCATAACCGACAAGTATGATACTTCACCCTGAAGAAACTTCGATGTAAACAAAGGAACAACCATCGATGTTACAACGTTATTGTTTCTTTGGACTAAAAATGCTCTATGGGATGTTATTCAGTGGACTCTCACCTTTCCATTCAATCTGGAACTTTTAGCAGTGGATGCGTGTGTGGCTCGTTATTACGACACTACTGGTATGTACTCTGTTTTTGATTACGTGTGTTTTGATCTGTACTGCTTACATAAATGCAAGAAATACATTCGTTATAAGCTTTTCATCGAAAAACAGAGCTCTATCATCGATGCTTGAGGCTTACACCTTTAAAATTATATATAGTTTGCCAAGATTAATGATGTTCTTTCACGTTAAATCTATTCATAAACATGAAACTAGTGGGGGAAAAAAACTCTTCAGTGCGCTGGCGCACTGGCAAAGGTTAACAGGTTAACTAATGGTAACATATAAACAGTAAACAAGTTTAAATTCAGAGGAGAAGATATAAGAGTCATAGAGCAAATTATACTGATGTACAATGGTATTCTAGGATTAAACTTATTCTGGTTTATAATTATACTGATGTATAATTATGAACAATGGTATAGGAAAACACACTGTGTATTTTTAAATTGTGAGGGTGAAAACATGCCATCATAAACGTGATAAAATCCCCCTGAATATTAATTCAGTGGCTTTTAACCCTTAATTAAAAAAGTTAATTTCTTACACTTTACTGTTAGGATATTTTGGAATGAGATATGCCTTTTTCTTTTCTTTTATTCCTTTCTTTTTTAAAGAGTACAAGCAAACTACTTCAGAGAGCTCAAATTAGTCACTCTGTAATAAATAATTCAAGTGAACAATTAATCAGGTTAATGAGACTAACTGCTCTAACTAATCTGTGTTCAGTAAAATAGCATCCATCTTTGTGGAGTACGATCTTTAAATGTAATCCTGCCCAATTCTGCACAGTTCAATATATCTGCAACCTGGCTATACGCCAGAAAGCAATGAAGCATGCTGAGCTATTTTAAACATACATTTAAATACATAATCAAAATGTAGATGCACAAGCATTACACAGTATTTCAGAGGATCAAAAACAAAACAGAAAGATGTTCTCTAGATTTTTAAGTGCTTTCAGTCATTCAGGTGACAGTAAACTCACAAGAGTTCATTTATATTTTATTTTCGATAACAAATGATCATTTTTAAATGCACTTATTAATGGGCAGACCACAAAACCTCTGTGCACGAAAACGGCAAGCCTTGTCACGATGATACACAATCTAAAACCTCTAAATGACCAACACAACTTCTCTGATCTGCTCTTGTGTCCCTCTTTTTCCTTTCTAAAAGATTATATAGTTACCTGCACACATCCATCTTTTTGTCAGACCATGTCTCATCCTATATCACGTCATTCAAGGAAAAATATCCCCCTATGTGGCCGCTGTCCTTGACCGTGATATGTCAATTGGTTGCCGGTCCTTCTCCAATCCACAAGAGGCATTGCAGGGTTTGTGAGAAATTGCTCTTTCAATTATGTTATAATAAAATGTTCCCCACAGACCTTGTAGTTTAATTTTAATTAGAGTAACTGGAGGTAATCCATATCAGGAATAGCAAAGCCTTGACATTCTGCATGGGCAAGCACCACTCACGTTTTCATTATAAAATATATAAATCTTGCTGGTTAATATCATTTGACGATTCATGCATGATAAGACATGCGACATTTATTGAAGCTGAAGTGTATAATTTTTTCAAAGTTACATTACTTCTTCCTATCCCAGCTTAATATGTATAGACATCTATATTGCCCTACATAACCAATACACACCTTTGTCAAAATTGAGTTATAACCAAAATTTGGTCTCTTATACTATGATGAATAAGTAAGTAATTTTTGGTTTTATTTCCACAAAAAGTGTAATTAATGTGTCTCTGTGGCACTCCCAACTGACCCAACATTGGCTCAAACAATGGCAGGAGTTTGGGCTGATTGAACTGATTGTTTGGGAAAACTGATTGAAAAGTCTTTTTTTATTCTGTTTGGTGTCACCATTGGAGCAGACATTATCAGACTGATCTCACAGAATTTGGTGACAGTAGGTCGAAAGTTCCTACTGAAATAGATCTATGCTTCCCAAATTGGAATCACTGCTCTCAGTGGTCGAAGCTGAAAGTATTGAAAATATGGGCGCTCCAGCTTCTGGGTGAAATGTCCACAAAGTGGTGCCAGAAGTGAATTCTTTTTAGTTTTTTTTTAGTTTGGATTAGGATGTATGGAATGCAGTACAGTCATGCAATAACCATACATCCTAATCCAAACCCTAAACCTTACCATTAGTGGAGTTAAAATGTAATCTTTCAGGGAAAATGCAACCTCTAAATCACACTTATCATTGTCTATGTGAACACAACATTCAGTAGCAGCATGTCAAATTGCCATGTGATCAGTTCTCCTTTAAATTTAAGCATTTGATATAAGGAATACAGAAAGCATGTCTCTCCCATCCACATGAGCCATTGCTGTGTTTGTAAAGATTGCTCCTTAAGTTATGTTGTAATTGTGTTTCACCCACAGACCACACAGTTTAATTTTAATTAGACCTACCGTGGGTTAATCAAGATCAGGAATTGCTGAATGATTTGTAGATGAATAGGAGCCAATTTACAGATGGCAAGGTATCTATCCCTATCCATAATGCTTTATCACCCCTGAATTGCCAAATTGGCCACCTGTATGTGGCTGTAGAGAGCAGATGAGGAAAATCCAGTACCACCTGGGGGGCTGTCACTCTTAATCAGGGTCCAGAGGTCTTGGGCATCAGGTAGCAATGGAAGCAAATGAACAGAAATACTTTATTTGTCCCAATGAGATACATTTGTTTTGAGCATACATGAAGGTACAAGAGAGACACTGGCAGCTCTTTGGCCACAACAGCAAAGAAAAACTTGACCTCACTGAATTGGAGTTGGACGCATTTCAAACAGCAGCTGCTCTCATGGAGCTCTGTGAACCTATGCTGCTGCTGACAAAATCAAGAGGCTTTCTAGAGGAACATTTTGTTGCTCAGAGGTTGCTTTTGCAAAGCACAGGAGACTCAATAGAGTTCTCTGCTATGTTTTATATCAACATAGTATCAACTTAAAGGTGAAGTGTGTAATTGTGGTAGGTTCATTTCATTGGTAGATTGATTCTCCTGAAAAGTGTAAACATTAGCTCTAAACTTCCCGACAAGCCAGACTTGGCAACTAAAGGTGTGAATAGGTGGCGGGACTACGTGTATGTCCAACCAATGGAAGATGTCATTATTTTTGCAATTCCATTTGGTGAAGCTAGTGGCACAGAACTACTTCACCTTTAAATATCAGATGTAAAAAAAAAGACCAAAAGAGACAAATTATTGACATATTCTAGTAAGAGTGCAGGACTGATTCTCCACGTATGGTCTCTATTCTGAATAACTGCAGGTCTCCTACTTTATAATACTTTATAAATATGTTATTAAATTAATATTCCGGGTTTAATACAAATTAAGCTCAATTGACAGCTTTTTAATTTTTTTTTTGCATAATGTTGATTACCGCAATATTTTATCTCAACTTGTTTCTCAGTAAATGGGGCAGATTTATGGAGGATTTAAAGGCGAAAATGTGACATAAATCTATAGAAGCATAAAATCACTAAGATTATTGTTCTGTTGAAACTTGTGTATTACTTGTACATACACACACACACAATCAGCCACAGCATTAAAACCACCTGCCTAATATCACGTAGGTACCCCTCGTGCTGCTAAAATAGCGCCATCCCACATTTCAGAATAGCATTGTATTTTACAGAGTGGTTATCTGAATTACAATAGACTTTGTCAGTTTGAACCAGTGTGGCCATTCTCTGTTGACCTCTCTCATCAACAAGGTGTTTCCATGTTGAGCTTTGTATTAAACCCAGAATATTAATTTAATAACTTATTTATACAGTATTATAAAACAGGAGACATGCAGTTATACAGAATAGAGACCATAAATGGAGAATCAGTCCTACACTCTTACTAGAATATGTCATCAATTTGTCTCTTTTGGTCTTTATATATATATATGTAATATATATGTAATATATATATATATATATATATATATATATATATTCTTTTATTACATATTTTAATAATTAACACAGCTATATTGTAAAAAATTGGAACACCCAATCGCAAAAATCACAATACATATTGAGTCAGCAACTTAATATTGTTGTAATATCAAATCGGTAGGTCTTTGGCAATTCCCACCCCAAGAAATCATGTTAACACACATATTATTTCAACTTGTGGCTACACCTTTAAAACAGTGTTTATTTTAATGTTTATGGATTGTCCACATTCACTTCCATTGTAAGTGTCTCACTGTAGCACAAATGTTTGCTTTTTGATTTTTTGTATTAAACCTGGCAAATTCCTTTAAGTTTTCAAGGAAACTACACCTTTTCACTAACCAAATAGCTCCAAAAAAAATCCTAAAATTAGTTTATTGGCTTGCATAGCCAAGCAAACAACATTTTCTCACAGATGTTTTCGGGTTTCCTAAATAAAAAAGGCAAAAATGAATGAACTTTTAAGGCCTAAATAGAAAGATTTGCATTTGTAAAACCAGCCCACAATCACAGTGTCTTTGAAAATGTAAAAATGTTTGCTTGCTAGAATATGAATTAAAGCATTAATTTCTCATTTGTTGACATTCTCCTCTGGGGGATGTGCGGCACCACTCTTAAATATGTAGAAAGAGCAAAGTAGGCCTATGTCGCAGATGGCAAACACCAATTTTTATGCAATGTGTTCTGCTCATAAATGAAGACTTGAAAGGCAGAGTGAAAGTCGAAACCTAGTCAACAATGCAGGATTCACATACATTTTTGGATAGGCTTTTTTTGTGTGAAAATGGTCTCGGATTTGATGAGTATTTGCAATCAACCTATGCAGAAATGTGATGTATTAAGTAAAGGCTGATGGACACTTCAGTAATAGCTTACTTTTCAACTTCAAGCGTCTTAATGGCACACATGTGTACATAACCTTAAGCAGTCTTGCCTACCAATACCTATTTATATTAGTTTGCACAAAACTTCATACTTCAAACCAATATGTCTGCATCTCTGAAGCCTTGAAACTTTGACATTTCTAAACTGACAGACTGTCTGCTTATAGATCGGCATTGAGTTACACTTCAATAGACTGCCTCAGCTCACTGAATGCCAAGTTCCTTGACCTTGGTAGATAGTCCCACGTGGTAAACCATGTTAAGGAGATATCTAGGCCCTGTCTGCCCACAGAGGTGACTCATTCCTCTTCGTCTATATCATGGAGACCTACCATAGCATTGCAATATCTTTAAAAACCTCTCCCGACCTTATATCAATGCCAAATATGAAATGCTATTGTAGCTGAGCTCTCTCTCCATCATTGATCTTAGTCAACAAATCCTCTACCACCAAACCATCCAGCGATCATTCCCCGAACGAGACCGCTCTCTGCCAGGCACAGGGGGATCAACTTTATATGTCAAGCGTGGGGGGCGGTTAAAGGGGCTTGACCTTTCGAATGAGTCCTGTGTAACTGGAGAGCGATATGGGGCTGCTGGAATGGAGAGATCATCTCTTACCTTGACAGCCACCAGCATCTTGTCCTTAGTGGGGTTTAGGTTGTAGCACTCTGCCAGGAACACCTTCCCAAAGGCTCCCTCGCCCAATTCTCTCTTGAGCACAATGTCTCGGCGCTTAATGTGCTGTACATCTGGAGAGAGAGAGAGAGTAAGAGAGAAAGACTGAGTGGATTTTGTGACAATCTTCCTACAGGGCGGTGCATTAAGAGATTGAGATATGTGTGAACTTGTGAGTTGGATTTCTGTCACACAGTATAATCAGGTGCCTTGAAAGGTATATGTATAACAAAGCTAGAGGCCACATTTGTCTCGATACATTCTTATAAACGTTGACATTGCTTTTTTATCTGACATGACATATACAAAATGGGGCACTCCTGTGCTAAACCCTGAAAAAAACAACTGGACACAGTACAATGGACCAAGACGTTCATCTTGCACATGTTTACATAGAAACATAATGTTTGCAATTGGAAATATGTCACATTACTTATTTCTGTATTCGGCAAATTCTGTTTCATGTTGTCTTTTAGTTTTAAAAAGGTAAATCATAAGGCTTTGATAAACATGATGCACTGATGCAAGCCTTTGATGCAATTTATGTTTTCTAGCAGTCATGTACATACCACTTTTATCCTAGATTATTGCTGTGATCTCTAAGAGCAATTAATTTAACCTGATTGCAAAAACGTATGCCTGATGTATTTATTTATACTATACACACCAGAGATTGTTCATTTGCATCATTTTACTTCAAAAGCTTTACGCAAGCTCCCATCGGTGCTGCGGGTATCAGATGAACTCCTAAATACAAGAGATCAGGTGGATTTGCCCCTCAAAGAGTGATGAATGAAGTCATGTGTGGTCCACTGGGCAGGGTAATGGAGCATCAACCAGTCTGTTGCCGGTTCAAGTCCCTGCTGATCTTTACTATGGCTCCGCCCTTGAGTGAAGAGTGTAACCTCATGCACCTTCATAAATACTGCCACAATGTTAGAGACGGCAGGTAATAATCTGGAGATGATCATCTCCTGTCTGACTTTGATGTACAGACAATCTCTGCATGTTATGAAGAAATTTGATAAATACAACGAAACATAGTGGGTCACAATGTGCAATAAATAGCATAAAAAGAAAAGCTCTGTCCAACGGGATAGCTTTTTAGAGCACTTTAACACACAATGCATCTTTACAAAAGTGTACAAGATAGCGTAACAGTAGCCAGCTGGTATGTGATAGTTGTGTAGTGTGTAAAAACTCACTCTACTGGCCTTAAGAGACGCGCTAGCGACCGAGGCTATAGCCATGGCTTTTATAGCCTCCTTGCTAGCACGTCCAACTCCCATGCCGGGGGATCAAGTGGGACCGGTTACAAACGCATTACAAATAATGCAGGCTATGCCACCAGGATGTGTTTTTGAAGTAACAAGTGATATTTTTCAAACAAGAAACAGATTACTTTTTTATTTATATAATTATTTTACTGAGATATGCAATTGAAAACCTGTCTTTCCCCATTACATACTAACATAAGCAAAAGTGTCTACAAAGCAAGATTGGCATGACGCAATACATAAAAACTAGACCGCTCCACTATAATCAATGAAGCCGTCTACAATGCAAGTGGTGCAAAGTCAATATAGTGGCATAGTTATTGAATGCAAACTATGCCAGGGAGACAAACGCTGTCTATAGACGAAAATACCGCTTAGCCAAGATGTAGTTATACCATTCTAAAAGAAACAGAACCTTGGCCAACTAAAGGTATTGCAGAAAAAGAAACATACTAATAGTAGGCCTCACTCATAAAAACACAAGCAGAATGAATTTCTGTGCAAATCATTTGTAAAACCATTCTTACGTAAATTAACAAATAAATGACAACATCAATTTATGTAAGAATGGTTTTATGAAAGATTTCCACAGAAATTTGTTCTGTGAAATTCTTTGCACATAAATTCTTAGTAAACAAATTCTCCACCACGTCCATTTGCAAGCCACAATTTAGGGATACCGTTCTGCAAGTTGACCAACTAATGGTAACACATTTGAAAAAAAAATCAAAAATTCAAAAACATTTGACACAAATCATTTACGGAACCATTCTTAAGTAAATTGTCAACGTAATAAAGACAATTTACGTTAAAAATGGCTTTACGAATGGTAAATGGTCTGCACTTATATAGCGCTTTTTTAACCTTAACAGTATTAACAGAGCTGCCATGCAAGGTGCTAGCCTGCCATTGGGAGCAACTTGGGGTTCAGTGTCTTTCCCAAGAACACTTCAGTATGTGGAGTCGCGTGGGCCGGGAATCAAACCGTCAACCCTATGATCAGTGAGCAACCCGCTCTACCACCTGAGCCACAGCCGCCTCAGAATGATTTACACAAATTCGTTCAGCTTGTGTTTCATGAATCAAGCCCAATGTAACATAACAAGTCACTTACTTAGGAGTAACAGAATAATGCATCACACCAACACTGTATACGTGTAAACCATTGATAGCCCAAATGCAATACGGATAGAAATGTCCAATTTAGAAGATTTAACTGCGGCTACAGAAGCGTAACACGTCTTGATGTACGGCACTCTGAGTGTGTCTTTGATCTCTGTACCTTCCACCTGTTTTCATTCCCAGAATCCAGTCTGCTGTGAGGCAGCATAGCTCCATATGGCCAACCAAAGCAGCATCTGGTATTTACTCAAAAACAGGAGTTTTGGATAAGCCACCGAGCAACATCAATACTTACTGCCCAAAGCAAAAAACATTCTACCATTTTTCACACAGGATGACTGATTCTGGAAGGAAAAAAATTGAAAAAAACAAAAACAAAAGCAAATATTGATGAATGGACAACACTCGAGGAAAGACTTTTGTATTAGCTGGCAAACGCCCCATTCTCTTTCTAACCAGAGGACCTAATCAGCAGAAACATATTAGGGACAATTTGATTTAGGGCTGCTGAGGCAATTGCACATTATGGCAGGCGTCCAATGATGATGGTAAATATTCTGCCTCAACCCTAAGCATACTAGATTTTACGAGTCTTTGCTGCAGAGTGTTTTTCTGCACAGGCACTGGAGATTAAGACAAAAAGGATGGTGAACACATGCATTACTTCCAAACTAATTAAATAGCATTTATTTAATCATGACACCACCAGAGAAGCCAAGACAAAGATGGAGAGAGCTTTCTTTCTCCTTTTCCTGTTCTCTATATTCTTGTGAGTGATGGGTTCACAATTAGCAGGCGACGGGCATGCTAGAAGCACCTTCAGTTTGCAGTGCAATTAAGACATAAATTGCACAGGCTAATTGTCTTATTACGCCAACTGTTGTGTTGGATTCACCTCACAGGTTGCATTGTGAAAGGGCACTCGTCGGAAGAGGTTACCCGCGCTAGAATTTGTCTGTCTAAACGTAGCGAGCATCTGGGAATACAGGACACCAACTATCCTAATTAGATCGTTTTTTCCCCCTCAGTTCTCCCACAGATGTTTACTCGGTACGATCGTACATTACATACCAGTTCAGACCAAATCTGAATAGGCCTCAAATGCATATAAATCTTGTTTGGTAACAGGATTAGACTGGACTATCCCCGCAGCAATTTACTACCTCTCTAGGTTCGAAAGCCATGGTAAATGAGTCTGAAAGAGCACCTGTTCATTTCTAATCAGCCACAATGTCATGTCCTCCCACCTGATGACTTAATGCAGTTACAAATGTTTTTGTAAAATACTCCTTTTAAAACATTACACACTTTCTGAGTTTTGACAAAAATAAGGTAACAAAAGGAAAAACAAAGCCTTTCTTTAGACAGGCAGCAACAATCTTTAGAACCATAAATAAAACCATATTTGTATTATTATTAATATATATATATATATATATATATATATATATATATATATATATATATATATATATATATATATATATATATTTTTTTCTATATTTATAAGCTATATTTTCCAATGCATTTGGAATATTTTACACCAAATTGATGACATGAAAATCAGACAGAGCAAAACAAAAGTAAGCACACACTAAGAAAATAAATAAAGAACAGAAACCCCCTCTTGGTTCTCTCAGGTAAAAGAACTTGCTGCGTATTATTCAGTGTTATCCGAGTGGGTGCTGTACATTAATAAGCTGAGGGAATTCCTCTCACTCTTTAACTCCACTGTTCTTCTCTTCACTGTTCTGTCATGCGTATCAATACGCTGTTCTCTCACTTCCTGTCTGGCAGGAAACATATTACTGTCATTTGTCGTGTCAAAGAAGGAACAGTGAACCAGACGTGAATCTAAAACATAAAAAAATAAATAAAGCCTAATCATATTTAACCCCAATATCAAAAATAAATAGTGATAAATTATATCTTGCATATACAAAATCTTATCTTGCATATACAAAAGCCTGTTTTAGAAAAATTATGATTTTTTTTAAATTATGACTATTTTCATCACAATTGTAACATTTTCTCTAAAAATATGCAACCTGGTCATACTTACATACACACATTTTTTAAAAATGTGTTGAATGAAAAAGAAATGAACACTACAAAGACTTTTATTCTGTTTCACACAAATGATGAGTAAAAGGGCAGATTATCAGTTCAGGAAAACCTACTCTTCACCTGTTCCTAACTCAATGCTATGACATCTAAACACTTTCACTACAGCATGTGACTTTTAAGGTGATGCTTTTCAACATTTGCATTATATAACCAATGACATTTACAAGCTAATTCGAGTTTAATCTAATTTCAGCGTGAATTACTTGTAAACCAGTCACAAATGTGACACTCATTAACTGTTTATCATGTCACGTGCTTTTTATGACATTAAGTTTTAGGGTAGGGAGGTAGGTTTTGCTGATTTTAAACTTATTAGAGCTTTAAGAGACTAAATTGTACTCGCATTTAGCGCCTCACAGGGGACATTACACCTTGGAACTGCAGCGTTACAAGTAATGTCCAACGTAAAATGATTTTGCAAATATGTCACAACGGTCATGTCATTTTCATGAGATCAGGCTCAAATTGTCATTATTATAAAAAAAATCTAATTCTTCCTGCAATGGTTTTTGACACAAAATAATTTTGCAATAAAATCAGTGTAAATTATATTCAGTACAAAAAATACTACAAAATATTTGCAATTGTACAAATGCATGTCAAAATTTGTATATCTTTGTTTTTAGTGCATTAAGGTGGGCAATTGAAAATGACAGTGAATGTGATTCCTATCATTAAAATAATGTTGCAATGCAAAAAATCTTAAAGGGATAGTTGAAAAATGAAAATTCTCTCATCATTTACTCACCCTCATGCCATACCAGATGTGTATGACTTTCTTTCTTCTGCAGAACACAAAGATTTTTCTAAAAATATTTCAGCTCTTTGTCCTCACAATGCAAGTGAATGGTGACCAGAACTCAGAAAGTCCAAGAGGGACATAAAGGGAATTATAAAAGTAATCCATAAGACTCCAGTGGTTAAATCCATATCTTCAGAAGTGAAATAATAGGTGTGGGTAAGAAACATATAAATATTTAAGTCCTTTCTTTTCTTTTTTTACCGGAAATCTATACTTTCACTTTCACTTCCACAATCTGGTGTAGAAGAGACTTTCAATTTCACATTTAGCCACCTACTGGTTGGGCTGGTCAAAGGTGGAGATTGATAGTAACAAATGACGTAAATATTGATCTGTTTCTCACCCACAGCTTTAGTTTCACTTCAGAAGACATGGATTTAACCACTGGAGTCTTATGGATTACTTTTACACTGCCTTTATAAGCTTTTTGGAATTTCTGAGTTATGATACCATTCACCTGCATTGAATGGACCTACAGAGCTGAGGTATTCTTCTAAAAATATTTGTTTGTGTTCTGCAGAAAGAAAATCATACACATCAAGGATGGCATGAGGGTGAGTAAATGATGAGAGAATTTACATTTTTGGGAGAACCATGCCTTTAATACTCCTAAAGTAGGCCTTGTTATCTTTATGTAAAAAATGTAATATATTTTTTCTGTTGATTTTGATGAGTTTGACTGATGTAATGACCTTTTGGTTGATTGACCTTTTCTTTTTTTCCATCAAAGCCAAGATAACAAAACGTGAATCAAGAGACACTTTTCAGCATTTTACATCTCAATTAAAAGCAACTCCGTCGCTTCGAGAGCAACAAGCCCACGCTAAATAGAGTCCTGTGTGACAAGGCCACATGTTGTGTTTGCAAAGATGTCCAAGTGTTATTTTTCCCCAGGCTCGATTAAACGAGTACATGTGCGATGCAACCGACCTCCAGATACTATTAATAAAGCATGGGGTTGTGCAGTCATTTTCAGGCAAGGTTAATGCAAGCCTGTCTTCTGTGTTGTCCCTGATGCAATGTGTACATCTTTTGCTTGCTATCGGGACTGGCTTTCAGATGGCGCCCCGCAAGGACTCTTGGAGGGGAACATGGGACATGCGTCTGTCTGTAAACACACACACACCCCTTCCGTTTATCATAAGCGTACTGCAGTGCAAAGACACGCCCACTTGACAACCATGTGTCCTACATACACACAACGGCACTGTGCCCTTTTTCTCCTCCCCACAAACGCATAATGGAGTATCCTTGCTCACAAAAGTGGCACTGTCGAGAGAACGCATGTCTCGCAGGGCTAAATCAGGTAGGTGTCTACAGGGGCCGCTCAACTGAATGGGGACAAAAACAAAAAAACTACAGCTCTGCATCTCATTTTTATTTCATGTCATTTTAATGCAGAGAGGCAAGATCATTCTTGAAACATGTTATTTGCTCCTTTCTATTCTCAGTGGCTTTTTATTCTCTCTCTCTCTCACTCTCTCTCTCTCTCTCTCTCTCTCTCTCTCTCTCTCTCAAATAAGAAACAAATAATAAATTATCAGGTTAGGTGAAATGGCAGGATTCAGATGCAGTAATCTGAGTTTAGATTATTATTTAAAAATAAACAAAACAAAAAAAAACTACCCTGTATGGGAAAAGTCAACAGTCCAGGGCAGGCAAAGGGAAGACTGGCTGGGCTAGAGACACAGAGCTGGGACAGAGAGGAACCATCAAACAGACACCTGACAGGGAAAGTCTCATTACCGTAGCATGTAAAAAGATGGCTATTATGGTATTCACTTTATGGCAAAAATAAAAAAAATGATAAATTATGTAAATTAAATAAATACATAAATCATAGAACTGTAATACAGTAAAAATAAATGACTGACTGTGATGATAATGAGAATTATGATTGAGAAAAGAATAGGAATAGTAGAAGTAAAACGTTTTGATGTGTTAAAGTGAATTGGGCACTAAAAGTGTCCTGAAAATGATGTCAATGCAGAAACATTTAAAGGTCCTAAATATATGCTTAATTTATATATTTTGTATGATTTACTTTATTTTTTTCAAAATATTATTTATATCATTATATACCAGTTTTTGCAAGAGCAAATTCATAAACTTTTTCATTTCATCATCCTAATCTTAAATATTCATGTACTTTCTTGATTATCAGCGTAACAAAAATGTACATTCATTTTAGAATTTTTTTAGTATTTGATGACAACGTGCACTTTAATTAAAGCGTGCACTTTAGCTGGCATGATCTCTACAAGTTTGTGCAAAACCTGACCATTCATGTTCAGACCAAAAGGTGAGAACAGACCAAAATATAACTACTTTTTCTCTATAAATCTTGACATCAGCAATCTCCTTAGCGATCATGATTTTAAGCTCGATTACTCTTCCTAGAGCCATCTAGCACTCTGCGCATGTGTCAAGAACTAGGAAGTGAAATCGAGCTTGGCATCATTATCGTGCCAAGACATATTTTTCTGTTTGTAGTAAAAAAGGAGTTACATTATACAGTATACATCATATAACTTCTGAAGACATGGGTTAAACCACTGGAGTCATATGGATTACTTTTAGGCTGCCTTTATGTGCATTTTGGAGATTCAAAGTTTTGGCCAAAATTCACTTGCATTGAATGGACCTACAAAGCTGAGAAATTATTTTCAGAAATATTTGTGTGTGATATGAGGGTGAATGATGAGAATATTAAAACATTTTGGTGAACTGTTCCTTTTACATCGTCATTCATTTTGTTTAAATTTGTTTACATTTTTTCAACATCCAAAAATGTTGCTTACTTTCGGTTTAAATGAAAATAAATAAATAACTAAGATTTTTAATAGACTCTGACTTTTGGACCCCAATGTAGGTGAAATGTGTAAAATAAAAACACATGGTAGGGTGTTTACTGTTAATCACATGCTCTGGCGGCAATTGGCTGCTACCAGAGATTCATCTGGCATTCCTTGTGTGTATTAGTATGATAAATGTCTATCCTCAGGCCATTCCTACAGGGGTGTTTCAAATCCAGCATGCTACAATATACTGTATCTGCACAGGTTGTTGTCAAGGCCCAAATGTGAACAGAAATCTAGCTGCAAAATGTATCACCTGCTTTCATGAAGAGAAGAGACCAACAGCAATAATGGGGAAAAAAAAAGGTGAGGGCATCTACACACTAGAGAAATCTCTGACAGAATGTTTGATCAACGGATGTCAGAGTTCATTGCAGCAAACGTTAAAGTCGCCATTCACATTCTTTGCATTCAAGTGAGAGGTGACTGAACATTCTGCCAACAGCTCCTTCTGTGTTCTATGGAAGTAAAAAAAGGTAAAACGGGTTTTGAACGGCATGAGGGTGAGTAAACGATGACAGCATTTTAATTTAGGTTGAACTGCCCTTTTAAGCATTTTGGAAAAGAGGAAGAGGCAAAACATACTGAATGAAATGCAAAACAATTGCAACTGTCACTTGAGATGGATTTGTGTAAAGGTGTCAGCAATTAAAAAAGCAGTTGTAGGTGGTAGAGAACAAAAAGCTAAGCAATTCTTGACTGCATCTGATTCGTCAATGCTGAAAAACAGGGTAAGCAAACATGACAATTGCATTAATAAGAGATGAGGCTTAACCGCGAGCACTGGCGTGTAAAAAAGCTTGTTCATGTTGTGTGTGAAGAGGATGCAGGCGATGAAGGCCATATGCTTCACTCCAGGGCTCAGGAATGAGATTTGAGCTTTGTGGTGGCATACTTATACGAGACATGTAACATTTGTGAGTCAATACGACACCATGAGCCTGTCACTCATGCACAAAGAGATACGGAGTGACTCACGTAGGACCGGGATGTTTATACCGCAATGTTTTTGTCACTGAGATGCTTTGCCACTGTGGTGTTACAGCATATAAGTCAATAGTGACACAAGATTCACTGCTGATATCAATCTAGATCAAAAAGGATTTTATGAAAATGCCCCAGAGATGCCGTTGTAAACATCTGCCAGGGAAGCGGTTTTCTTTTTAGGTATATGGCAAGAAAAACTCAAATATATAATAAATATATTAGGAAAATAAATTGCATTATGTATCATGAACAAACTACTAACAATATGTATTTCTTAATCTTAATTAATTTTAGTTAATAAAAATACAATTGTTCAATGTTAGTTTGTGTTAGTTCATTGTGTTTGCTATGAACACTAATACAACTTGTTAAAAATGTATTAGTATATGTTTTAATGAACTAAAATAAAAAAAATGCTGTAAATGTATTGTTCATTATTTGTTCATGTAAACTAATGTTAATAAATGGAAACTTATAGTAAAAATGTATTATATTTTTGGCAATATTTAAAACATTTTTTACATCTATATATAATCAGTAAATGTTGTCCAAAATACTGTATATAGAAAGTTTGTAACAAATTAAAAAGAAATCTCCACAAACTATTTATAAAAAGTATTTTGATGAAAATGTTCACAGCTGTCAGAGTGTGAATATATACATATATATATATATATATATATATATATATATATATATATATATATATATATATATATATATTTTATGAATTATTCTTCAATTAGAGGCACTTCTGACAACTTGAAATATGACAAAATAAATTATAATAATAATTCAAACAATGTTTCTTCTAATTAAAACATATAATGTCCTAGAATAAAAATCTGACCATGTCCTTGATCCACATTGGTATAATGTGTGATGTAATGCCATATTTTAATATTTTGAGAGAAAGTTGAGTAAGCCATGGAACACACCAAGTTAGCTAGTAGTCATTTCATGATTTTAAAATAAATAAATAAAAATAAATGCAAAGTTTCTGAATTAAAAGTCTTAAATAATAACAGATCCGGTAATGACACCTACATTAATTAAAAGTCTAAGGAATAATGTACATCAAAATGTACTGTCCTGTCAGAGATATACTCCCTGTCACTTCTCATTTCCATCACAACCAAATGTAGTATTTTTTATTTTTTTTTTATGAATTACTCTCTAAAATGCTTAACGTCATGTTATCAGTATTGGGGGCAGACATTTTTATATATTAGAAAAACAATCTAATCTGTGCACATGCATCCTAAATCAATAAAAATGCTATTTTATGTTCTTAGAAAAATTCCTAAGCAGTCCGTCCCTGATTTTAACACTTATTTGGAAATTTGTTATTAAGGGAAACTTTTAATCTTCCCAACTGGATTGATTATTTTTTGTTAAAGCATTTCCTCTTTAAAATCATCCTTGGGGATAGAAAAGTTCCCCTAATTTAAGAAACACCCATGTTCAAGTAGAAGAATTTTGGATTTTAAAAATCCTGCAAGAATGAGAGACTTCAAATACTGTCTCAAAGGAGTTCATAAATATTCATACCTTACTATGTTACATTCTGAAGCTTATACCTGGCAGATTTACATGCATTAATTATGTCCTTCCTTGTTGTGCAGACATGTACGAGTGCACGCGCATATGCATACACGGGTCATTTAGACTCAAAACACATTTATTTTGTACCTGAAAGTACATTTGTGTGATGGTCTTTTCCCCGGCGAGCTCTTGAGAGATGAAAAAGCTCGAGCTGTGTCTCTGAAAATAATGAATGCATTACTTCTGAAAACACACCGAGCCACAAGTCAACAGACTTAGTTCAACCAGATTTATATACAAACCAATTTGAGTGCCAAACAACTATAATCCACAGAGCACGCGTACTGTTTGATGTTTCGCCTGAGGTCATTGTGATTTAGTATATCGTCTCTAAGGCGGCAGACGACGAAGGGTGTTGCATAAAAGTTAAAGCATCAAAACAAAGACATCAGTCACATTCCAGCCTTAAGAGCTGGGCTATTATTTAGAGTTTCAATGGGTTAATTAATTAAGTCGCAATGGCAGGGGCCTGTGAGGATCCTAACACCTTAGATGCTTATTAGGTGACAGGAACCTGACATATATGTTCTGTGTCTCTGTGTGAGCACATGGCTTTTTGGCCATTTTCCTTGCCGTGTGCTCTTCTATTTATTCTGAGTTTCATGTTCAGAGCATGGGGTCTGGATCCTGACTCTTCCGTCTGGTTCGGTCTTGTCTCTGAGTCGGGATCTGGACACTTATGCTCCATGTCTTGTCTTTGTGAGCGCATGGTTCTTGTTCAGTTGTTTGCCATGTGCTCTCCTATCTCTCATCCTGACTCCGCCCCTTTGTTACGTCATTATCAGTTCATTTGATTCACCTGCCTTCCTCGTTTTCTTTCCTATTTAACCCCAATGTGTTTTTTGTCTTGTGCCAGTTTGTTATGGATGTTCCTGTGAATTTTCCTTGACAGATGTCTGTTTGTTGGTTCTTGTCTGTCCCAGCTCTGATTCTTCAGCCCAGACAGTCTTCCCTTTGCCTGCCCTGGACTGTTGAGTTTTCCCCTACAGGGTAGTTTTTTTGTTTTGTTTCAGTTTAAATGAAACCCATACCAATTTCTGCATCTGAGTCCTGCCTTTTCAGATCATTTTGAACACTGTAGGGGCAATGTAGTTCAGGCTAATACGAATTAACGTATTAACACATGTTTAATTATAGACATCTTTGTACACTCAATAATATTTATACTGTGGTTACTATATGACGTCCAATGTAAAATATGGCTCCTGAAGCTAAATAAATTAACAAACACTAGGGCTGTCGATTTAACGCGTTAATTCAGTGCGATTCATTTTACAAAAAATAACACGTAAAAGAATTTACGCAATTAATCGCATGCCCACAGACCATAATTAGGAAGATTCCTGAGAAATGCAAGCGTGTAGTACCACCTGTTTACTCCAGAGGGCAGTAAGTGACATTTCAGCTGTATGAGCAACGCACAGTTTATACAGTGAAGAAAACACTTCAGTAGGCAATGCCACTACTCGATCCACAAACATGCGTTACGTTCTTGTGTTCAAAACACTGGAAGGAGTACAAATGCGATCTAAGGGCTCTCAAGATGTCTTTAAATATTGAGTATTAAACTATATTTAACTTGACACAGTAACCTAAACATTTATGTTTATGACACAACTCACCCGAGACGCTACACAAGCATGTCTGACGTATGTGTAAATTGACGGGTCCTTAAACAAGCCCTCATAATAAATCTCGAACTGATTAACAAATTCACTTGTGAAATGGATTGCTGTGAACTGTGTGCCAATGATTGACTTATGATCAATAATATGGTAGTAAACAATACATTGTATTTGAAAGCCGCTTTTTGTAAGGAGTTATCAATGATTAACTCTTCTGCTACAGGAATGTAAAGCATTTTAATTATCTGAATATTTTATATATATATATATATATATATAATTTTCAAATATTTAAAGATAACTATATATAATTATATATTGATATAAATATGAATAATCATTATATATTGAGTTATTTTTATATGAGGGGCTTTCTCAGCAAATATTTGTATATGCAATTAATCGCGATTAATTAATCGGGACACCATGTGATTAATTTTGCGATTGACAGCCCTAATAAACACTGATGTTAGATATTAACTAAGTAAACTTCATTCAGCATTTATCATGTTTGACATACACAGCTGTGGCCAACTGGATCCACAACTGAGAACTTCATTACAGATACAACTTTACACGTTTGAAAGCATCAAACTTACCCAATCCGCTTAAACTTTTTATACTACGGCAGCCGCCTCACTTTCCAGGAATGGTGAGCTATGCGGTGGGCCCGAATGGAAGATTAAGACATAGATGGATGAGGAGAAGGGGTCATGACATCTGGAGATGGCAGAGAGAACTGGGATTCAAGTCAATCTTTTGATATTGATTGCATCTGAGGCAAATTCATTCCGAGCTCATGATCTGAGAGCAGAGAGCAGCTATCGCTTGCTGGTGGGATATGGGAGGGCACGAGGAGGTAGTGTCCTATCAATTACCCTGAAGTGAGGGGCTTTTAAACAGAGAACCTGATGCTGCCATATATGGCCGTGATGACCCTAATCATTGTATCCTTTCCTGTGATGATTTGGCATTTGGCTCCAGATGGATGTTGTTATGTCTTCCTGCCTCAGAAAATCGAGTGTAAGTGAAAGGTAGGAGGGAAATGGAGGTAGAGAGAGTTAAAAAAAGAGATCTTAAAGTAATCCTTTTCTGATTACAACAAGCACACACATCTGAAGCTGAAGTTAACATAGGTACTCCACTAAAATAACTGAATTCAGCTTCAAACATCACGTTTGTGCTTATGATTAAAATTCAGGCATAGTTTTGCGCAACATATTTTATTACGCTTTATCAACATGAAGCAATACACTGACACAAGCAATACTGAGTGATGGATGCGGTCATGAAATCAGAGATCTTCCATTAGAAAGCTGAACACAAGCGGTCACGGGGGACACATCTGAGACGCATGTTACTACCAGGTGTAAATGCTGTTGTGTCTCAACTGTCCACTTGTGATCAGGTCACCCGAGATAGATCTTAATACCAGATGTAAACAGGGCCTCAGAGGCAGTGCGAAGAGGCAGAAGAGGACCACGGTGACCTCTTCCAAAGGATGATGCTCATGAAAGCTTGGTTATAAAAATCTCACTTTTCATATTTTGACTGATCATTATATGATTTAAAACATAGCTGTCTTCAAAGCAATCTGCAAGTCCTCATGACAGAGGGATTTCTGACAGGTGGAGTGGACAGCAGAGCATAAACGGCACTTTGCTCTACAGCAGAAATTCAATAAACGCATTGTGTGCGCTCTGGGGAACAAATAGGTGTCTTGCAGTTATCACAGATAACTTGACTTTGAACAGTGCAAGTGATGCGGTTCAAATTGGTTATTGAAGACTACATGATAAACCGATCTTAAAACGACAAATCAAAAAGCCTGCAACTCATTTATTAAAAAACTACAAAACTAAAACGAAAATTCACTAAATAAAAGTGCCACTTGTGCTTGCAGTATTTCAGTGCCAAATAGCTTTTTTTTCACAAACCAACTGCAATGCTGTTTAATCAATGCTGTTTAATATTATGCTGCCGCTGCAAAATACATATTTCAATTAAAGGGATAGTTCACTCAAAAATGTAAATTCTCACATCATTTACTCACCCTCATTTAATCCCAGATGTGTATGACTTAATTTCTTCAGCAGAACACATAAACCAATATTTTTTGAAAAATATCTCAGCTCTGTAGGTTCATACAATGCAAGTGAATGGTAATCAGGCCTTTGTAGCTCCAAAAATCATATAAACAAAAGTAATCCATATGACTTCAGAGTTTAAATCCATGACTTCATAAGTGATATAAAAGGTGAAGGTGAGAAACAGAACAATATTTAAGTCTTTTTAACTCTAAAACTCAGAGTAAACAGGCACCACATGTGACTTCAAGTGAAAGTGAAAGTGGAGATTTAGAGGTTTTTGTTTAATCTGTTTCTCAACGACACCTACTATATCACTTCGCAAGACTTTGATTTAACAACTGAAGTTGTATGGATTACGTCTATGTTTCCTTTATGCAATTTTTGGAGCTACAAAAGGTCTGATCACCATTCACTTGCATTGTGTGGACCAACAGAGCTGAGATATTCTTCTAAAAATATTTGTTTGTGTTCTGCAGAAGAAAGAAAGTCATGCACATCTGGGAAGGCATTAGGGTAAGTAAATGATGAGAGAATTTTCATTTTCAATATCCCTTTAAGTAACTGTCATTCTTTTCAGTGCACAAAAAAATGCCTATTTTCTTAACCAACATTCTTATTATAGAATTTGCAGATGCAGCATGCAAAATAAATAAAGCTACATTTATTCTTAGTATTCTTAGTGAAAGCTATGCACATGCCCTGCACCTTGCATGCTTGTTTATGTAATATTTTGGCTAATTTGAAAATACATTAATCTACCAATAAAAGTATAGTACTCTCAGTTCAGTTTAACACATTTTTTCATGTGCAAATCCATTCCCAATATTGACAAACTTTTTCCCCACAAAATAAGAAAACGTCTGCATTTCCCGTCTGGGCCTGCTTTTGACACTTAAGCTGTTAAAAAGATAACTTTGAGTTCTCTCCGAGCATTATGTAAAATGAGTATCCTTGACTCTCAATTAAAAGAGCTTACCGCACCCAAAATCTGTCCCTTCAATGTTCACATTCCATCATTCCCTCCTGCACTATGCTCTCCCATTACCAAATAGCCTCTCCGTTAATGTCCTGTAAGAAATCTAAAGCTATCATCTAACTCAAACTGGCAGATGATAAAAATACAGTTTCATTATAACCCCAGTACAGGATTTCTGGGAGGCAGAGCCAGGGATGAAGGAATAATAAGATCTTGGGTAGATATGTATCTGTCATTAGGCCAACAGAACTTTCCAGTGTGGCACCCCCTTCAATGCTCCCTAATAAGGATTAATTTCCTGCGGTGGTTACACATGTAGATAATGGGAGAGGGTCGACCACAAGGTGTGCACCAATCAGCTCGCTTTCTGTGTGAGCCAAAGCTCCCCATGGTTCAATGGAGAAGATCATCATTCTGTAGATGAGCTTGCTTCTTTTATGGCAAATGGGCTGTCAGAGAGGGAAATATTAATAAAGTGCTATGATTTAAAAAGCATTTGAAGTGAACGTGGCTTTTGTGAGGGTTTAAAGAGCTCCATCAAGTCTGGGCAAATATTGTGTCAATGCACTAGGAATGAGAAGAAGAAGCCAGTTGTCTTTGGTCTTTGGTTGTCATTAGTGGTTTTTTCAAGGTAGGTTGGCATGACTCAATTAGGACATTTACCCAAGTAGGATGTTCCTGGATAAACATTCTTACTGGATCAACTTTCCAATCAACAAATCAGATTTTAGGGGTAGATTTAAGGCTTACAGTTAGGGCAAGGCTTTAAGTCTACATTACATGAAAATGTATTTCAATTAAATTAATTTACTTCCATAAATTCTGGTCTTAATGTGCACATTTTATCAATCTATGTTATTCCAAAGAAGAAGAAAAAAATGGAATAATTCTCCCATTCAATCACTTGCTCCATTTTGGTAGTAATGGCCACTCAAATCAATTCCCAATGGATAAAATCAAGTCTTAGCCCACTTGTTTTTCATATTGAATATTTCGCTTCACTCATAAATATGTCACACTATGGAAGTAAAATGGGTTGTGAATGCCATTTCATGATGGCTTTGAGGCATTGAGTAACATTCTTATCAGCCATTCATTGCGTTCTGATTTGTTTTGGGACTAACGACAGGGTTTTTGAGGCCAACGCTTAACAGGATGTCGCTTGACAGTTTTGACTAAATGGCTGAAGATAAATGTCCCACTCTTATGATTTTGGCTCTAGGGCTTCCTTCTGGGTTGACAGAGCGATACTCTGTACCTTACTATAATGGGATGGAGCGCAACTTGGGTATGAATTCCTTGGCAGTTTTGCTGCTTGTTGATGATTGTGGCTGTTCTTACATTCAAATACAATTGATTGCATAGTAAAATTACAACTTGGCTCATGGTGAGCAACTGAGCTAGAGTACATTTTTTGCCAAAACATATACTCAGGACTGTTCCGTGGGTTTATAGAGCCTTATAGGTGAGATCATAAAAATGGGTCCCGCAGGTGTAAACTGATTATAACATAAAAGCATCCACATACCACTGCAATATGACAAGTGTTTGGTTCCTTTTAAAGAGAAAATACTAAAATAATTACACTGTAAATAACTGGGAATAGATGTTTAAAAATAACAGATTCTGTTCAAACAAAATTTCACAGTAAGAGAAAATCTGGTGCAATAATTTGAAAACATTATAAATTATAATTTATAAATATAGTATTTATAATTTTTGGTCAAAATAAATAAAATATTACAAATATAATAAGAATAAAATATAATTATAACTTATGAACAAAACTATTTAAGCTAAATTAAATATTTAATATATAAATAAAAAATAAAAAATGAATAAAATAAACACCCCTGGCATGTTAGGGCTCTTGGCAACCATCTAGACTGTCTACTCTATAGGATGATCCAGCCCTACATTCACTGTACATACGAGAGGTAAAATGCTTGGGTGACACTTTAAAAGAAGCCATTTTAAATGCAATGAATTGAGATAAAATAACAAGCAAAATAGGTTTACACAAAGCTAGTCCATGCAGAACTTCCCTTTGAAAGTCCCTGTACCTAAATGACAGCAGCAAATGGTCTGTAAATCTTTATAGCTCTCTTCCTCTCTAATCTTGCCAGAAGACATAAGAGAGAAGATCTTCTTCTTTAGTGCTATTGGAAAGAAAGGTACTCTGTCACAACAGATAAGGCTGTTCTTTTCTCTTTGTCTTGGTTTCTCAAAGACAGATGATAAAATAATATTCTGTCATAAAAGAGGACTGAAAAGGTGAATGGAAAAAATAAATAAATTATTAAGCCTTTGAATGTTCCCTTCCAATATCATTCAGTTAGATAGTCTGATAAAGCTGGACTCGAAACTGGTGTTTCTTGGTTCCACATAAGAAGTATGGGGGTGCACTGATCAGTGGTGCACTGATGCATCATGATGCTTTCATAAACAACTGTGGATCGATCCACAAATATGCAAATTTAATACAGATACAGTTTTATAAATTAAAGATTAAAAAAGTGACATGAGCTACACAACAAACCTGGGTAATACATTTATTAGATCCTGGGTGTGACAAAAATTGGGAGGGCATTATGTAATAAATTTATTTGCAACATTTTATGTATTTTCAAATTTTTTTATTCAATGCATAGTTATAAATATTATATAAAATACAAGTTGGTGCTGATTTAATTTTATAGCTAACAGCACAATTTATCAGATTGGGAATCTATTTCAATGAATGAATTAAATGGTTATATAGCACCTTTTTAACCTTAACAGTATTCAAAACACTTCACACTGTGACTCATTCACCCATTCACACACACATTCATACACCAATGGTGGTAGAGCTGCCATGCAAGGTGCTAGCCTGCCATTGGGAGCAACTTGGGGTTCAGTGTCATGCCCAAGGACACTTTGGCATGTGGAGTCATGTGGGCCGGGATTCGAACCACCGACCCTGCGATTAGTGGCCAACCTGCTCTACCAACTGATACAGAAGTATTTTACTTAAAGGGATAACAAAAACACCTTATTAAGGTATTAATGCCATTGAAAATCAGATCTGGTGGTAAATGTTGAATATTACAGTATTTTAATTTCTTAAAGTTCATGTCCCATTTAGAATCATTTTTGGAATCAGACTGTGGCTCCCTGAGTCAAAATCACAGTAACTCATGAGATAGCTAAAGATTCCCACTCCTAGTCTGCATGCATCTTGGAAATTTCAACATAGATCATTGCAGCATATGTTCCAGTGTCAGGAACTGCTGGTGGCTGATGTATAGACTATAGAGTATATTATTCAGCTTGAGTTAAATTGATATGTTCAAATGTGCTGTGAAATTCTGTGAGGTCCTTCAATGGGAAATTGGGGTGGAATGAGTTCACTGTTAAAATGCCACAAGGTCTGGGGTTCAAGTCTGAAGAGAGATGATTACAGGGTAGAGGCTTGGGTAATTGATGACTATTGAGCGAAGGGTTCACTGAGTTTAGACAACAATGTACAACATAGCTGCAGGCCAAATATTTAGCCAGCCTACTATAATAAAACTGCATGTCAAACATTTAGCTAATATAGCCATCTTATATTTTTATATACATATATATAACACTAATGACATGACAACTGGTCAAGTGGCATTATTATAGTGAACATTGATCCCAGGACAGGATTTAGTCTGTGACTGAGGCTAAAATTCTGCCTAATATCTCATTTTATTTTACACAGAATGAAAAAAAAAAGAAAAACTATTTTATCACAGAATTTTCATTTTTGGGTGAACTATCCCATAAAAGTTTGATAGTGTGTCCATTTAGATGTGGCATTACATAATTTTGTAATCTTGTAAGCAAGGGATGCTAGATGCAAACCACATGTGATACAGTGCTAATTCAAAGACATGTGATTTTACCAAGGGACCAAAAGAGCGCAGCAGTGCTTGCCCAATCATTCTTCCGTCTGGGTTCCGGAAGTATTTTTACCATTCATTTCTTCCATAGACTTTCCATAAAATCTTTCATAAAAGTGTTGTAAGGTAAATCACAACATAACAAAAAACTATTGGAAAATTGGACAAAGGATTAAGGCTGTGTACTTACCGCCTTACATGAGGGCACTGACTACAATGGCTTCGTTGTCCATGGTTCTCTGATTGATGAAGCTTTCCCTGATGGACCATGGGTAATGTAGTTGTTTACCATAATTTCCATTATCAAACATGATTTTTAAACAATGAATTTGAAATAACATGGACTGATGGCTTCAATGGAAGCATAAACCATTGATGAACAACCTTGTAGCTCATGGTAGGTCTGCCTCTAAAGGTTTATTAATTTATCTTTGAAAATCAATTTATCTATGGATTTTTACTTCTGGAACGAGACTGTTGCGCTCTATTACAGTGTAGACAACTGACATATTTGTCCTTATTTTTACCACCACATTAAAGAAATTCAAGACAAATGCCACACATAAAGTATGCTCATAAATTTTAAAGTGCAGCTTGACTCCTGACATAAACATTCATTAATGACTCGTACCCACATTAGCGTGAAGTCACTTTTTTATGCTAAACACGCAGTACTGCCTTATTTTATACCCTTGTGGTGAAAATTATAAAAAGAAAAGAAAAAGAAAAGATTTAAATAAAAAGAGACATGTGCCATTAATCTATTAGCAAGCTAGCGCTTGTTCTTGAAAGCCATGCTGTAAACACACACAGACACACATAAGCCTGCCACATTAAAAATCAGTCGTTAAAAATCCATGCAGTTCATAACTCAAAACTCTGGGAATATTTATGAGTGTTTTTATGAACATATACATGTTTTTCATGCTTGATATGATTTCTCCCGCTAACTGTTAGCCTGTATGGTGCACTGGATCTGTAGAGTGGATCTATCAGAATTTAAAAGCTGAAATATGTAGTTTCAATGGAATTAATGGAATTGCCAAAATATTTCAAAATTCAGATTCCAGTGAACTTCCCCCATCTTATATTGGTTGTACAAAGAGATAGTACCACCACCAAACTCACACAGCATTATTTTTTATTTTTTGCAATTCAAATGTTCAAATTAATAATCCTGTAATAATTATAATTATAGTACAATATTTATAAACTGTGATAAGTGTCCATACACCCTTAAGTGGTTTTGAACTTGGAACCTTTTGTTTATTAAAGGGTCTTGTCATCTTTTGGTTGCCAAATCCTTAACCACTATTCCACCGTAACACAACCGAGACGGAATCTAATCAAATTAAACCCTTTTTTATTGTCTACCAACCTAAAAATGTTGGCTCCAAAGTCCTTATCCAGGGCTTCTGATACCTCATTCCTTCCACGTTCTCTGTTCTCCAAGTACAAAATGACAAATCTAGATGCTTTACAAGCCATCCATGTGCTTCTCCTTAGCCACCAGGCACTGTTTGATTGTGTATCAGCTTCATGGAGCAGCGGATATTGGCTTTGTTCGCCTAAGGCTCTGTCGTTTTTCATCTGTGTACCTAAATTTATTTATTTATTTTTTTTACTATTGGAATTTGAGTTCACTCATATGTGAACAATTAGGGTGCCTGGAAATGTAAAATTCTGAGACGTAGAAGAGTGGTGAGACGGTTCTCTATCTATTGTGTCACATGTTTTAGAACATCTTTCAACCTTTCAATGATGAGAATGCATTAACTTTGGCAACCCTAAAAAACTGAAACTAAACTAAAACTGCAAAACACTGAAAACTAAAACTAGCAGTCATAAAATGAAAACTAATGAAAATGAAACAATTGAAAAAAAACCTATAATAACCCTGAAATGACTTAATGCAATATGCTACATTGTTGTTACACCTTGCTCCAATGAATGAATCACCTTCAGGTGGTTCCAAGGCAATATCCTGCATTTGTTGCATGACCCTGCCCACAAACAATTGGAATTTATTTGATTAAAAATCAACAATGCAGCATAATATGAGCAATGATGCTCCAATGCTTTTTGGGGTTCAAAAGAGATTGGTGCTCATCAGAATTCCAGCTTTAGAGGCCAATAAAATTAAGCCGATTTAACAAAGCTCACTTAGTTCAGGGTTTCCCACACTACAGCACATCAGAAGCACATGATGCCCGAAAACAAAAGGTAGCACAGATTTTTTTCTGCACAACACAGAGAATACAATTCTCACTCAATTTGGAACTCATAGAACAGATTATGAGAAGTATAGAGGGACTGAGAGAGAATAAATATGTTCAGGGAATACAGTCTGCCAAGCTTGGAATAATGCTAAATCCCAAAGACAGATCATTTCACAGATTAGTCTGGATCAAGGCCGTGTGGAAGAATGGAAACCTCATTGGCCTTGTCTGCAAAAGCTCCCAAAAAAGGACTAACAGGAATCCTTTCCTCAGGTGGAAATCTGAAAAGGTTGGCCAACTGTGAAAGATATTCATATTTCCAAATGAATATGAGTTCACAATAATGGATTTTTTTCACCCCGGTTAAAGCAGATAAAATTTAAATGTCTAGGGGAACTATCAGGGTTCATGGTAGAAAGGTTGTGCACAAGGTCCAGAATTAACTTTTTGCCACATCCACAATTGCCACATTAAGAATTAACCATGCCAATCGGATGAACACTATGGGACAATTTATATAAGAATGAATTCATGAACGATTGACTCCGTTTACTCCTGGTATTATGATGCGTTTTTGGTGATCCGATCAAATGTACTTAGTGCTAAATACAGGTCTAAACGGGGTCTAAAACTTTTTGTGATCGTATCACAAAAACCACATACAATTGTGGTAAAAAATGCACGTGACTGCATTGCATTTGATGTGTGAACACTAATCCATCCTGAATGCGTCCTGGCAGCAGCGAAGCACCACCTCTCATCTATCAATCAACCAGAGCGCTAAAACGAGTGTTTAAATTTTGCCGGTTACAAGCGGTTTAAAAAGAAATAACTGTCCGATCGAGAACTTCATGGATCTTCTTCAGTGTGTCTGATATCAACATGTAGGGACACTTATGAGAAGCACGAGCATCTGCAGTTCAGGTTAATACAAGTGATCCACTAAAATTACTGTTCTGCTCGAAATGTTGAGTGGTGGTAGCGTAGTGGGCTAAGGCACATAACTGGTCATCAGAAGGTTGCTGGTTCGAACTGTAAATGCAGATGTTTCTACCTACGCAAACTGGATTTCGTGCCACATTGCGTTCTGAAATATGTCAAAGCACAATTCATAACACAACACAAGCACAGCTTACATTTTCAGTTTTGCCGTTATCGTGCAAATGCTGCTATAGTGGACATAAGTGTGAACTGTCCACCTCTATGGTGATGTTTCGTCAACCACTATTATGGCAGAACAGTTCGAAAAGAATATTACTGAACAAGTTAAAGTCAATATACAGTATTTATAAAACTTACCCGAATAATAACACGTGATATTTTATGGCAAAAACATTTTAAGGCAACACTATCGCCCTCTTGAGTACTGATGTTTGCTCATGCCCCCAACGCACTTCAAGCACTTTAAGTTCAACCGGACTCCACGTTGGCAATGCATTGGCCAAGCGTCTGCATCTGAGCTTGTGAACTTTCTTGAAGTATATTTCATTCCTTACAGTTAAGACTGTAACCCAACAAAACATTCACTTACTGTACGTGGTTGAGACCCCCCTTGAAGTTCTTCTTAAATTAAAAAATATGAACTATATTTCACACTCCTGTTTCCCACTTCACCATCTCTCTCTTTGAATCACACATTTGCTTTTGTCTAAAACTTAAAAGGCACATGAGGGACATTGCAGACAGACCTGGCTCCACAGGGGGGCCTTGAACTTGGCCCACCTTGATAACTACTCCTACACCCACCCCTCCAACTGTTCGGCCCACCTGGCGGGTCCTATCGCCTCTTAGAGCTGGAGCCAGGCCTGATTGCAGATGACCTGAATTTAAGCCTAAGCCCAATTTACTTTATTAAATATGACAGCAGGTGCACAAAAATGTGATGAGCCTTAGAGTGAAGGGCAGTAGATTAACGCACTTCCGGAGCACACTGTAAAAATGTAGGCAAGGACAGAAATTCCACAAATCACAGTCAATGCCACTGCAACTCACTGTAATAAGTAAGCTTTCATGGGCTTTTAAAACAGCAACAGTTTTCAGAATTTAATTGAATCAGTTTTGGCTGGGAAAAGACTCAAGGGGACAAAGAGGAAGAGGGAAGAGGGCTGTGGGAGAACAGTGCCCATTTGGTACTCACATGTGGTGGGTTTGTTGCAGTTGTGCCCATGCCTGAAGTACTGTGGATTCTCGATAACTGGGATGCGGGTCATGCCAATCACAACAGCGTCTGGCCCGGCATCCAGGGTGCATGGGGTTATAATGCCGTGGTTGACATGGTGAAGGGGGCTGGCTGAATCTTCCTCGCCGCTGATAACAGCCACTGGTCCTGTAGAGAAGAAGAAGAAGAGAAAGTCAGTCAAAAGGGCTGTTCACACAGCAGCAGTATACGGTTATCAGTCCTGTTTTTAGGGTTGCCAATTGTCCTAAATTATCTGAAACATCTCATAATTTTGCATAATTTAGCCCACTATCCCGAATTTAAGTGGCAAAGCACTCAAGTGGGACCTTTCTCTAGTTGGATAAAGCAAAACATCCCGTACTGAAGCCAACAAATGCTGAAGGGCGACCCCACCTGTTCTCACGGAGTAACATCCCATATTTAAGCATTCAAAATGCTTAAGTGTCCTGTATTCACGTGGCAAACAGTTGCCAATCCTACCTGTTTTAGAGTGCTAAATTCTAAATACGATTAATGAGGTTAACTAATTTTAATATATATATATATATATATATATATATATATATATATATATATGTATATATATTATCCTATATATAGGATGTCTTCAAAAATAATGCCATAAATAGTTTTCATTTATCATTTAATGTCATACAAAGTCCAGTAAACATAAAAAAAAAGCTAAATCAATATTCGGTGTGACTACCTTTTCCTTTAAGATAGCACCAATTCTCCTAGGTACACATGAACACAGTTTTTCTTGGTTGTTGGCAGATAGGATGATCCATCCTTCTTGGAGAATTCCCCACAGTTCTTCTATCTATTTAGGCTGTCTAAATTGCTTCTGTCTCTTTATGTAATTTCAGACTGACACAATGTCCAGTGGGGGGCTTTGTGGGGGCCACGATATCTGTTGCAGGGCTCCCTGTTCTTCTATTCTAAACTTTTCTATTTGCAAAAGTATTGTATGTGAGTCTAACATTTATATTTCCTATAGACACACTAAAGCTGAAGATATAAATAACCATCTTAAGACAAATGCTTTTATGAAATGTGCCTAAGACTTTTGCACAGTACTATATATATATATATATATATATATATATATATATATATATATATATATATATATATATACATCATATACTGTATATAATATATAAATGTGGCTGTGTTTTAATTAGCATGCTGACAATATGCTTTGCATAAACCTTTACAAGTTTGTGTGACAGAACTTTCTGTGAAAGTTGTGCCTTTAAATTCATCCCATTTAAAGCACTGCCGCTATAGCCGTACACATTTAGATGGAAGTCTTTGCCATTGTGTTGTGTCGCACACATTTTTCTGAGCATTACGTTGGGTTTTTAAGATGATGTGACAAGTAGAAAATAGTCCAACTTTAAAAAATGGGTCTCAGGACCCCTGCAATCTGTTCTTTTCTGTTGTGCTCCATCAAGCCAATGACTTCAATGGAAAATTAATGCAGCATAATACGTCTGAAAGCAAAAGGCGGGCAAGGCTCATTTATCAGAATAAACGTTATCTCTCATATCTCGACTGGCCTTTCAGCCCTGCTCTGTCATTTAAGCAAACATTAAGCGCCTTGGCCTGACTTAACCCCAGAAGTCTGAGCCGTGGTGGCCTCAGGCCACCAGAAACACTGACATTCCAAGTTTCCCAAAGTCCCATTATCAGTTAATTTAGTTGCATTAATAGCAAAATACACCCACGTTAAGATTCAGGCCTGCAAGCCTGTAATTCATAAATGAGTCAGCTTTAACTGGGAAAATCAGAACCAAAATTCGAGAATTACAAGTTAATATATGCTGAGAATGAATAAAAGCATGCAGGACAACTAAGACTGTGAAGGTCTTTGCATATGACAATAGCCGCGTTTCTACTTCCGGTCCAAGTGAAGGCGTGCTTGTGCGTGCCAAGGCCAGTTGTATTCCCACTGTTCCTTCCGAGCTTAACTGTGCCTCCTCGGGGCTTATTCGGGGCCAATTACTCTTGGGCCAAAAAAGGCCAACTGGGAATTGAGGTGTGGTCAAAGTCATAGGAGGAGTTTAGCGAGACACTCACGCTGAAAAGTCTGATGTGGGATATTCCTACTTGAATTCTCCGACATCCGACCATAAAGAAATGAAATTGCCAGATGCTTGGAAAATGATGTTTAAACAATTAAAACTGCAACACTCCTGTTAGCATAACAGGGGTTTGATGGCTTCCTAGCAACCCAACTGATAAAAAGTGCTGCTACGCTAGCATTTGTGCTACAGGTGTGCAATCATCAAGAGAGTTTAATTTACTATGTTTTGAACACCAGTCTCTGCAAACGTTTGTTAAACAAGCTTTAATATCTTGTAATGTAGGAACTTTGACTCATCGATCAAGATCATTTAATAAAAGTGAATGTTTATCACTAACTTAACGCTGCTGGGCTTTTGGCCCAATTATGGTCTTGTGGTTTGTGGTCCGAAGGTTATTGACCCTGACTGACCAGTTTATGGCCCTGGCTTGCACTGGCCCAATAGTGGAAAAGCGGCTATTAAGTCTGACCATGACTCCTTCTTAGGAAGATTCATGAGGCCATTCAGTTCATGGGGTGAGACATCTTGACACAAGGCCAAAGATTGAACTGGACACATATAGAGATACAATGCTATACTGTGCCTCACTTTTTAACTTTTTTAAGAGAGCGGTCATAGTACACAAAGCAGGTATGACTAAAATCTGCAGATAAGCACAGCCATTTCAGTGTGAGCAATACAATACAGCAATGCAGAGAAAGAAATAAAGAGTGTTTTTCATTCCCTCAGGGATTAGATATATACATTCATCTCTCTTGGCAGGTATCATGATGGGTAGGGAATTGGATACATAAAGACGTATTGAAGTGCAAACAAGTAAACAAACCAACAACTACATAAAAATGAGGTAGCAAATAGCAAAAGGATGACTACATTTAAATGTGTACCCTTTGGAGTGAATGCATCATTACAATGACTAACTCTTTAATTAACAATCATAAAAGAGCTATTCAGTCTTATCACGGAAAATGTAATTTCCTTTTTGTAGAAAGAGGGTTAAAAAAGCATTTGCATGTATCTCGCAAAAAATAAATAAATAAATACAATCAGTGTTGAAAAAAAAAATGTTGTTATATTTTTAATGTTTGTTTATTTAAATTGTCTGACAGTTAAATAGTAAAATAATGACTCACTGAATTACATAAATGCTGTATATTATATTATAATATTTATATACTGTATAATACGATATAATATAAAGGATATTCTCACATACACACTTTAAATTAATGACAAATATTTAATCACTATGTATTACTATGGGGACTACGTTGTTCTCTTGACCAGTGTTCATCAAGGGTTAATTTGAAATGTAAAATTATTCTTTAGCTGAACTGCTAAATAAAATGACTTTTATCTGATTTTATACTGGCCTTTGTGAACCTCTAGCTGAAATCCAAATGTAATGAGACAATTTTGGGACAATAACAATGGTTGGCTGTGACATATTTAAGAGGAAATCTTGGAGATAAGTCTTAATTAGTTTTAGACTTTAAGACAGGAGGCAACGTTCAGCTAACTGTCAAATGACCCCTTCAGCTAATTGGGTTGTTAAAAATGATTTTCTTTTCTTAATTGGAAAGCCTCGGGCAAGCTAAAAGACAAATAAGCTTTACATTTTTTTTTTTTTTTTTTTTTAAACACTAGAAGGAGTTTTGCAAGGTGAAAAAGGCTCTAACATAAATAGCCCTGATTTTGAAACCCATCACCCTGATAATATTCAATTAATCACATTTCATATTGTAATGACTATGATACATTTATTGCCAGAGTCAAGAGCAAAGGACTAATGAAACTATTTTTAGTTACAGGCTCTATAGTTTTTTCTTCATATTATCCTAGAAATTAAAAGTTGTTTTTACAATAGCTGCATTAATATTATTATGCATTAGGCTTAAGATGAACATTACTCTTTAAAATTCCTCTTTAATATCTTTAGGTTAAACTTAGAGATGCGCAAGGTCAGGCACAGCTGTAAATACGCTTCACGAATAAATACACAAAGCATATCAAATGGCACTTTTAAAATCCTATTTTACAGCTGGCACAGTGAACTGAAGATTGCATTCACTCGATGTTGCTTTTTGGCATTTCTAGTTAGGAACTCTATTAATAAAGTGCAGGAAACAATTTAAGTGACTGGTCAGAAAATGGACCATCTCTGTAAACATTATTCTAGGACTTCAATGTATGGTAAGTGTGTTTTAAGTGTCCAAAATTTAGAAAACACCCAGTTGTGTTATATTTAAAGGATTAAAGAACTGTCTGACAAAATGACAAAGAAAATTGAAACCACAAAAAATGGTTACAATTGTAATGCAAAATAAAATATTGTTTTTTTTTAAATAAAAATGCACCATCACTAACATATAAATATAATACATTTTGATATTTTCAGGCTACGCTATGTGTACATCGAGAGTCACCTAATGCACTTAAAAAAAAAAATTCAATTATGAATTATGTTTTACTTTCCCCAAGGCCAAAATTATTTATTGCCCCCAAGGCAAAATCCTTTCTTCTACTTCTGCAACTGAAGAACAAAGGCCATTTAATAAGATTGCAAGATGGCCAGACAACAGTCAGCTTTTTCCAGGCAGTCAGTTGAGGGGGGTTGCTATGAGGTGGGAGGGGCTGAAATGTGACAGGAAGTGACAGAATTGTGATGGATTGCTGAGAGTATCAACATATGGGCATTTATCCAGTACAGAAATACCCCTGTAGCCATGGAGGGAAACTTTGAAAAGAATGTCAGGATATATATCAGGTAAAAAAAGAAAAGAAAAAAGACAGGGATGATATTGTTTTATTCATATAATGTTATATAATGTTACCGTACTGTATAATGTTTCTTCAAAAACATCTACCTAAGGAAGAGTTTTAAAAGACAATTCTGTCATCATTTACTCATTCCAAGCATGTATGTTTTTTTTTCTATCTTGAGTTAAAATATCTTATACATGTTCAATTTAAAACATTGTTATTGGGAGAACCAATGATATTTGACATGACTGAATATGCACACGTGTGAATGAAGGAGATAACTTACGGTGTGGGGCATGTTCACTTTCAGCAAATAACAGCAAAACATTTTGTATTTTCCTCAAAGTAATTTGTTGGCTTCAAAAGACTGGAAATGTTTGCCTCAATCTACAGTAAGTGAACACATTTCCCTCAAGTGCTACTGATAGCGAACATTGCATGAACAACCTAAGCGACATTGGTTCTGGTCCCATGGCGACCAGGAACAAATTGTGTTCACATAAACATTGTTAAGCGTGATTCAGAGGTTGCATTTTCACACTCAAATGATATTTTTACTCCAGATGGTTAGGTTTATGGTTAGGGGATTGAGTCAATAAAATATGTATTCCTGTTGACTGTATAACATCATTTACAACCAAAAATAAAAACTTGCTTCAGCAACGCTCTGTGAACATTACACCCGGAAACTCCCATACATACTGTATAACAAAACTTCCAGCCAAGTGTGAAAATATAAAACATTATTTCAGCTTCCAACTTTGTTTAAAAACACAAAAATTTGCTTCCCCTTGTCTGGGCTGATTATCAAACAGAATTCTGTTAACAGGAAGTTGTCTCGCACAGTTCTTAATTAGCTCTAAAAATACATTTGGTAGTCCTCCGTTCCCACTTTAAGACATGCATTGCACATACAAACTCACACTTATGCACACATTATCACTGTGCTGTATGTAGAACAACAACATAACACAGTGTCTGCCATGTGAGTGACAGTGTTGCATGATACATGGGTGTATCTCAGAACTGAGCTCCATTTTAAACTTGTAAAATTCTGTCAATTTACAGTTCTTTAATTTTATGCTTGGTTCACAGACAAAATATGATAATGGAATCTACAGGAGCTGTCCATCATTTATAAATGAGGCAAGTGGGACTCGTCACAAGTGAACGGTTTCTGCTATAAGGTACGGGGACAAAACAGGTTAGCACGTCTTTGGCTCAGTGTGATTCTATTAGAACTGAGCTAAGGTGGAAAAGACACTCAGTTGAGAATACCTGATATATTGTGATCCTGAGATCGGTTGCTATTTTAGCTGAATTTGATTTTTACATTTTCTCAAGAAAACATGAGCGCAGTATTGACCATGCAAAAGTCCCCTCCACCATACTAGGGTGTTCTGAGTTGCTGGCAGGGCATTTCTATGTGGTTTCCAGGGCATTGCTATGTGGTTGCTAAGGTGTTCTTAGTGGATGTTTAGTGTGTTGCCAAAGTATGTGGTCACTGGGGTGTTCTGAGTGGTTGCCAGGGCATCACATGCGATTGCTAGGTGTTCAGAGTTGTTCTTAATGTGTTGCTATGGTATTCTGAGTGGTTTTTAGTTCATTGCTATGTGACTGCTAAATTTTTTGGAGTGGTTTTTAATGCAGTTGCTAGGGTGTTCTAAATGGTATTAGCACATACATATGTGGTTGCTGGAGTTTTCTAAATGTTTTTTAGTACGTTCCTATGTGGTTGCTAGGGTGTTTGCGGAGCGGTAGTGTAGCGGTTAGCGCACTGTGCTACGAACCTGGTAACCTGACGTTCAATTCCTGCTCATGGCCAACACCTCAGATGATTATCTGAACTGGTCCCGGGCCTCCCCTAGGTCAACTCAGCCTAAAATGAGTACCTGGTGTGGTGTGTAAAACATCACCACTGGGGGGACAAAGGCGGTCAGGTGTGGTGCTGGCCACCCACCCCCTTGAGTACCGTTCCGGCCTTCATAGGTGCTCGCTAACAGCACTTGCCCCTACAGTCTGTTAAGGCTAAATGGGGGATCTTTGTCTTTGTGTGCATTTCAATGCCATTGATGAGTGTATTTGTTTTTACATTGCTATGCTGTTGCCAAGTTGAGTGCTTTTAGTACATTGTTATGTGGTTTCTAGGGTTTTCTGAGTGATTTTCAGTACGTTGCTATGTGGTAGATATGCTATGGCATTACTAATCAAAAAAGTCACAAGTCTCTATGACGTTTTGGTCCCTAAACATGGCTCTGGTTAACAGGACATTTTCACAGTTTTTAAGCAAATATCATAACTACGATTGCCTAGAATTCTTGTGCCATTAGCGTCACCAAACAGAATTCCACAAACAAATGACTGTTTTCAAACAGATTCCATAAGATAAAATACAAATCCCATCCATCCATCCATCCATCGTCAACCGCTTATCCTGTGTACAGGGTCGCGGGAAAATACAAATCCCTCCACTGGAAAATTTGTTTTCCACTGGCTGATAAACAGATATCCCTGCCCCAATCTGACACCACTGGTTAAGTCAGTGTTGCTGTGTCGGGCTGGACAGGTTATCATTTACAGAGAAGTATTATCAAACACATCTACTTCTCTCTAACTATCTCCTTCATTTTCTCATTTACTCACTCTGTACACTATATACTCATAACTGCTGGGACCAAATCTGAGCTAAGGTGACAGGGGACGATTGATCCTGTTTATAAAGGCATCAGAACCCTTCAGTTTGAATGCCATTTTCCTAGAGTTGATGTCACTTCCTTTGATGTTGAAAGTGCACCCTGCACATCTCTGTATATCAGGTAGCTATAAAAGATAAAACAGGCACTATCCATGCCCACTTCTCTCTTATGGCAATTGTGCACTGATTGCGATGCAAAGCAGCCACGGAAGACCTGCAAGAATAAATTACTCACATTATTTCCTCTGATCTCAACAATCTGCATTGACACCAAACTACCTCACCCCCAAGAGAACAAGCGAGACTGAGAGCTACAGACATGGGAAACGAATGATTTATACTTTCCTAGGCATATGAATGGGATTGGAAGAAGGCTGGAAAATAAAAGACTCAAGCCACTTCCTGCACTCGTAATTATACTGTCTCCTCTGCTCAATTCCTGAGAAAACCTCAGTAATGGCCTGAAGTCATTTCCTTTATTCTTTTCTTGATCTGTGAAATGTCCAGCTATATCTGCGATGCCCCTTGGTGTCAGCGGCAATGACAAAACACTTTTGTTGGCTAAACAGAGAATATGAACACAATAAATCGGCTCCCCAGTGTTCTGATTGCCTGCAAGGCAGACAACAACAATGGAGTCTTCAACTTGCCACATTTCTCTTCGAAAAACCACCTCAATTGCATCCCGCTAGGCAATGTCTAGACTCAAAGATTATTTGCACAAAATATCCTCAAACATGTTGAGGTAAAAATAAACTTCGAAAGTCAAGATGTGGCGTAACACAGTGTCCCAACCAGACATGTTGAGATAAGATTCCAGCGACAAGCAATTTGTCTGTCCACACTGAATACGATAAAACTTTGTGATGTGGCACAATCACAGCCAATCACAAGATATTTGATGTTTAAAATGGCAGATTTTTTGATTAGCACTTTTTATCATGGATAGAAATTGTCAATCCAGTTGCTTAGAAAAAGTAATACCAAAGCTCTCCATATGTCGAACTCTACTGCTTTGTATTAGAGGTTTCTAAAAATCCCTTACCCTAAGTGTGAGCAATAGTAATAGTGACACTTGACTTAGCAAGCACCATTAAAAACAAACTGTAAATTTAAAGTATATTGAAGCACTCTGCCAAGTCCTTAGTACACCTGAGGGCCTAAGCACTGTTATACTATTAATCAGTTCCACCTAAATAAAATTGAGATAACCGCCAAGGCACTGTTTTTAAAGTAATTGCATATTTCTGTGTCTCATCCCTAGCGAATGAGCTGTTTATTACTTAAGGAGGCACTCTATGAAAAATTCCTCCACATAATCTCTCCATCTTTCCTCTGCGGTTGTCTCTGCTGTGAGGCGTCCCCACTGAAGAGGAAATCAGCAACAAATGAGGTCCATTTCCCAAATTCAATTTATTTAGCACCCTTTCAATTTATAGGTCCTGCATTTTGGTAAATTACTTAATTGGCAAATTAAGTAAATATAGTTCTAAATAGGAGTTTATTATTATTTATTATTAAGTTATTTTATATTTATGTTATTTACAATTGTGTGATATATCGGCATTGTATCTGTCTATCAGCCACTATATCGGCATTGGACATTAAAAAACCCATATTGGTCAACAACTAGTCAGTACATGTCTTTTAATGATTGAATAGCTATACTATCATGAAAAAAACAAGTTAAGAGCCCCCTCTCCAAGATGAATTTGAGACGGACATCAATTCAATCACCTCAGGATATGGTTTGAGAAGCATAAAAAATGTGACTCAGCCAAATGTAAATGCATCTGTGTTTTTCTTGATAGGGAAGGTAGAAAAAAAACGTGTAATACCAGACAGGAGCCAAACTCAAACTCGCCTGAATTGAGCACCACACGCAGGCTTAAGCTCCGTCACCATTTTTCTTGCAATCACAGCAAACATAATGTATCCAATATTCTTTTAGCAAAAGTCAAAAGCGGCATGATTTTAAAACAATGCAAGCACCTAATCAGCGAAAGAGAGTCCAGTCAAAAGAGCTACGGCCCATACTCGCTGGTAGAGGACAAATTAATATCTCGTGCCAGCACCCCCAGTGTTGGGACTAACAATGACAAAATGGCAAGAACATAAAAGCAGTCAGTCATCTTTATGGTCCTTAAAAAAGTAGGCCATTGGAAATTTGTCAGCCCAGCATTCAATGTGCATTTTGTTTATAGCTCTATGAAAGGAGTTAAAGGGGAAGGACAGTACACCCGTGCCACCTGAGGGGACAGACGAAGAGACAAAGGCAACACACAGTGATTAAATCTATGCAGGCATAAATCAATCAGGCACACACACACACACACTTGTGTGCACTCACCCAATATGTGTGCAAGTGTGTGTGAGAGAAATACAATTATATTGCAGGATAAAAGACACTAGCACAACACTGAAACATCTTCATAATAAACATCTACTTTTAGGTGTAAATGGCAGAACATTTTAATTTTACTTCTTTTAAAAAACAAATTTTACTTCTTTTTTGGAGAGGCTATTAAGAAGAGGCATCTTAAAAATGCATTGCTCCTGCGCGAGATGCTGAAAAAACAGATATGTGCCACAACGATGAAAAATGTCTGTCTATTGTTTACATAAAAAAGAAACAGTGCAGATGGACACAAATACGTGTTCAGTTTGTAAGACGCTTTGGTAAATCTTTATAAATAAGGTTCCATTCAAAAGGTTCCAACATAAGAGTTACTGATGCTTTTTTAACAGTCGAGGTTCTTTTAAACTGACATGGCATCTTAAAAAGCATGGCGCTCCTGCGCAAGATGCAAAATAACAGCGAGACACAGTGCTACGGTCAAGAACGTCTAGCATATATTTACAAAGAAAAAAACTACTGCAAAACAGCATAGATGGACACAAAAAACTTGTTCGGTGTGCAAAATACCTTTTAAAAGTTGAATGTCTTTTAAATTGACATTGCAACTTAAAAGAGATGTTCATGTGCAACAACTGTTTGCATGGCAGGTTTACATAGAAGAACAATTTAAAAAAGCACGGACAGGCACAAAAAATGTGTTGAGTGCGCAAGATGCATTTTTAAAAGTTGAAATTTTTTATTTATTTATTTTTATATCGCATGGCATCTTAAAAACATGCGGTGCTCCTATGCAAGGCACTGAAAAAAACAGTGAGACACAACACAACGATCAACGATATCTGTCTATCGCATGTTTGATAGAAGTGCAAAAGGATGCAAAATTGTGTTCAGTGTGGAAGGCACGTTTTTCTAATGTATTTTTATTATTGGCATAGCATCTTAAAAATGTGCCGCTCCTGTGCAAGACACTGGAAAAACACCCAGACGTTCCAAAAGATTCAATGGACAAACACGTCTGTGCACATGTTTACATAGAATTTTTATTTGAATTTTTTTTTAAACAGTGCAGACAGAAGCGAAAGCCTGTTCGGTGTGAAGATGAACAGAACCAAAGTCTGAATTATAGACTATGATTTAGAATGGTGTAAACCTTACTAAGAGTTGACAACATATCTAATTTGACACCAACAAAAAAAGGTGCTAAAAATGCAGTCCATTTAATGTCAGACGGTCGTAGAGTTCTAGGTCACATTATTTTCACAAAACAGGTTTTTTTCTCAATTTGTAGATGCCCAATTCCCAATGCTTTCTAAGTCCTTGTGGTGGTGTAGTGACTCGCCTCAAGAGTCAGAACCGCTCATTATAGTGACCATGAGGAGGTTACCCCATGTGACTCTAACCTCCCTTGCAACCGGGCCAATTTGGTTGCTTATGAGACCTGGCTGGAGACACTCAGCATGCCCTGGATTTGAACTCGTGACTCCAGTGGTGGTAGTCAGCATCAATACTTGCTGAGCTACCCAGGCCCCCATAAAACATGTTTTGTTCATTTTCTGCCCACTGAACATTTGTGGAAAGATATATTTTCAGTGTTTCATTGGCAAGGTACACAATAGTACAATGAATTGGGCTTCATGCACGAAACCTAAACAGAAATAATTTCTCTGCAAATTCTTCCATAAAGTGTTGATAAGAAGACCACCACTGCTGGTCACCAGCATAAGTTGTGTTTTTAATTCTGGTCTACAAGCCATGGATTGGTCAAGCAGCTTCATCAGAAAGGCTGTGCTGGTTGATCAGCATTTTTAGCTGGTGACCAACAAGTTTATGGTGGTCCACCAGCTAGACCAGTACCAAACCAGCACTAACCAGCATGGAAATTCCTGGTGGCATAAGTCGTGTTGTCTTTCTTGTTAAGAAATATGCTGCCTATGTCACTTTACTGGCATTGACATATTCAGTCTTCCTCAAGGTCTAGAAGTCACAATGTGAACAGCGAGCAGAAGACTATGTTAAATGGAATTAAATCAGTTTTCCGATAACTGCTCTTGTGCTATCACTGCCCACATGTTCATTTAAAATAAACCGTGGAATGTTTTGAATGTGTGAATCACAACAAAGTGTGAATGCGAACACTCACAGACCTGCATGGCTGAAATGTTCTACACTCAGCAAAAGCAAAGCCACCCTTTCGGTTAGAGGAACAGATCTTGGTTATACATTCACTGTAAAACCAACAAATAAATAAATAAAAATGCAAATAAGCTTGGTCCATGAACAACCCAAAAGGAAAATGGATTATTCAGAGGTTGCCATTTTTATAGCTTAGGAGACTTAATCGAGTTCTCAGTTGTGTTTCAAGTAAATAACAACTTATGCTTTTCATTTAATCTCCATTTGATTTTCATTTAATCCCATTGCTCCCTAGGAGAAATAATTGAGCTATTAGAGAGATCTCTCCATTTTTTTCTATGCGACAGCTTTAAAATCCTCTCATAAATGATTTTCTTGGGTGTAACTATCGACGTCCAGAGCTACTAAAGTCCTGTTTCAATAACCAAGCCTCTACTAAAATGGCATAAGAAAAAATAAAACAATAGCTAGCAGCTATTCCCAAGTGACTAGTTGCTAGCCTGAAACAACATTTATCCATCATGTGAGTCAGACAGAAGCATTACCTGTAAAATTCCACCCACAGTCATCATAGCTCCACAAAGGAGAGGTCAGGTCCACGTGTAACCTTGCTATGACCCTCTGTCGCCTGGGCCGTATCACCATTGGCACTTGCCCAGTTTACACCCTAAATGGAAAAACTAAGCAAGGCCATACATCTTGGCTGCCAATATTCCTACAACAACTTGGAATGATCATCCAACAAAAAGCTATGGTAAATCAGAACATGGTGAGGAGACATTGTCGCTCATTTGCACCTGAACTCTCTATGCAGTATTTCACACTCAGAGACCACCCGTGGTGCATCTTACGAGATAGAGGAGTTCAGGAACCAAAAGGAGGGAGTGAAATACAACAGAGAACATATATATAAACTGGAATGGTGACAGCCACACACATTTATAGCACAAGGAAAACATTTGGCTGATTGTGCTCACTGCAGTGAGGCTTCACGTAGTTGGCAGGTGTGTGATTCCTGCGGAATGTTAATGACCCTGAACCCCCAGGCAGAGAGAGAGAGGGAGAGAAAAGGGGAGAAAGAGATAGGCTAGCTCCTGAAATCGAGATTTAGGAGAAGCTGAAAAATAAAGGAGATAACTCTACAATTGCAATGTTTCAAAACCTAGTGAGTTGCCTACAGAGGTAGCATTTCACCCTTGCTGAAAAAAATGGCCAAAGATGGTTTGTTGGTCTTAGCTGTACGATGGTCAGAGATGGTTTAAGCTTGTCTTCCAAGCTGGTATAGCTAGCAGGGTTCCCACGGTCATGGAAAACCTGAACATATAATGGTATTTTGAAATCGTGTATTCCATGTCTGGAAAAATCTATGGAATTTTAATCAAAAAAGTTTATAGTTCACTATTTTCTATAGTGAAAATATATATATTTTTTTTCTTGTTTTTCTCTTTTCTAAAATAGTTAATTGTCTATGTAAATATTGATATTTTTTGTAGAGAATGTTTAGAGTAAAACAAGCCAGAGTGATGTCTTATTTATTAGTGAATCATTCTTTTGAATCAGTTATTTTCAACAAATCAGAAATGGTTAACAATTTGGTCAGAATGATTAATTAGCAAATCAGAATTAATCAAAATAATAATAAAAAATCTGTATCCAGTAATAGCAAGCACCAAGGAATGTCCTTGAAAAGACATGAAAATTCATTGGTCATAAAGGGTGATAATACTGAGCTGATCTCCTAGCCAGACTAGTTAAAAGTGATAAAAAAAAATTATTTTTATTTTTGCAGAAATGAAGGCATCATAGTGGTATGCTCCCAACATGTAGGGCATCTCTGTTATTCTGGTCTCCCAGCCTGACTTGCTGAAAAGTGTCCCAAAACCATCTAAAATAAGCCATCAGACCAGCCTGAGCAGCTAAGGCCAGAAAACACATCTTAGGCTGGTTTGAAATGTTTTTATTTGTTTTTTTCAAAGGGAATGTATCATTGGCATAGCCACTGACCGGGAAAATAAAAAATAGAGCCCCATGTCATAAAGGTTGCAGACCCCTGATCTAGACAGACAGAGAGGTAGACGGGTAGAGAGGAGCTGGCAGAGACAGAAGAAAGAGCATGCTGCGATATAGACAGGTGAAGAGATAACAGGAAGAGAGACCACGGGGGAGTTGAGGGGACAGAGAGACAGACATAAGGCAGATAAACAATCAGACAGAGGAGAGCTGAGAGCCAGGAGGGACCGCAGGGGCCAGCCCCCTCATTCGTTATCCATCCAGTCTCTGTGTGGTTTTATTGAATGGTGTCCATTTCTGATGTTTCATTAGTACCCATGTACAGGAGATAGGAGACAATGGTGGAGGTAGAAAGTAAGCAATATGCATTTTACCATTCCTCAACTGCTAGGATATGGCACTATCAAGACCAAGGCTATGGGTCCAATTGCACAGCACATTTGGCAAATGTAGTAAGCAGCTCAACCAGGTAGATCATTCCATGCATACAGAAATTTTGTTTGCACATGATTGTGTGCATTGTATGAACATTATACATGCTGTATATTGCAGAAACTGTAATGCAAGATATTCCTCCCTCACATTCTATAATTCTCTCTCCCAATCATCCATTTTTCTCCAGTGTCTTTACATTCAGCTTTTGAAAAGCTTCTCTCTCTCTCTCTCTCTCTCTCTCTCTCTCTCTCTCTCTCTCTCTCTCTCTCTCTCTCTCTCTCTCTCTCTCTCTCTCTCGCTTTGGATGGCAGGTGCATGACTAAATGAATACAGATTCTCTGGATGTCTCAGCATGACAGCACCTAATCAGATGGCTCGCAGGCAGTATGAACACATATAAATGCACCTTTTCCTGCCCTCCCCATGCCCCCTCTATCAGCGCTACCCCCTGCAACTGAGATAGAGCCTCTTGCTTTGTGCCAAATGCATGCATCTCCTCTACCAGAGAGAAAAGGGAGGTATATGCTTATTTTCTCCTAAATTCAGAAAACAGGATGTGATCCATGATAAATACAAATGAGCGTTTCATACTAGCTGGTTCACTGTTCCTGTCTGTTTCAAGTTCGGCCAGCTTTTTGTTAGCATTGAAGGAATAGTTATACCCAAAAATTAAAACCCTCTAATCATTTACTCACCCTTGTGCCATACCAGATGTGTATACTTGCTTTCATCTGCTGAACACAAATTAAGGTTTTAATAGAATTTCTCAGGTCCATAAATTGCCAGTGAATAGGTGCCAACATTTTGAAACTCTAAAAATCAAAAAAGTCAGCATAAAAGTTTCTCACCCACACCAATCATATCGTTTAAAAAAAAATGGATTTAAACAATGGAGTAGAATGGATTACTTATGAATCCCTTATGTGCTTTTTGGAGTGTCAACATTTTGGCACCCATTCACTTGCATTGTATGGACCTTCAGAGCTGAGATATTCTTCTAAAAATCATAATTCTGCTCTGCAGAAGAAAGAAAGTCATTCACATCTGAGATGGCATGAGGAAGAGTAAATTATGAAAAATGGAAAACATTTTCATTAACTGAAATAAAAATAAAAACAAAAGATAACTGTAACAACTAAGCTAAAATACATTATTGTTCCTACCAAAACAAAATAAAATAAAAATAATAAGAAAATAAATTTCATTTTTAGTTTTGTATACAAATACATAAAAAATTTAAACTTTACAACCCGCTTTCTATAACTTTTCCACAATTTCTAGCATCTATGTAGATTCTTAAAGGAATATTACAGGTTCAGTAGAAGTTAAGCTCAACCGAAAGCATTTGTGGCATAATGTTGAGTACCACAAAATTTTATTTCGACTTGTCCCTCTTTTTCTTTTAAAAAAGCTTAAATATGGGTTACAGTGAAGCACTTACAATCGAAGTGAATGGGAGCAATCCATAAACATTACAATACTCAACTGTTTCAAAAGTATGCCACAAGATGTAAATAATATGCAGGTTATCTTGATTTTAGTGAGATAAAATGACTTACTAATCTTTTTTGTTTGAAGTTATATCCAGTTGTACAACTTTGATGCCATGTCTACGTAAAGTCATGTTAAAAAGACAGAAGAATTAATATAAGTGCTTTTTTTATTATTACAAGCTTCACATTTATTCATTTAAACCCCCCAAAACTAGCCCTATTCCATTGTAAGTGCCACACAATGCCACCTCAATTTTTGCTTTTTTTTTAATACGAAAAGGAGGGATGAGACCAAATATCTATATATATATAGATATTTGTTGGGGTAGTAAACATTATTCCCAAAATGCTATTGATTGAGCATAGCAAGTATTAAACCCGGAATATTCCTTTATGTAAAAACGGGAGGAAAAGCACAAAATAATAAATAATTCACACTTTTTATGATTGGCAGTATGCATGATCAAAGGTAATGGCATGCCCCAGAGCGGATTTAATTCCCCTGAGCAAAGTCAAATCCAATTTCAATTCTTAACACATTGGAATTGAAGAATAATTTTTTTATAGACTCAACTCCCAGCCATACCACCTTCATTGAACATGGATAGTGATAACGCAACATTTTTGATGATATTAAACAAATTAAAAGTATATAAGTTAGCACATTATCTTTAGCAGCCTTAAAATACTAAAACTAAACTAACAATCAAGAATGAAAACTAACAAAATATACTAACTAAATAAATATTAATACAAATAAATAAATAAATAAATAAAGACAAATTGAAATGAAAACAAAAATAATATGGGTAAAACATTTAAACTGTGAAAATCCAGAGTTTGGCACTGCAAGTTGTATTTCATGTCAGTAATTCTTAAAATAACAAAACAGAACTTTTCAATGGATAAGAATATGTGCAAAGTCTTTTGCTTGGAAACACTACATTATACTTCTAGCCCTCTGCAGTGAAAATACTTGTAATGTGAAAGGTCCTGACAAGCTTTCAAATATCTAGAAAGTTGCAGCTGATATAATTGCTGAACCTTTAACAAGAGTTTTTTTGAAAACTGAAAAAAAAATCAATAAAAAGAATAAATAAATACAAGCTATATTCTCTTAACAGATCTGTTTCATTCTCTTGATAATTCGCACATGATGCATTTAGTAAATAGTATTCAAATCTCTCAATTGAGCATCCATCTTTGGCAGTGCTCTTTCGCAATGAAGGCATCTCAACCACCCTTATAATCGCAAATAACGAAAGGTTGACTGAATAGAATCAAATAGTATGTAACCAATGTGCACTGTCTGCATAGTCTGCATTCATACTGTAGCCTGCTTCCACAATGAGCTACAAAACTAGCTAATTTCAAGATAAGGTGGCTCTATGAACCTTGTCCCTCTGGACTGCTTTTTCTTCCACAATGCTTTGAGTGTCGATTGAAGCAACAGGGACAGATAAACACAATTCATTATACATCGTTAGATAAAGCCTGCTAATCCCAAGAATAGCTGTGATAACATGCCCTTCCTCTTGTCAGTAATAAAAAGGAAACAAAACACAACCTTCATAAGGTGTTAGAGCACATACACTTTAAACCCTAATGTTGTCATTACTGGAAAAAATTAAGTTGTCTTGTCAGGTTATCTCAAATACAATATCTATGTTCCTTGAACTTATTTTTCTTAAAAAATGTAAAGACTTAAGATATCAAGTGTCAATAACAAACTATTTAGTACAAAATCAAGGCTATGGGGAATACCCAAAATGTCTTGTGCTTGAATTATTCAATTATATTTTCTTGGTCAAAGGGAACATATAGGGACATTTAAATAGCTGTTAAAAGGAATTTATATAGGTTTTTATTCATTTGTAGTCTTATTTATGTTGTTTTGTTGTAAATAGTTGTTTAGAGTTATGTTACCACGGGTCCCTCTTTGGTCAAGTCGGACCATGTTAACACTATCTCAGAACATTATCTATATGAACACCAAGTTGTAAGTGAACCTTCTTAAACAAGTTTTGTACACACCATTACTCAATTAAATTGAGGGAATGTCACAAGTTTACTCATTTCAGTTGAGTAGAGTCAACTTATTACGGTTTGCAGTGTAGATGTGTGTGGGTGCGGCTGTCCTCTCTACATCCTGACAAGCCAGCTGTGATTGCTTACAGGAAAAGTTCACCCCAAAATGACAATGTTGTCATTATTTTGTCACCCGCATGTTGTTTCTAATCCATCTGACTTTCTTTCAGTAGCTTCTCCACTCTTGAAAAGCACCAATCACCACTGCAGACAGCTCTGTCTACTGCAGTCTGTATCGGTGAACTGTAATGACCAGTCAGAACAATCAAAAGCGGACACTAAACTGTTCAGACATTTCAAGGTTTTTCATTTCAAAGCCATCAGTGCATTGAGACTGACATGACCTTTGCCTTGATGTCAGTACTATGACATACCAAGGCGTTGAGAAGACATCAAACAGACAAACAAATAGCTTTTTCTTCAGATGTGCCTTTATTTGCCCTCTGTCCCTTTCCTTGCCCTGATAATGTGTGTTTTATTAGAAATGGAATGGGGGACCGGAGCTTGTCATCAAACTTTTTACTACTGTGAATATTTTTAAGGGTAGGTTTATTTTTGAAAGTCATTTTCAGTATTGACACATACTTGAAAGACTTGGCTTAAAAAATATATAAATTCAAAATTCCCCTGCAGTGCCCCCTGAAGTGAGTTATTTTTTGCATGTGACACTGCACAGCCGGTAGGGGTGGGCAGAGTGTAGGAGTATTTCTTTTATTTTTATTTGTCATAAAAAAATATAAAATAAAATACATGTGTTTTTGTTCATGTTTTGTTTTTATGTCTTTTATTTTGGAATTCTAGTTCCTGTTTCATGTCATGTGGTTCTCTTGTAAAGTAATTTCATGTTTCAGTTCTAGTTTGTCATTGGTTTCAGGTTATTTGCTATAGCGGTGCACCATGACGCAGAAGACGGAAAGTATTTGGAAAAGCACGACCTGATTATCAGCTTCCTGAAAGGCTCTTGGAGGCTGAATCCTCCTAGGATATGCCTCTTTCCCTCAAAGAGTCTCTCCGTGGTCCTCCTGATTATAATTATAAAATTATAATTTAACAGAGCATGCATCCAAATCCTAAATGAGAATCATATTTTCTATGCTTATAAAAGGAGTGTGTCACTGTCATAGAAATATTTATATTCTAATAATTCATTGCATGTAGTCCATTTACACTAACAACTTCTTATAAACATGCTGTCTTTGTTTAAATCGCTGGTGCTTGAGGGAATGGACTATAAAATTGGATGTAGACACTGCAATAACCAGAGAAGAACCTCAGAATAAAATGACACTGGATCCAACCCATTAGCGCTTTCCACACAAAATTTAGTCAAACCCACTTTCACGTAGACTAAAAATACCCAAACTTCCTGCCATGCCTAATATCTTTGCGCTTATGACTTAAAGCTTAGCGCTGCCTTTTGAGCTAGCGCTCTTAAAATAGGGCCCAAGAGACTCAACCTGAAAACGAAGTGTGCATATAATAGCATTTGTAAATTCCTTGATAAATGAGTGGCCTTGTGCCAAGTTGTCCACCTGCCAGTTAAATCCAGACAGGAAGACCCGCTTGCCAGGACTTCTGTGATGACAGCCAAAAGCAGCAGGGATGGGGACACACATTAGACAGATTTATATAACAATAATAGAACAATAGAAATATAGACGGATGGACAGAAAAATGGATGGATGATGGATGAATATAACAAAAGATAGATTGATATAACAATAGATAGCACAATAGAACAATAAATAGATAGATGTACAGACAGAATGATTGATGGATGGACGGACGGACTGATCGGTGGCTGGTAGGATGGATGGGTGGATAAATTCAAGGCATTTGCTGCCTAGTAACTATCTGAAATTTTGAACTTCTTTTGAAGTGATTGCATCAACATTTCTCCTTTAACTCCTTAACCCATAAAGACAAGTTTTTGGCAGCGAGGGCCTTTTTAAATTCTACACTGACATGAGAAATAAATTATATACTTATATAATTTCCAAATTCATTTTTATTCTGAAGCAATCTCTATACACAAAACAAAGCAAGGTTAAGAAGCCTGCTGGGTTTCAAACACCCCACACAGTGTAAGCCAACCCTCAGCTGTGTCTGGACCATTGCACCAATACAATTATTAGTTATTTTTTCCTCTTTTGAACAAACAAAATAATACAAGAACCGACAAATCTCCTAAAATCCAGTGAAAATGAAATTTTCTGTCTTTCATTCTTGTCAGTATCTTGACAGCGTTTAAAGAGAGAGAGTGCAGACAAACATCCCAATGTTTTTTTTTTCAGCATGCAGTGGGAGTCCAAAATCACTTTTTTATGCTCTGGCTGATGGTTCTGGTCTTCCAGTCTTGTTTAGGACACTGATATTTTGGATGTTTGTCCAGATTCCACAGGAACTTGTGGTAGTGCTTATAGATTATAGTGGTTCCAGTCAGCATGGACTGAGGTCATTATGTGTCTTGTCCACGCACCAAGACCTGCCTGCCTGAAAAATAGATTCTCTAGGAGTCACAATCATTTTTTCTCTCTTTTTTTTTTTTTCCTCCCTCTTCTCACTGTGGCCATCATCTGTATTACTGTTATGGCATTGTAAAGCTAACTTTGAGAGATATAGTGTCCTAGCTGTTATAACTGTAAAAAAAAACATTGGCAATGATCCTTGTGCCCTTGGCTGGCAATTCTATGACACTGTTTTGCACATTTTGAGTGATGTCTCTGATAATAATTCACAGTGAATGGCAAGGTTGCATTGTTGCTTTCATTTTCACCTTTAAAATGTTTCGAAGAACCAATACAATTAATTGTCTACATAAATTGCAGGAACTGTGGCTTAGTAGTTAGCACATTTAATATTGTAACAATAAGCTATGGTGCTCATGCTGCCAATTCACATTTGAATCTGGCTCGCAACATCACCCAATCCTAGGAATGCATTGTATATACTGTATAAAGTACAGCTCATGCCATCTAAAGCTGCGTTCACACTACCAGCGACTTTGTCGCTGCAGTTCGCCAGTGGCTGGCGGTGAAGTCGCTAGTGGGCGTTCCCACTACTGGTTGCCTAGTAACATTTATAAATGACATTCACAGATGTCATTCCATTGCTGTTGACATCGAATCTCTTTTCTTGCCGCTAAAAACAAACATTTTGGAGGGAAAAGACTAAATATAAATGGAATCAGTAGATAAAATGCTTTATATCAAAGATGAATGAGAAACAAGGCGTGCTGTTTGCCATAGCGGGTGTTTATCTGCGGCAAAAATGCAAATGCCGGTCTGTCTGGGTCCACAAAATCCCCGCGATCTCAGATACACCTTTCCACGCAATATTTTTCTTAAAAATGTCCTTGTACGTGGGAAGAGACATATCATAGAGCACTGAAAAATTTCTAACAGCAAGAATTAGCCTTTCATCCATCTTTCCGTTACAGCAGGACCTGAGAGAGAGAGAGAGAGAGAGAGAGAGAGAGAGAAGGATCTCGTGAGCTCTCCCGTCTTCTCTCCTATTGGCTGTCGCTTCCGTAAGTCGCTCTTCATTTCAATAAAGTCGAACTTGTCTCAACTTTGTCGCGTCGCTGGACACGCCCACATCTAGTTGCCAACGGTCGCGACAGCTCGTGTCGCCGGAAGTCGCTGTGCTCTCATTGAAAATGAATGGGATGGAGTCGCTGGCAGTGTGTACGCACCTTTAGCTGCTATCCATCACTGTATTGCTTAAACAAATTATGGTACCATTGACAGCTACTTCTGTAATGTGCCATATTTCCTATTGAAAAAGGACATTCAATGAAAATGCTGGGCAGAATTTGATTTTACCCATCAGGAACTGTCTTGATCGAGAAAAGCCCATAACTGTCAAAGATTGCTACGACATTTGTAGTTTTATACCGATAACATGCACTGATGATTCATTCACAATAAGAACACAAACATGTATAATAATAGGGTTCATTTTAAGGCAATGTGCTCTTTGAAATCAATGGCCTGTTAAATATGCTTTTTATTTTATACCAATTCTACTTAACCAGAATCTTTTCAGGCCCAGATGTTTATGCCTCACATATGGCAAGCGACATGCAAACAGTGCACTGAAAAGCAAAGAGCCAATTACTTAGAGTGACTAGATCAATATCCTGCAGAGAGGGCTGTTTCTTAGCATGTGTTTGTATATGTGTTCTTGTGTGTGTGCAGGTGTGTGCAGAGTAAAGCTCTTGCAAATGTAGTAAAGGCTAATTATGAGAACAGGAAGGACTTCCACTGTCAGGGAAAGATAGAAAAAAGGTTCAACTGTGGTCAATAGTCAGAGTCTGTAATTGATTTCTACTTAATTCTCAAGCTAATTAAAGCAAAAGCTTCCCACCCAGCAAATATTTCTATCTGTAATGTTTTTATACACAAGGCTAGCAGATATAGAATATTGAATGGCTCTTATGTTTAAAATGAATGCAACAAAATCTTGGTTTGTTAAACAGAACAGTGACTGAAGAGGTATTAAAATGGGATAGTTCATCCTAAATTCAAGTCAAGTGGTTTTTATTGTCGTCTCAACCATATACAGTTAGTACATACACAGCGAAACGAGACAACGTTCCTCCAGGACCATGGTGCTACATAAAAACAACATAGGACAAACACAGGACCACATGAGACTACACAACTAAATAAAATACCTATATATATATATATACCTATATACCTATATAAAGTGCACATGCAAACATGTTCAAAAAGTACGGGACAGTTCAATACATTTCTGACAATGAACAGGAGACATTGCAGCGCCGACCAGTACACAATAGTGCAAAAAGATGACGTTTCTAAAAACGTTAACATAACATACTATGAGATAGTGTTCTATGCACATAGCAGTTATTGAGGTAGCAGACAGTTATAAAGTGACTTCACTGAGTCATTATGCACTTATCCTCATGTTGTTCCAAACCACTATGACTTTCTGGGATCTATTTTCATGAGTGTGCAAAGCACAGCACTACACACAACGATGGTGCGCTACATCTTATCCCATTTTCGAGAGAGCTTCAATTTTCGTGCTAGCGCAAAGTGCAAGTGGTCGTGGGTGGGACTGTTTGCGCAATCTGTGGGTATATGCATTCAAACTGTGGGTGTATTGTATGTAAATATATAAAAAAATATTTTACTTCATTATATTTATATTTAGTTTAATGTGTAATATGATTGGTTTAATTTTTGGCTTTCAATAAAATTAAAAAAAAAAAAAAAAAAAAAAACCAGTAGAAGTGCATGCCGGTACAATCACTGATTTTACTAGCCATGGTTTGGGTGTCAGTAGATGAAAATATTTAATAATACTTCCATTCCCTATAATTTAACATAGCATACATCCAAATATTGATGAGAATAACATTTAAGCATTTAAAAGGAGTCTGTCCATGTTTCGATTATTCTAGTTAATTTCATACAGTCCATTTACACTACCAACATCTTATGAAGGTTCTGTTTTTTTTATATTGCTGGTGCTTGACAATGAAGGTAATATATGCTATAATAGGACATAGTGTGCAATAACAGAGAAGAACAATTTTGAAAAACCCACATAGCGCACACTTACACGAACATACCAAAAACTTCATGGCCATGCGCTTATGACTTACTGTCAGAGAGCAAGAGGGAGATAAAGAGACCCAAGAGCAGAGGAACAGTTCAAAGGATTTATTAACAATAAATGATAACTTGAACTGTGCTGACAAAGACTGGAGATCCTGGACATCAGCTGCAAATGATAGAAAGAGTTTTGGGGATGAGTGCACACCATAGCCACACAATGGGCAGATCCATAAAGTGTGTGTTAGTAGACGAGTGTGTGCATTGTGGAAGTCAGGAGCAAATTCGCAGGAATCCTCCGTAGAAGCGTAGTGAGGTTCAGAGAACAACGTCCAGCAGATTGGAAGGCAATCACTTTCCTAACACACAGGCAGAGACAAGGAATCTTCCATTCAAGATTTGAGAGCACACAGAGCAAGCGTACAGCAGATTGGAAGACACAAATCACATTCCTGACATGTGGGCAGAAACAAGGAATCCTCCGTTGAAGATTCGTAAGCGCCGAGAACTAGCGTACAGCAAGCTGGAAGGTAACCACACTCCTGACACACGGGCAGAGACGGGCAACAGATACATGAGACAGGACCAACTAGGCAGAGCGAGTGAGGTAAGTTACTTAACATCAAACAACAATCTAGCAAGGATACTGAGAACACAAAGGGTTTAAGTAGGGAGTGAATTAGAGGAGAACCAGGTGTTGCTAGTATGCTAATTAGTGTCATGATCAGCAAATTTCCCATGGAAACACTGATCATGCATACCGGCTTCTCCTGTGAGACATGAGGTACAGAAAATATCAAAACACAAAGAATAAACTGACAAATTCACCAGAGCCGTGACACTTATGGCATAGCGCTTACCATTGCGCTAGCACTGTTAAAATAGGGCCCTCTCGCTTTCTTGGAACACAAACACAAATGCATGAAGAATGCTTAATCTGCTCTTTTCAGTGAGGAATTTCAATCTGTTTGATCTTTAAACAAAGCTGTCATTTGCATATTGACTTGGAATGCAGCATTTTTGGAGCCTGACAACCCATGGTTTAATTTTATGGAAAACAAAAACGTATGAACAGTGAAAAGTATTCAAAATTTCTAATTTCGTGTTCCACGGGAAAAAGAAAGTCATAAGCATATGGAAAGTCATAAGGGTGAGTAAACCTGGGTGAACTCAGGAAGTAGGCTTTTACTGAACTATTCATTTAACAGTAGAATAGAACATGATAGATTCCCTGACAAAAATGGTGGCCAGTGCTCTTTCAAAACCTAAAGCCTACACATCTGTCACAAATTTCAAAGTGTTTTTATTGCAATGTACAGCATGACTCAAACATCAATGTCATGAGAAACGTTCACAACAAGGGAAGGCATGACGATCCAGACTCTGCAAAGAGCAACGTACGCACACTATACATCTATTCTTGGAAATGTGGTCAAAAGATAAGGACATCTGTTGAACTCCTGTCTGCAAATCTTCACTTCACTGCATCTTTTCGCCTCTTCTAAGATTAAGTCTCCTTGGTCACACAGGAATTTGAAGTTGGAGTGCCTTGTCTTAGAAGGCACTTTAAGAAAATTTTAAGAACATTTATTTTTATTTTCAGAAGCATATCCAGGAAGTGAAATCAGGAGAAAAAAAGAATGACACATCACAACATGGGTTCTGGTCCGTTGGAACCAGGGAGTAGTCTTGTTCATATTACAATGTCCATAATTATGTCCATAATTCCATAATTTACAACTAAAATACAACTTTTGGAAGCACTCTTTGGACATTTCACCCATAAATTGGAGGTCACACTTGCTAAAAACTTGTATAACACTTCCATCTTCTGCCACAGGGGGCAGTGATTTGAATTTCGGTAAGCACAGACAGATTTCAATAACAAAACATTTCGATCTGCTGTTACCGAGTGCACGGTGTGATCAGTCTGTATCCATCTTTAGGCTCAAGGCCTACAGGAAAACTCAAATATACTGTAAGTGTCATATGAAGGCTCTCTGCCATTGTATTCCACCAATACTTCTATATCCAAAGAGTTAATGCTGTTTATCAATAGCACTTTGCAGCGAAATGGTTGGGTAACTTTGTTTTGCTGTTTTGTTAAACTGACAGATAACAATTGTTATCCAACAACCAAAATAACAGGCTTTTATTTCCTAATGAGTGCATAAAGCTGATAAATTCTCCTATCGCGTAGGGCTTGCGGCACTATAGAGATTGACAGAAGCAATGCTTTGCACCAGGCTTGATCCAAACAAAGAGTTCTACTGCTTTGATAATTTTGGTTCCCCCATCATTTAACAGACACACCAGCAAAACAGAGGGATTTGCAACAGTAAACTATTTAAAGAGGAAGGAAAGGACTCCAGGGACATTTTCAACTGATGCATTATTCTGTTATTTATTTATTTTTAATGTGGGTGAGAATACAGATAAGCATTTAACTTATCTAAGCATAAACCGGTTATGCTTAAGGTTAAAAATAAAGGTTTTTGCAGCTCAAACAAAGTGACAAAGTGTTGATGAATGAAAGCACATTTCGTCTACAGTTCAATTGTAGTAAGACATTTTATGTTGAGGGTTATCAATTTATCATTTATTACTATCTATTTAATGGTGAAAATCTTCAAGGCAACATAAAAAATTAAACATTATGAAACGTAAGCTATGATACTATTAGCTAGCATTATTCATCCCCGTCCACATGGACTTAGTTCATTAGCACTGGCGTAGCCACGGGTGGGCCTGGATGCCACCCAATCATCGTCTTATGCCCCTATTCCACCAACAGTCAAAAGCTTTCTGGTCTCGAACCACTAACATCAGAGGCTGTTGGGTTGGATAATGTCAGCTTCAAAGCTTTCAAAACAACAGCAGCTCTAAAAACAAACACTCAACGCGGCAATGAGACTCACGTTAAGTTGACGGGCATCCCGTATAAAGCAGCGGCTCCAACCACTTTATATTCTCCTCTAATAAAATACTTGTAACAAATATCATATATGTACATTGATTGCTATAAGATCTATTAATTAGGCTAAAGGTATTAAATAACTTCTTACCTGTTCATCAATACATAAGATGACAGATGCTAAATTAAATAACCATGTTAAAATGCTCTCAAATCTCCTAAATCTCTAAACTCCATCTTACTATTTTAAGATAAAATAATTTAAATAATAAATATCATTAATTGAATATGAATTTTATTTGTTATCACTTCTATCCATTGCAAGAAATGCAGCTTGTGACAGCATAAATAAGCTACTCTGAAATAAATTATTTTGGATGCTAACATATACTCAAAATTCCTAACACTTTTGAACTCTTTTTTCCCCTTCATATGACTAAAATAAAGTCATGTTATTTCCAAACATCAAATGTGTCAATGTATTGCTACACTGTAAAAAAAATCCGTAATTTTAATGGTAAAAGACTGTCAAAATGCTACTTTGTATGGTAATAATTGTTAAAATTACAGTAAAAAACAGTAATCGGGCGTTCCCAGAATTCATTGCGTGACCCATTACATTTCATTATATTTGATGGCAATAGTTTTGTTTCTTATTATTTTTTATATCAGTTATGTACTTTGAGGTGTTCTGTGTTATATTTGATGTAGTTTATTTAATGTTTGAATTTCACATGTGTTACCCTGATGTTGTTTAATGTTTGTGTGAGTGTAAACTCTACATGTTTAATGGCCATTGCTCATGGATAGGGCTGGACTGGTAATCTGGCATACCAGGCATTTTCCCGGTGGGCCGACACACTTTGGGACTGATCTGGGGCGAACTGGCCATGGGGAGAACCGAGCAGGCCGGTGAGTTGGCTGCGATACGGGCCGAATGGGCCGTGATAAGCTAAAATGAGCTGACGTGTTAAGGAGAAAGGACCACAAAACGGCTGCCAGTTTTCTTTTTTTTTTTAAACAACGGTATTGTTTTTACAGTTTCTGAATGTTTTTTTCATAATTTCAGTCACTGGCTTACACGTGTAGATACATGTAGCTCCGAATATTTTTGTTCTACCTCGGAATTCTATGGTTCATTCTATGGTAAAAATATAAAATATCTAAATGTAGTGGTTAAAATCAGCAGTCAAACGCATATATCCAAATGTAAACACTTATAAGGGTAAATACGACAGTACAAGAGTACGCAACAGGTTACCCTACTGGAAAAATGTCCAATAATGAACCTGATTTATGCTGCTGATAAGATAAAGATTAGGGAACACTCTTTCACAATGTCTCTTTATCGCTCACTCTCTATCTCTCTCTATCTGTATCCTTTTTTACTCTCTCTCTCTCCCTTTATTTGCGTTTTTGTCCAGCTGGAAGTGATAAAATCCTGATGCCCACATAATTATGCTGCTGTGCACTGCCAGCCCTCTCAAACTGTAACTTCAGCCATTCAAAAACACAGACATATACGCCTCACTACTCACACGCACTCACACACACATTTTCACAGCCATTCAGAATATAGAAATAAACCAAGATCTATGTGAGGGCTCAGATTCCAACTAAAAGTAAAAGAATTAGATTGCACTCATAGTAAGAATTGGATTTAAATAAAATCGCTGTTAAGAATCAGCCTTAAATTGAATTAACATTGTTACCATCGACATGACAGAAGAGCATATTAAGAAAGATTTGTTGACTGAGTGCACAATGATTGTCACAGAAACAGAGGATGGAGCTTGTGTGTCCAGAAAGAAAAGCCCACATTCACTATCCAAATAAGAATATGGTACACAAACCTGGCCAATTCATTAAATCACCTTATGAGTCATTTTAAGTCAAAGTACCAAAAGTGACAACATTTTTGCAAAATTAAATGATGTGCCTATTAAATGTTTCGCTGCAGTTTCCTAGTGAAATGTCCAGAAGGGGGTGCCAAAAGTGTGTGAAATGGTGTTGTAATCAGACAAGGTTTTTACTGACATGGTTCCACATGGAGTGCCATGTATGTGATTTTCCGATGGTGTAACTGTATGCTGGGTAGTAAATCTCAAGGATTAATAGTGGTGTTTTTCTTACTACATCACATGTTGTTCTGAAAGCAAAAAGTAACAAATGAAACACAGAATGTAGGCTCTCATCCGCGCAGTCTGACCGATGCAAAGCGGGCGCGTTTACTCACACGATTAACCGAAAGTGAAGCGCTGCCGGCTCATGATGCGTGAATGGCTTGCACGTGCAGCAGACTGGTATATTGGGTATACTGCGGTCTCGTCACATTTAAAAAAATTTGTTTACCCTCCCATTCAGTGCATGATAATAAGGAAGGATTACATCCAGATGTAGATTAGAATGCAAGTGCCGAATTTATATAAATAATATATATAATAGTCTACTCCTCTTTTGCCGTTGCTGGCATGCCAGTGATTACCACTCCACGCGCCAATGCTACAGGTTGCCGACCCCTGATAAAACTTTATGTAAATCTAACCAATAGTGATCTAGAAAAGCAAATGAGAGGTGAACAGACATCATTACCCTAAACCAACACCTAAATGATAGTGTCCAAAAACAAAATGTGACGTGAAAAGTGCATTTTCTGAAGCAACCACATCATTTTGTGTTGCTTCTCTGGATTTATTTTTTTTTTTTTTTGAGACTAGGTTGCAGGCTAATTCATAATTAATGAATAAATATACTGGAATTAGTGCAAAACAGCTTCACATTACTGTTTTTTACATTTACTCCATGGTTCTTCATCTATCTCAAATATAACAAAACTCTAAATCTCTAATGGTGGACACATTTCTACTGTCACACAGTACAGGTATGTACCATTATACCACCCAGCCCTATAGGAGAAAGATTTGTCGGATGCCTCATAAAAGAGATGGTCATCTCAGAGATTTGCTGTGCCCTTTTCAAAAGCCTAATGAAAGCCTGTGTTGTAAAGCTGGATTTCCCAAGCCTCTTTACTGACTAGACATCACCTGCTGCAGCGGTGAACTTCTCAGAGAAAGAGAAAGAAAGTAAAGGAGGATTGATAAAAATGTTGGCATTTAGTGGCAGAGAGAGTTAGAGAGGTGAGTTGAGCCATGATTCTCAATTGTCAATAACATGCCATGGTAATATTTCAACCCAAAATCAAAACAAATATGAAGTTATATTATATAAGGTGAAGTGTGATTTCTGATCCACTGGTGTCACCAAACAAAACTGCTAAAATATTTCCAGAACCATCCTCCTGTCTTCCTTTGCTCAGACAAACTGGTACACAGAACTCATGCCATTGGTTGAGCTAATGTTGGGCAAGATGGGAAAGTCCAATCGAAGATCTGTTTACAGTTTTCAAGGAAATGAACCAACAAATGGCTTACTTTAATTTTTTTCCTGAATATTAAGCTGGAAGAGGAGAAAGTTAAAAAAAAATCCAACCTTTAAAACCAATGAAGCAAGCTTTAATATTGTAAAATAATTTATAATAAAAAAATTAAAAAAACGTAAAGCTATGAGAGTTAAGCACATTTCCTCAAATTTCCTAACTCTAATGCAAAAAAATAAAAAATAATAATTATAATACAGTTATTTTTTATACAATTATACAAAATAATACAATTATTTAACTGGTAAATTATTTTACATCAAAGTAGTATCTATTGCACTCCCTTTCAGATTTGAAGAATCAAAAAAATACTTTTGATTTTGGGGTGAAATAAGACCTGGACAAGTTTTTCATGATATTCACTAAGAGACAGAAGGTGAAGAAGAGACACAGAAAGGAAAAAAAGCATGTTTCTGTGTTATTCTCAAAGGACTGAGTCTCAATGCTAATTACCGCCTTCCATTCTTTGAGTTCTCTCATTCTCCTCCCCACGATCTGAAACGCTCCCCTTCCTCCTGACTGTCTGCCACGTGCTCATGCAGACAGCACTGCTGTGCGTAAAAAAACAACACATGTAGGTGCCACCACGGGGTCTCACCCTCAGAATCATGTCTCTGCTTCACGCTGCCTCAACCAAGACAGGTTAGCATCAAGCTAGTTTCTTTCTCTTTCAATATTACAATCTCTCTTATAATAAAACACCTCCAACTTTCACTCTTAATGTCTTATTATCTAGCTTAAATTGTACCTCCCTCTCACCTAACATCTATACATTGTCCTTTTCCTGTTCCAGCTGAGGAGGGCTGATATTCGGGGAGAGCTATCAATCAGCATTCCCAATCTTCTCAAAGACAGTTGGTTGGCTGGTTCATGTATCCCCGCATGTATGCAACCTGCATGCTGCCAGAAAACATGGCTACTTTCGAATTGCAGTTAATAGAGAAAGATGCTTTTTGCCCGCATAATGGTGTAGTTATGGCATCTACCAGCAGGTGCTAATGTAGAGCCTAGCTCTGCTTTGTCTCGGATATTGATTAAGCAATAACTGAAAAACAACCCAACTATTTAAAGACTACAGCACCGAATTTTCAGCTTCCATTTCACACTTGTGTTTGAAGCGCTTCTCTGATGTTTCACAGATAGAACTATTAATTACATTCACTCCACGGTTGTCCTCTTGAGTCAATGTCAACACGATGAGGTGAGATACATGCGTTTTGATCCAGCTCTCCCTTAACGTTCCCTCATTCCCTCTATCTCTTGCAAAAAAGTGGACACTGAAGGGCTCTTTTGGAAATTAGTCCTCCAACCCTCTTTTCAGGTCCTTCAAACAGGCACCAGAGAGCATTTCCTTCTCTGCAAAATGGAAAACAGGATGTACTTCCTCCACTTGTCTGGGCTCATTTGCATCCCAGGCTAATTGGCAACATTTGCTCATCAAGGTTCCTTGAGATGGTGAATGACTTGTACAATTGGAGCCAATTATCAAGCTCAATGATTTAAAATCGACAGGATCTGTCTCTGGCAGGGTGAGAATCAGCAAAAAAAAAAAAAAATACAACACATGAAATTCTGACAACACACACAAAAAAAAAGCCAAGGAAAGAGGAGTTGGACAGCATAAAAGCTTTGTGCAGTCAATTTTCAACAATACTGAACTAGATAGGTGGTGGTGGCATAGTAGGCTAAAGCACTAAACTGTTAAGCACAACGTTGTTGGTTCGATCTCCACAGCCACCACCATTGTGTCCTTGAGCAAGGCACTTAACTCCAGGTTGCTCCGGGGGGTTTGTCCCTGTAATAAGGGCTCTGTAAGTCGCTTTGGATAAAAGCTTTTCCTTATTTGAAACTACCATTTATATATATATAGATAGATAGATAGATAGATAGATAGATAGATAGATAGATAGATAGATAGATAGATAGATAGATAGATAGATAGATAGATAGATAGATAGATAGATAGATAGATAGATATGGGCAAATATTAGGCAAATATCTTTATATATTTAGATAGATATGGGCAAATATTAGGCAAATATCTTTATATATTTAAATATTATATATATATATATATATATATATATATATATATATATATATATATATATAAAACAATTTAATTTTTCTTTGCAGTCAGTAGATAATTTTTTTCATTTTAAAGGTGGTGTAATTTCTGTGCCACTGTCAATAAATGGAATTGCAAAAATAATGACAGCTTTACCAAACACTTCCCTCTATGCCACTGGTCGGAAAAACAGACAGTCCCGCCCCAAACGCACACCATTAGTTGAGATGCTTTTGCTAGGTTGGGCTGTTCAAGATGCTCAAATGCATTTACACATTTACTTAGTGTTCGCTCTGCACACTAATAAGCTGGGATAAGATAAAGTATTTTAACATTGAACAATTTCACACTTCACCTTTAAGGTGTCTTCCAAAAACATAGTTTCATCATGTACTTTGTGAAACTTCACAGAGTTTTAGGTATCAAACACACACACACATAAAAGCACTAGGCTATATGATGACGAAAGTAGACCTCAAAGTGACAGCCTGCATCTCAGAGGGAACTGGGTAACGTTGTGCACACATAATTGCCGCCCATTTATTTATAGGATCTGATTGCCTGAAAGAATGATGGGCTTGTTTTGCTCATCTGCTGGTCCTGATACCACAAGAGAGTTAAGACAGGAATTAGACAAGACGTATTCCCGCGGTAAGTAGGTAAATATCCCAGAGAGATGGAGGAGGCGTCGTTTTGCCTGAATCTTATTAGACAAACAATATGAACAAAGCGATTTGAAAGCTATTGATTTACCACACAGAACTAGAGCTGACTAACATGGTAAATGTTATAATGCTTTTGTGTGTGTGTGCGCGCATGCTTGTGTGTGCGTGTGTGAGCACTGCCGTACGGGACTCACAATGTCATGAGCCAATTATGGTTAAATTTGCCTATACAGTGATTTTACTTCAAATAGAATATACAAGTGGCAAAAATTCCATGAACAATTTCTAACCCCAACCATACCCCTACATTTTTAATGCCAAATAAAAGCAACCTAAATGTATTTACATTGAACATACATTTAAAGGAAATTTATAGCAATGGCTGCATCCAAAACCATGAAAATGCTGCCTTTCTAGGCTGTATACAGAGGCAGGATGAAAATAAGGTGCTTTTCAAACTGTTCAGAAACCAGTTTCCTTCGGAGTTCCATTCATTCAAAATAGCTGTCAGTTAAGCCATTTAGTGATTAGGCAGCAAGTCAGCTTCCAACATTTTCAGATGCAGCCAAAGTTAAACAAACTGATGCAGGTCAAATTTCTGTAGAGAGGAAAGCCCCTAGCTCTGGCACAACTGTAAAAGCTGGGAAGAGAGAAAGCTGTCAGAATTGCTCTGACTCAAACTGGTTACTTGTTCTGTGAGTATTTTGAAGTGATTCAATAAAAGAAACAACATATAAGTCGTCTAGTTATAATTTTGCACAACCCAGTCACAGTCAAATTCAATTTAGACTGCTTACCCTCAATTCAGGGCTGTACCCTGTTACAATTTTAAAAACATAGGTCATTTCAAAGCAAAATCATCAACACACGGCAGCACAATACCACTGACAGCACAATAAAATGTTACAGTACAGCATTATCAGATCTCAATTTTCAGACTGAATTATGTAAAATCTTGCATATTTTTTAGTTTAGCTAAATGGAGAGAAAGACGAACAACAGCAGAAAGCTATATTAGCAACACACAAGGCAAAAGAAAAACACTTAATTAAAAAGATTTAAATTTAAAAGGCACTTAGTTATGGTATCCACTTTGTCCCAACAGCAGTCCATGCAAATTAAATGAATGCACAGTGCAGCAAGTGGAAACAGCTCCAGTACGGTCGGCTAGTGGGCCGTGAAGCAGCACTAGGGGCTTCTCAAATTTCACATCTAAAATGCAAACCATTTAAATCAACTCCATAAAGGTTAATCTTTAACTGCTCCAGATACAGCATGTGGAATATGCTGTGATTTTGGCAGCAGTGTTGATTATAATAAAATGTAGTTGATGTTTAGCATACAGAGATTGCTGATGTATCAAATTATTTTGTAACAATTTTGGAAAATGCTACAGTATAAAAACTTTAACTGGTTAAAGGTCAGTTACCTTACAATATATTGTAAAAAAAATTATAATATATTTGAAAAGACAATACATGCAATTTTTATGGTACAACATTGTTTTTTTACAAAATATTATTTTACTGTATAATTAAAGGTAAAAATGTGTATTATGTTTAAGAGAGTACATGTACTTTTTATGGTAAATTATTGTTAAAATTATGGTAAAAAAAACTATAATCGTGCGTTCCAGAATACCTTGCGTAACCCATTACATTTCATAATTTTTTATGGGAACAGTTATGTTTCTTCTTATTTTTAAAATCAGTTATATACATTGGGGTGTTCTGTGTTATATTTGATGTAGTTTAGTTAATGTTTATTGAATTATTTTAAATTCACATGTGTTACACTGATGGTGTTTAGTGTTTGTGTGACTGACATGGAGTACTGTCAAATGTTTATTGGTCATTGCTCTTGGGAAGGCCACTATTGATGAACTTCATGTCATAATATGGTTATTAACAATACATTATAAAGTGAAAGGCAGATTTTTGCAATTTAAGAAGATTGAAGTATTACATTTATATCATTTAATAATATAAGCGGTAATGCACCGTAAAATATATGGGCATCACAATTACATCCTATAAAGCCTGAAGTGTGGTTACCATATTTCCTGTATTTCTGGCAACCACAGCTGCCAGTTTTTTACTGTAAATTTGACATATTTTTTATTTATTTTTACAGTGTATGTGACCTCTTATTCCTAATCAATGAAACGTGCTGTACAAAAAGGATACTGTGTGAAACAAGCTAAATGTTATGTCGGCAAATTGTGTACATCCTTTGCATGCCTATGCACAACCACACAGGTGTCTAATTGCTGACAAGAGACTAGGCCCTTCAAATGTTTGCCAGCTAGCCCATTAGAGAGAAAGAAAGAGAGAGCGGAAGAGCACAGGTGTTTTTCCACCAGTGCTGCTCTAGCTTGGACCAGAATCTGTTTTCCAACTGCGTTTGCAAAGACTAGGCTGGGTTCAAGCCATGATTAGGGCTCGGTTCCAGCTCAAGCTAGCATTTTCTGGCTAACTGTCAATAAGACATGATATGGAATTGTAAGTAATTTTGTTAGTTATATATATATATATATATATATATATATATATATTATTCCAAAAATTGTGAGGACTGTGCAGTTTAATTCCTTTACAATACATCAGAGAGAATACATAAACATAAACATAAACATACAAGCAGGACACACGGTAAGGACTGCATTGTCATGCAGTTGTACGAAGCAGCACGCAATATGTTCATGTGCATACAACAAGGGTCAATGTCTCAAAATCAAATAAATGCATTCTTTCAGTTGGTAGCTTGGAGTTAAGAAAAACAGAGTGTAGCTATTTGCTCTATAACCCTACAATCCAAAGAAGAACCCAACCTCACCCAATTAGTAAACATCACGCACACTCTGTTGAAGTCAGTACATTTACCCAAGAGATAGCTTTGTGTCCCATAAAAACTGGGAATGAATCCTCCATCATTGACAACCTGCAGAGTCAAGCTTTAATGGGAAATCCAATAACGGAAAAGTCCATATATTTTAGCTAGTTTTAGAAATACAGCAAAATAAAAGTTAACGTCCCCTGGCTGGCTGGGGGCCCATTAAAGACAGTGCTGTGAACTGAAGGTGGGGACCGGAAAGTGGCTCCCAATGGATTCATTTGTCCTTATCCATCAAACCGAAATGGCCACTTTTCAACTGCCACCATCTTTTTCTTCTCCACCTCTTTACTGTGCCTCTCTTGATCCGCACAAATGAATAATTAAGGAAAATGGCTTGTGATTACACAACAATTATTCCCAGCTACTTAAAAATTGAAAAAGCCCATCAAAAAACACTAATAAGCCAGAGTTCTCATTTGTGAGGAGCCCCAGGGAGAGAGTCATCCAGAGGCCCCATCCAATGAAGACACTGGCCCTGTAAGTATAGGCTGGTCACTGAAGAACTGAACTCTGTCAAAGGGCATTAAACCAAGCTGATGAAAATTCTGCAGTTGATATATCTTTATAACATATAACCAGGCCTACGAACACAGAACTACATATACATATATATATATATATATATATACTTCAATCATTTTAAGATTAGCTAATCCTTATTTTATCACTTTATACGTTTTACTTGAGCATAATTTATCATTACAGCAAATATTACAATTGTAGTACAGAACATTACAATTGTAGTACAGAAGTATTACAAAATTAATTGTGACATCTCATGTTACTCAACAAAACTGTTGAAGCTTTATTTTGTGAAAGCTTAGGTTTGCCTGATAGTGGAATTTTTTTTTTATATATGTTTTAACTGCTGCAATATCACTCATTACTGTAGATATCTTTAAAGTTTCAGCAACAATTTCAAACCCTCTCTTAACATTCAAACACTTTCATTACCGTACATGATGAAACAGCAATAGCTTCAAATGTGAAAGTTTCCAAAAAATTATCTTAAGAGCACCATATAGACCAATCCAGCACAAGTTCCTTTGAATGTAGTGTAATTAGTTTTATCAGACATTTCTGCTGAACTCCCGTGTGTCTCCAACCCTGGTTGGCTGTAAAGCGGCACCATGTACAAGAAACTGAGCGGTCTCTTGAGAACTAGTATAAACACGCCATCAAAGCAGCCATTGAACTTCCTTATGAAGGAAGTCCCACCCCTTTTTTCTTCTTTATACAACAGTCATTAATCAGACTTGAGATGTTCACCAATTAATCTGTTGCCTGGAAACTGAGGACTGGAAACTATTGGCTCGCATATTTGAAGCTCTCTTAAACTCGGCTTGAACAAAGATTTCAGATCGCTCTTCATAAGAAGAAACATCTCTGGTCTGGAATCCTCCCCTTTTGATTGTCACAATTCAAGGCCATCTTTCCTTGTCTATTGGGGTTTTCCACTGTGGATAGTACCTGCTACCTGATACTTTTTTTAGTACCACCTCAGTCGAGGTTCCAAGCGAGCCAAGCCGTTACTAAATGTGACGTCAAAATCCTGCAGATCACTGATTGTTCAAGGAGAAGTGACTACCAGCGTCACTGGATTTCTGGCACGCGACATCAACCTGCTAGTTTTAAAGTTAGTAACAGCGATAGCAGTCATTTGTTCACGCGACATTCGAATTGTGAAATGGTTTTGTTACGTTAACTCTATACTCTGCTTGAAAGCTTCACTTTATTTAGTTGATCAGCTACTGGAAAGCTTGCTTCTAAAACAACCAGGCCAATTTAACTGTTACACTTGTATAAAATCACCATGCAACAACTGCTTCAAAGAGCTAGTAGCTAACAGCTAGTGGTTGTGTTATTGTTTTGGTCAGTTTGTGTAGTGTTTAAGATGATGTCATGGCAGTAGAAGTGGTGCAGCAATGACAATCCCATATAAAGTGTTATTACATATTAATAATATAAATGTTAATAACATATTCATTACATATTAATAGCATGTCATATGTGAATAATATGTTAAATATTGCACAAACTCATTTCAAACTCATGCTAAGAAAACCATGCTTGATGCTCACCACCTTAAAAGTGGGTGCAAACCCAAAAACACATTATGACAAAAAGCATATAAAATCCACCAGCCGCATTGTTGCCCCATAAGTAAACCCAAGTGCCTCATTATCTGCTACATTTTAGCATTGCGGAAAAAGTGCTGAATTTCCAAGACCGTTCATCTGTCCTACCTGTTCCTGACTCAGCTTTACCTTTACATATTGCCAGGCAAAACTGATGCCTGGGTACAAAGGGGCATACAGCTGTTTAGCCTTACAAGACTTAAATATTCACTTTTCTGCAAGGCAACTCATAATTACGTATATCTTTAAGCATCCAATTAAAATGTTAATGAACGTTTGCTGAAGACTGCTTTCCTTAGGGGAGCGAGATGAACAGCCTATTTTATGCCCATATATTTGTGAGAAACTCTTTAATGTATGGCCATTTGAACCATAGAAAATTGCTAGCCGGCCTTTGGCCTTGCCTTTTCAAAATATAAATCATTCTCTTTGATTTAAAAAAAAAAATTGTTTAAAATTAGAATCAATGAATCACTTTATAGAGTGCCTCAAACAGACTTATTGGTAGAAAATGAATTAAATCTGCTTATTTTTTAGCCACTAAACCTGGCATATATTTGTTAAGTTAGCCAACTCAAGTTGCGTTTATAAGGATAGTTTACCCAAAAAATGGAAGTTCTTGCCTCATTTCCTTGCCTTAATGTTGCTCCAAATCTGTATGAGTTTCTGTCTTTTGTTGAACATAAGTGGAGGTTGTAAACAGAACATTAACCTCAGTTACCATTTACTTTCATTTTATTGAAAAAATATGCAAGGAAATTGATTGGTCATCTTTTACGTTCCAAGAAAAACAAACAGTCAAATGTGTTTGCAACAACATGTGGGGGAGTAAATGACGACATAATTCTTATTTCTGGGTGAAATTCCACTTTCTAATTGCTAGTGCCCAATTGAATTACTCATGGCAAATTAAAACATTCCCTTATCAGCAGCCATCAAAGTTCTAGATGTGTAATAAGTTGTAACAAGCAAGCAAGCTCTGCTTAACTTGTGCCAACACATTCCCAGAATGTCCCTGGCAGAAGCTCAGATTAAGTAGCTCGCTCAAGAACTCCCAGAAGCCTCTTTGGTTGGCCTTCTTTTCATTGGGGCCTTTTCTTTGATACTGTGGCGATCATGAGGACTCTGCCCCTTCATCACTTCTGTTTCTAGGACAGTGACAGTGGAGGCAAGCCAGATTCTCCTGGGCTCTTCTCATCTATCTTTAACTGCCATAAAGTAAATAAATAAAAGGGTTTGAGGGGCTCCTGTTTTGTTTTAAAGCAAAGATAAAATGGCAGACAGGAAAGAGGCCTGCTGGCAACTGAAAAGGGCTCTGTGTTCTCCTGTATTCACCCCTGCCACTGGAGCTGAATACAGCATTTCTGGTTTCCTTTATAAACTGTGAAAAGCTGCTGTACATCCATGTATACAGCAGGCCATGTCTGGTTTAATCCATAGCCCCTGGAAGCACACTACCAATGTTGGCAAGCTGGCTGGTAGACATGGTCTCATAGAAACACGTTACTTTACAGACATGTTTTGCAAAACATTTTAACATGGCTCATAGTATGCATCCTGGTGAAATTAACAACTTTTATTTCCTTTCACATAATTAACAAGTAAATGGACAGATTATCAGTTCAATAATAAGTACTTTACGCCCCGTTTCACACAATGCTATCTTATGACATCAAAACACATTTACTATACTACATGACTTGTCATTTTAGGGTAATTTTAACATTTGTTTTGCCAGTATGACACTGGGTCATTTATGGCTTTTGAAATGACAAAATACATAAAGGCATTTCAGCCTGCATTAGGCTGTGCTAAATATAAAATACAGTCAATTGTCCTTTAAGTGCATTAAACTGGCTGCCAAAACAATATGAATGCCATATATATAATATTAATCCTGGTTATTGATTGGTGATCTTTAATGGTTTTGCAGTTTGAATTCCTGGCATGAACCAACTGCAAAAAATGGACTGACTGCATCCCTTGTTTGCTAGCAATTAGGCCTAATTCTTGTTTAGATAGTAGTCCTCTTTACAGGAAACCTCCAAACCTCATCCATGTTTTGGAGCAAAGTGAGAATGAGTAAATGATGACAACAATTTTATATTTGAGTGCACTATCCCTTTAATATAGAATGTTAATGCACAGGTGTGCATTTATCTGCCTTTTAAAATGGTTCCAACGCAGCTCATCCAGTCTGATTTTTCTAGTTGGAATGATCTGTTTTATAATCCAGAATATCCTACGGCAAACTAGTGCACTACATATGCATTCTGAGCAGTGCCACCACTTCTTGCTGTGGTATGTGTAGCCATCAGAAGTGATACACTTTGCTTCACTTGTGTGTACTAATCGCCCTTCGGCACAACACAGGTAATGGTGCAAGAAGGAAAGGAAAAGCTCTTGTGACAGATATTTGAGACTGTGGATTTGGGAGTGTGCAACAAACACAAGAAAGGTGAAGTGGAAGAAGCATGCAGATGACAAGGTGGAGGTCCTCAGGTATGAAAGCCGTTGGTTAGTCACTGAGGGGACAAGAGAGAGTCTTAGTGTGAATGTCAGAGTTTAATATGCTGTCTGTCAGACCCGGCCCATATTCTGGCTGCTCTGGTTTGCTGGCTGACATTCGGAGCCTTGTTTTCAGAGTGCAGGTGCATGATCTCATGCGGCAGGGGTCAGAGAAGGTAGAGGAAGACACCGCGGTAAAATGGACAGTGACAAATGACAATGCAGCTGAGGCCATCACTGGCAACTCCAATCAACTGAAGAGAGAGTGAGACTCAGGCTCTGTATGAAAGCAGTGGCAGGAGGAGATGCCATTGAGTTGGAAGCTGTGTGGCATATATTTGAAGTAGTTCAGCAAAAGCTGCCCCATGATATACTTGTCAAAGTCAACTTATTAAGTCAAAAAAAGGGATTATTCCATTTGCACTTTTGGCAGGGAATCTATCTTTGAAGTACTACAAGCAGAGGGTGCGTAATAGAATAATTTGTTCTCTTGTCCTGTTCCTTTTGTTTTAAAATCCTCTTTTGTCCATTGTAAAACGGGTTAAGGGAAAGGAGGAGGCAAGATCTGGCTTGACAATATAAATAATAGTTTTAATAATAAACTGAACGAAAAACGCAAACACAAATACACAGAGCAGCTGCCTGTAATTCTCTCTCTCTCTAACCATCATCACCGGCCACCTTTATCCCTCTCGCACCCCCATAAGGCTGATTGGGGAACGGGCGTGCATTGTTTAAGCCAGGCCCCGCCCTCCTCCACTCTACATCCATGTTCTTCACCATATGTTATATCACCAGATTGATCTCTGCATTCCCTAAAGGGAAAGGTGCTGAACTCCAAAATAGCACAGCAAGTTGGAATCTTTACATCAGATAAAAATTGACACACTTAAAATATAGATGTGGTCCCAAGTCCATGAAGAACAACAAACAAATTGATGATACCAGTAGTTTTTTTTTTGTCTCCACTGTGAGAAATCATGTGGTTTTCATATGTACTTATGCAAAACACAAAGCGGTATGTATAGTAAAATATAGGTAGGTAGGTAGGAAGCAAGGAAGGAAAGAAGGAAGGAAAGAAGGAAGGAAGAGAAAAAAATAGGTGGGAGGGAGGGAGGGAGAGAGGGAGGGAAAGAAAGAAAGAAAGATTTGGTTGACAGCAGAACAGTAAAATGGGTCATTCCTGGCTACGAAGGTGGATACATAAAAAATGCTTTATATAGCAGATTTCATAGTAAAGCAAACTCAGCACAGTACACCTGGAGAGGTCAGAATCAAATCACATTCTGTGAAGCAGCAAGGCCAGATCTAAGGAAAGCACTGCTGAAGTGTGTATGTATGGGCGGGTTTGGGTGGTTTATGAGGACATTTTTTTAAACTGATATTTACAAGGGTATTATGCTATAAATGTGGTTTATGAGGAAATGTCTAGTGTCTCCATTATTCAAATTGCTTAAAAAACACTAAAAAATTGTAATTTTTTTAAATGTAAAAATCCTAAAAGTGTTTTGTGAGTGTTAGGTTTAGGGGTAGGGTTAGGGGACATAATCTATAGTTTATATAGTATATAATTCATTGTGTCTATGAAGAGTCCTCATAAGGATAGCCACACCAACATGTGTGTGTGTGTGTGTGTGTGTGTGTGTGTGTGTGTGTGTGTGTGTGTGTGTGTGTGTGTGTGTGCACGTGTGAGAGAGAGTGCGAGAGAGAGAGAGAGAAAGAGATGAAATGTTGAGGTAGACCGCGGGCATCAGGCATCTACAATCGATCACCGATTACCACCGTCAATGAGAACGAATGAGGTCGTACACAGGTCTGCTCTCCTCATCTCCTCTTCATTATGCTTTTCAAAACAATGGTAATTATAACTAGGTAGCTGAGCTCTGAAATAAATCAAGCAAACTGCAAGTTAGAGGTAAAGAGAGAATGAACAATGTCCAGCTTCTTTTGTATGGACATGATGGCTATAAGGTTAATCAATCGGATTCAACACAATATGTCACAGCAGAGGAAGTTAAATCAGGGTCCTGCGAATACACAATCTCATATTAAAGCCACTGGAGCAGTAGATGAGGAAGCCAAGAAACAACCAACAGAGGTGGGTGGTAATATATCTCATTTGCACTTAGGGGTCAACTTTTCAAAGGACTAAATCTTAGGCTCCTGCTCATAAATCAACTTATGATGGTTAACTCAGAATTAAGCTGAAAGGAGCCTAAGCTTTAGGCTTGCGGGCTGAGATCCATCCATTCATCTGTCTATCTAATAGCTTAATAGGCATATTTGTTATAAAAATATAAAGCAACTAAAGGATTAACTCCAACAATCTTATTATACGGCTAATACAATTATATATAACATTTTTAAGTATCAGTAAATGTATGTTTAAAATACCTCTTTGATGGGGTTAGGCTTTAATATAATCAATCTTTATGAAACTATGAAGTGGAGCGGCACCCGTTTCAAGCACACACTTTTAATCGACTGGCAGCATGAAAGGTAACAAAAAAGCTAAACAAAAAATCAATTAGATAGACTTAAATCACATGAAGTATTATGTATTATTGATGTTCTTTGGATCACTTGGTCTTTAATGAGCAATATGCTTTGAGTCAAATTAAACTTATAATTTAACAGCCAGACATAACCTGGAGCAAAGCATTTGAGCTCCATATCTGCAAAAATTAAGGGTGGGAGAGAAAATGCCATCCATTTTAATGAACCAGGAGGCTGAATGCCGACTCTGACAGACTGGTGCTATGGATCTCTCTTACCCACACACATATTCTTTACGCACTTATTCTTTCTCAGATGTAAGGAGTTCTAAGAGTGAAAAAAAAGTTTTTTTCCATATGTGTGAGAGCCCTGCTGTCTGATTTAAGATGGTAATAATGGGATCTCACCGTGAGCCCTTAGAGAAAGTTTAACTCGGGCATACGATGCGGGGTGGAATAAGAATCAGGAGACAGGATGCAAGATCTATCCAGATATCATACTGCCTCTCTCAACCAGCACCAGCTGATAGCCTTTTATGAGACCTCACAGAAAGTAATGCACATCCAAAAAAATAAATAATCCTTCAGCCCTGATACCGCGGAGACTCCCAGCATGTGGAGGCTCATGCTACTCTCCGCAATCCATACACAACTTACCACACTCCCCATTGAGAGCGAGAATCACTAATCAGGACCACGAGGAGGTTATCCATTTGATTCTACCCTCCCTAGCAACTGGGCCAATTTGGTTGCTTATGAGACCTGGCTGGAGTCACTCAGCACACCCTGGATTCGAACTCATGACTCCAGGGGTGGTAGTCAACGTCAATACTCAATGAGCTACCCAGGCCCCCGGTGTTTGGTTGAATGATGGTTGGCCAGCTGATCTCCCATCCACACTTGTCTTCAGCTGGTCTAGCTGGTCTATAAGCATGGCCAAGCTGTTTTTATGTTGGTTTAGATGGTTGGCCAACTGGTCTCCGAGCCAATCTGGTTTTCATCTGGTCTAGCTGTTCTTCAAGCCTGGCCAAGTTGGTCTCAAGCTGGTCTAGCTGGACTCCCAGCACGGCCACAATGGTTTTAATTGGTTTAGATGTTTGGCCAACTGGTCTTCCAACCAAGCTGATCTTCAGCAGGACTAGCTGGCATCCCAGCCTGGCCAAGTTGGTATTCAGCTGGTCTAGCTGGTTTCCAAGCCTGGCCAAGTTGGTCTTCCACTGGTCTAGCTGGTCTCCCAGTCTGGACAAGTGGTTTTTGTTTGGTTTAGATGGTTTCCCAACTGGTCTCCCTGACAAGCTGGTTTTTGCTGGTCTAGTTGTTCTACAAGCATACAAGCCAATTTGTCTCAAGCTCGTCTATCTGGACTCCCAGACTTAACAAGAGTTTTGACTTGCTTTAGATTGTTGGTAAACCGATCTATCAGCCAAGTTATCCTTCAGCTGGTCTAGCTGGTCTCTGAGCTTGGCTAAGTTGGTCTTCAGCTGGCCTAGCTTGACTCCCAGTCTGGCCAAGCTGGTTTTTAGTTGGTTTAGATGTTTGGCAAACTAGTCTCCCAGCCAAATTGTTTTTTAGTTGGTTTCACCGGTCTCCAAGCCTGGCTAAGTTGGTCTTCAGCTGTTCTAGCTTGTCTCCCAGCCTGGACAAGATGGGTTTTAGTTTGTTTAGAACAGTGGTTCTCAAACCTGTCCTTTAGCCCCCCAACACACTTTGGATGTCTCCTTAATCAAACACACCTGATTCAACTCATCAGCTTGCTAGTGGAGACTCCAAGACTTAAACTGGTTGTATCAAAAAAGGGTGACATACAAAATGTGCAGTGTTGGGAGGCCTAGAGGACTGGATTGAGAACCAGCTTAATCAAATGCATATGATTGAGATTAACGGCCTCAATCAGCAAGGATTTAAAAAGGCACTAGCTAAAAGGAAGGTGAGCCAGCTCTCCACATATCAACTAATGTGTAGTGTCTTTTTCCCCAAAGAGCGATTGAGCCCAGACAGAACTCTGTAATGGCGTGATGATCTATTCACTAGCCTGTGTAACCTGTGCCCTCTTCTCCCTTTGAAGCCATTCACAGCCTCAAGCCACAGTGACACCTGCACACCATGTTGCACCCACCTAAACTTTTCAACACCCCTTATTTCACCGCTATTGTGAGTAAGCACAACCCATCAGGGGTAAACTGTTGAACTTAACTTTTGACTAAAGACTTCAACTGATCTAGCTGGTCTTCCAGCCTGGCCAAACTTGTAATTAGCTGGTCTAGCTGACCATCCTGGCCAAGCAGGTTTTCAGCTGGTTGGCCCCACTTGGTCTCCCAGCCTGACCAGCTGACAAATGTCTAAAACCTCTTTAAAACCAGCAAAACATACCATCTTAACCAGTTTGTGCATGCTGAGAGAACAGCTAACCTCCTTAGGTTGGTTTAAGTTGTTTTTGCAGTAGGTGAGTATCACAAAATGGACCAAAAACACTGTCTGGCTGAACAGTTTCAATTACAAGCACTTCAGAAAATACTAATGTTTTAAAAGGTTTGCCATGCTTTCCCTGGACCGAATCTTTTACACCTCAGTTCATATGAACAACTCTCATTAATTGCACTGGATGAGAATCAAAAGCATAATGTAACGTCTCAATACGAGAGCACAAACAGCACATTTCACAGCTCTCAGACAAGACAGTCAGGAGAGAAGGGGCTACTGTTTGATGTCATATAAAGGAATCACTGAATAGGGAGACAGTAGGTCACATTTGATTGTCAAATTAGGTACAGGGCCAAGAAATGAATCGGACACTACAAGAATGTAATGACATTTGTCTAGAATCAAAACAATCCTTTTTGAACATTATACAAATTTTATTTTATTATTACTGCATTGTTTACAGTGAAGTGTGTAATTTTCATGCTGCTAACTTGTACAAATAAACAGTGAACATGTATTAAGAAAGTAAATGTTCCATTTTCATTAAAAAAGTTAACTTGAAGTATCTCTGAATTACATAGATTTATACACTTTCTTTCCTTCCTTCCTTCCTTCCTTCCTTCCTTCCTTCCTTCCTTCCTTCCTTCTCTTCTGCAGAACGAGGAACATGGAAACCCAAAAACATTACCAAGTGCCTGCATGTAAATAACTGGAGATCTGTGCCTCCTGGTTCTTCCAGCACCACCCAGAACCCTCTCCAATCCCCTTCTGTTCTCCCTTCTTCAATTCTACATCCATTTATGTTATCTGCTTAATCTCCTTTTAATTAGCTCAGTTAAAAAAAGGACTGAGAGTGCTCTCTGTTTCTGTCAACAAGAGTGAGGACGAAGGGAGTGGGGGGTTACAGAAGGAAGAGGGTGGGTAGAGGGAAAAAGGAGGTAAAAGCGATTGGTGGAGATTAGGGACAGCACAGAAGCTGTTGTAAAACAGGAAAGAAAGAAAGAAAGAAAGAAAGAAAGAAAGAAAGAAAGAAAGAAAGAAAGAAAGAAGAATGTCCCATTGAGAAACAAAGTGAAACAGAGAAAGTCAAAGAACATGGCACAGTGCCAAAGCAAGACACAGTGAGCCAACGCGCCACACATTCATTTAGAGTCTGTCTCTGCCATAACATGGGCTTGTGGGTACTCTGACACTGTTACCACCAGACAAGGCTACTGATTTGATTTCAGTTGATGGTGAGAGAAAAATAACATGACATGAGGCTCCAGGGACCGAAGGCACCATGTTAATTATTATTCTGATATATGAGCATTTGTGTTGTTTGCAGTGCAATTGGTGTTACAAGGTTCCACATCAGCCTACATCTTGTAATGTTCATTACCAAGACATTATATGAGTTCTGGATGGCATGACTTCATATTGGCTGACATGTCAAGGGGGGGACATGTCTCTGGTTTTTATGGCAGAGATGAATATGGGAAAATATCATAAAAAAATATCCAAGTTCTTTTATTTAAAAATAATAATAATAAAAAAAAAAAGCAAATTAATGCTATTTTAGGGCAATATTTGGGGATTATTTAGCATTTTGACACTGTATTGAGCATATAGTTACTATAGAGAAATGTGATTAATTGCCATGAAAATAAGGTTTCACCCCATATTACCACAAATGTTTTTATTTTTTTAATTATTAAGCCTATTTTTCTCAATGGGAATTTTCATTAGATTTGTATTACTAAGAAAATTGAAAGCATTGAAAAAGCCCATTTCCACCATCAGGGCAATAATAAACAAGTTTTTATCAACTGGAGATCTAAAGATTCGTCCTGGAAAAGGATGTATGTTTATATTGTCTCCACGCACAGTGAGGAGGATGGCCAAATAATCTGCACGGATCACAGCTGGAGAATTGCAGAAATTAGTTGGGTCTTGAGATCAGAATGTCTCACAAAAAAATATCAGACATCACATACATCACCACAAGTTGTTTGGGTTTCAAAAAAACAGGCTCCATCATCTTGAAGCAAAATGTAATGCTTTATTAAGATATAATTCACACAAAATGAAAATTCTTGTTGTTCCAATCTGGAATGACTTACCTCACTTCTGCCTCACATCTCCTTTTGTGTTCCATTTAAGTAAGTAATTTGGGGTGGGAATAGCATAAGAGTGTGTAAACAATGACACAATTCCATTTGGGGGTGAACTATTCTTTTATGATTCTTTTACTTTAAACCCTTTCTTCCAGAAAAATCTGAGAAAAAATATAAATAAAAAGAAACTTTCACCTATTTGTATTTCACAATGCATTTGATGTGAAAGGGAGGTGTTCCTAACTACCATTGCTAAAATGCAGCCACAATGCATTATGGGTAGCCAAACCAACCAAGCTTTGAAGGATTTTAAGAGAAGTGAGGAAACAACAACATTGACCCTGCCAACCCATCTGAGAAGCAGGAGAGCATGACTGGGCCATTGTTCATCCCGGAACATTTCCACAGTGACAACCAAGAGATCCGCTAACTGCTCAGCAGAAATGTAAAGGCTTTGGGTCTCAGACAAGCCAAAGGATGCAGGTATGTCCAGCATTGTGACATATGAATCATATTTAACTATTTAGTCGAATACCAGAAACCACACTGCTAAAAATACCAAGATAAACCAGCCCAAGCTGGTTTGCTGATCTTAGCTGGTCTCTCAGCCTGCTCAGGTTGGTCTGTTGGCTGATTTTGGACACTTTTCAGCCGGTCAGACCAGAAAACCAGCTTAGGATGGTTTAGGCACTTTTTTCTTAAAGGGATAGTTCATCCATAAATTAAAATGCAGTTATTGTTTACTCACCCCAGTGTTGTTATAACCCAATATGACTTTCTTTCTTTTTCTTAACACAAAGGGAGAAAATGTGAAAATATTTTGCTCAGTGATGTCCTACAATGGCAGTTTATGGTGACCACCTATTCAAGCTTCAAAACAAAGCAAAAGTATAAATCAGAATCTTATAAATTATTATTTGAGGCTCAGGATTCTTATGAAAACATACAATAAGGTTTGGTGAGAAACAAACTGAAATCAAATCTATTATTTAGTGAAATTTTCGATGGACCGTTGCTCTCCTCTGCACGTTCCTGAGACCAGTAGTTCACACAGCCCCCTTGGCGAAATGGTGTGTTCAAGTGAAAACATGTTATGGTTATCTAAAAACAGGCACACAAACCAGAGAACCAAACTAACAAAACATGTCTGAAGAATTTGCTGTCCAAGAATGGATGCATTTCAATGCCCAGCCTTATTTATTTTATTATTTACCGGAATATTCAATCAAACAGAGATAGAGGCAGGAATGTCTATCCCCTGTTCTCCATTCTGATCCTCCATCTGAAGAGAGCGATACCTCAGCTAAACATTCGGTAGGTGTGACAAAATCAAGTAGTTTTTAACTGGCTCATGAGTTGCTGGCTTCAATATACTGTTATGAGAATGTTTTTGGACCGGTGCCATGTTTCCCACTGCAATGCCGAAAATAGAAACCAAGCGATTGACAGAATGTCCTGTCGCTCCTCACGGCAGTTAGGACAAAAACTCTGATGATTAATAGAAAAGATACCTTTTATCGCATGTCGTTTGCCATCAGGTTAGGAAACGATGTGACTGTGTCCTTCAGCCTCATCGGTCTATGGCTGTGTCTGAAAACTGGAAAATGCTGCCTTTGGAGGCTTTATACAGAGGTAGGGTGAAAATAAGGTGCTCTTCAAATTGTCCTGAGACCAGTTCCCTTATGAATTCAATTCATTCATAAACACTGTCTGTTAAGCCATTAACTGATTACGTTTTTGGATGCAGCCTATCTCTCTCAGTTTGATTGAGTACACCGGCTATAAAAAAAAAAATAAGGTTGGGCAGGGCAGGGGGCCTGGGAAGCTCAGCGAGTAAAGACGCTGACTACCACCCCCTGAAGTGTGTGAGTTCAAATCCAGGGTGTACTGAGTGATTCCAGCCAGGTCTCCTAAGCAACCAAATTGTCCCGGTTGCTAGGGAGAGTAGAGTCACATGGGGTAACCTCCTCGTGTTCACTATAACGAGGTTCGCTCTCAATGGGGCATGTAGTGAGTTGTGCATGGATGCCGCGGTGGATGGCTTGAAGCCTCCACATGCGCTATGTCTCCACGGTAACGTGCTCAACAAGCCACATGATAAGATGCACGGGTTGAAGGTCTCAGACGCAGAGGTAACTGAGATTCGTCCTCTGCCACTCGGATTGAGTCGAGTCGCTACGCCACCACGAGGACTTAGAGTGCATTGGGAATTAGGTATTCCAAATTAGGGAGAAAAGGGGGAGAAAATAAAATAAATAAATAAATAAATAAATAAATAAGGGCTGGGCATAGAAATGCATTTATTCTTGGACTACAAACTCTTTAGGCATGTTTTGTAGTTGTGTAGTGTGGTTCTCTGGTTTGTGTGCAGCTGTTTCCTGTTCTTCAGTTTCAATGTGGTGGACCTGTTTTTAGATAAACAAAATGTGTTTTCGCTTGAATGCCCCATTTCGCCAGCGGGCTGCATGAACTACTTGTCTCACGAGTCTCATGAACACGCAGAGGAGAGCAACAGTCCAACAACAGTTTCACTAAATAATATATTAGATTTTGGTTTGTTTCTTACCACCCTTATCAGATGCTTTCATAACAATCATGATAATGATGTTATGATAATTTATTCGATTTCTGTATTATACTTTTATGTTTTTTTGAAGCTTGAAGAGGTGGTCACCATAAACTGCCATTGTAGGACATCACTGAGCACAACTTTTTTCTTCACAATTTCTCCCTTTGTGTTAAGAAAAAGAAAGTAAAATGATGTTATAACAACATAGGGGTGAGTAAACAATGACTGAATTTTAAGCAGAGCAATGAACCTCATGCAAATGCAAGCTATGTAAAACAAATGGCAGAAATATTAAAAGAAATGTACAAGTTTGTTTCCCCACCACTTACAAAAGTTGCTGGTAAAATAAAATGAGTCACTTGTTGTAACACTTATTCACTAATAATGCAATGTGCCAAGTTTCCAGCTGAAGAGTTTACATCGGCTTACCTTTCATGCCAAACTTGGAGCGTCTGCCATATTTGTTGATTAGCACGAACATAACGACAAGGAGCACACAGGCAAAGCCAGCCAAGCCAACTGCAATTGACACCTAGAGAGCAGGAGACACATGATTTTAATTGATATTTAAATTGTTAATAACAGAGATATGAAATGGGCAACATATTTTCATTTCTATTAAAACTTTACAATGTACAGTGAAAGTATGAAACATAGTATTTAAATACTATATATTGTAAACTTCATGTCAGTAAAAGTTTAAATTTATAAATGTTACATGTTAGCATTACATAACCCTTTAGTGTATTATGCATGTTTTATTAATTAAAATTAAATCTCAACTAAAATGCTATAATAACATTATGTTGTATTAACTTTAAATACTGCTTTTGGGTGACAGTTTCTCTGCGATACAATTAATAATTGAATCTGAGAACCAAACTTAGCTATATTAGCACTGAGCCAACCTTTTCATGTTAGCAGGGATACAGCTACGTTCAGAAGGGGATACTTGCATACTGCACAGTTTATTCTGCATAATATGACATACTATTTAAAAAATGTTTACAGTATTGTATGCAATACAGAATGATACACATTTCAAGCAGTAGGCTAGAATGGTCCACTGTTGTAACATGACCTCATTACACTGCATGTCCAGTTACAGTTAATTCCAGATAGTCTGTATTTTAAATCCAAGTCTTAACGTATGACAGTAGTGTGAAAGTACTTGGCGTAGTGGTGGTGGCATAGTGGCTAAAGCACAGGGCTAATCAGAAAGTCACAGGTTCTAACCCCACGGCCACCACCATTGTGTCCTTGAGCAAGGCACTTAACTCCAGGTTGCTCAGGGGTGATTGTCCCTGTAATAAGTGCACTGTAAGTCGCTTTGGATAAAAGTGTCTGCCAAATGCATAAATGTAAATGTAAATAACTGATTAACCTGCAACACAGTGATACATGTCAAAGCTTCAGTATCATATTAAAAGCTGTTTATAAATGGATTTAATACATATGTAATGCACTTTACAAAGAAAAAAAAAAACTACATCCCAGGAACGACATGATTAGAAACATAAAACATGCCAAATAAATATTTCTGTTTAATAAAATGTGTCTCTTACGGGGGGAGTGCAAAATTACAGCGAACTCACAAAGTGTGTCTTGGCTTGTTTATATGATTTGTATTTATGTTGATGCTGTAATCATGTCATCAATGTAATTGGTGTCATAAGTTGCTTATGGCAGCAGAGGCTTCCATAAATTGCATGAAAATGGAAGGGCATCATAGTATATAATAGAAGAAAAGAATTATAATAATAATAATAATACTAATTCATGTTAGGTGTTTTAGGAGAGATATAACAGCCTTGCCTTTACAGCCAAAATACTCACACTTCCTTATGGAAAACTACAACTGAATATATTGTCTGAATGTCCCAGATAAAAACAAAATAAAGACAATACACAATAAATCAAAGCTCTGGAATAAAGCCATCTGAAGCAAAAAAGCTTTCGCTGTAATTAGGACCTCCAAACAATCAAAGGTTACTCACTCTCTTTGTGTCTGAGTCCCTATTAAAGCCTTAAAATGACAATATAATCTCTATCCAGCCAATTGCAGCACAAAGATGAACGAAAGCACATCTTTAGGTAGATGTAATAAACACAAACCACAAGGGAATGGCAGATAGGATGTACAAGTGTGGAAGAGAGGAAGTGGTTCAGAATAGTTTGTGTGCAGACCTGAGAACAAAGTGTTCATGTAACCTCATTATACGTTATATGGGTAAAGAAAACAACACTCACGCCAAAGGTGTCCTCTTCAGGCCGATGTGTCATAGTTGGAATAGCGGTTGGTGTCGGACTCACTAGAAGACAAACAAGAGTTTGTAGTGTTCAGAGAAAAATATAAATTTGAAACAATTTATCTTTTTTTATTTCTTTATTTATTTTGCTACTACTAGAGTCTATACAGTATATCCAAGCAAAACAATTACCTAGACACACAGTTGTCCTAAAAAGCACTGTATATGGAATCAAACTTATGAAATCTAAATGATCAAACTATGGAATCTAAATCAAACTTAAAATAAATGAATTTGATTTGGTTTTCTTAGAACTAATTACTTTCAACCAATGTGTCTCATTGTTATTTTTATGATTTTCCCTCCATTTGGAACTCTCCATACATGGACTTGTTATACCAGCCTTAACTTGGCTGGTTTTGTCAATGGACGCAAAGTGATGGATGGATTGTTGGTTCACTTCAAGTTACTGCTGTTACGAGAACCATTGAGCATTATTCGCTAAATATGTCTTGGGGCGAATACTGTTTGATTAGTCCTGTTTTTTGCAAGGTTATTGCTATTACAATGGGGGATTCTGATTTTAGATTGTTCCGCCAATATAATACTTTTGGTAATGAAAAAAAAGCCTAAGGCTATTCATAATTTTTTTCTGTTCTTTACTAAGTAGGAAACATGGAGTGAGCAAGGCCTAGCTAGTGGACTTACGTATCCTGCCTTGCATCCACTTATACTCCACATTCACACACACTACAACCATTCATCCCGAGCAAAACCATTTAACTTAATTCAGAGCTCTGACAGCAACAATCTGTCATTTGCACAGTTCCCATGCGTCAACTTGATTAAACATGGTAAATTGGGGTGATATCAATGTAAGAAACCTACTCATGAAGGTCAATGACTGTGCTTTAATAATTGGGTGATTTCACATTTACAGACCTTTCTATAAATTTTGCCAAATTTTTTTGTTGAGAGGTCATGTGTACACTCTAACGTAGAAGTTTGTTGTCAAAGAGTTTGAGCCAATCACAAAGTTCTGAAGAAGCTGATGTCATTATTTCATGTAGTTGGAAATCATGATTTGGGATTGTCTACATTGTGGAGAGAAATGTCATCAAATTGGACAAATTGATTAATTATTTATTCAGATTTTTACTACAGAATTTGGTGCTACTGTTTGAATGGTAGCCGTGTGGATAAAAGTCTGAAAGGCTTTGTGTGTGAAAATAGCAGATACATTACTTTACAGATAATCTGGCAATTTTAATGCAATTTAACAGGCTTCATGTTAGAAAGTGGCTATTGATTCACTGTTAAACTTATGAATGAGAACAGATTAACCAAAATCGAAGTTATTTCTGAGTGCTGAGCAACACTTGCGAACTGGCCTGCAGTGTGTAAAATGACCTTGATCTAGGGGATTCTGAATTAGGATCCGATTTTTCTTATACTGACAGATATCGGTCACTTTAAGCCAAAAATACTAAATAGGTCCAATAACAGCACATCCAGCCATGGCTGCCAGCCATCCGAGTACACGGCCAAGGATATTGTTTGGGGGAAAGTTGTTTATTCTGAACACAGACTAAATGAATTCCTTCAAAACCTTTCTTTGTTTTATTATAAACAAAACTAATGAATTAGATATATAAAAAATGCATGCACCATACAATTAAAGAGAGGAACTCACCATTTTCAATGTAGTCTACAGAGAAAAAAGAGAAACAAACAAACACGGAGGTATGTAATTACCAGATATGAATATGACCAGATCAGCTCTGAGGATTCATGTAAATGCATTTGAAAATGTTATTATACTATGATCAACATTTACGCCTCAATGCATTTCTTTTGCAAATATGGTAATGTTCCAAAATGAGTCTTTGAGAATATGAGACAATAATTGCAATATTTAACAATGCAATTAAACCTTATTTGATGTGAAAGCTTGCATGACGGAATCATGTGATCTGCATGTAGAGGGGTTTTTATATAAATATATATATATATATATATATATATATATATATATATATATATATATATATATATATATACATACAGTACCTATTTCACTTCATATGGCTTAGAGATATGGGAAAAAAGTGCACAAGCCATATCGACAACTTTTATGTGGTTTTATTGTGTTTTTGTCTTTTTTGGAGCTTGACAGCCTGCAGTCACTATTCACTTTCATTATACAGCTTATTAAGGTGTGTTTAATGTAAGAAAGACAGTCAAACATTTTTAGAGTGACAAGGCATGGCAATATAGGGTAATATAGTAAATAATGACATAATTGTCACTTTTGGGTTAAATTTCTTTAAGAGAGAGGGCCTGTGTCTATATTTATTTATAAACCTGATGGATTCTCACCCTTGGTGTTAATAAGTTACTCATGCAGAACATTCAGTCTGTTCTGTTTTTTTAACACTGAGTCTGTGACATAACAGCTCTAATCTTAGAAACACCCCTCTTGCTCTCTTTGGAGAATGCACAGCAGTGCATGATAATCGTACTATTTTTACACAGGTGGAGAGTGAACATGCGAAGTATCATTTCCATGTAAAATAGCATTAAAGAGACGTTGTCAAGTTTGTAGTTAAGATTCATGGTTTTTATTGTGTCAATTTTGACTCTTTTGGTTAAAGGTTATCAATGTTGGGGATAGTTACATTAAAAAGTAACATATTATATTAATATGTTACTCAAAAAACCTAACATTTTTCCAATTTATGCAAAGTGTAATCGAATACAGTTCAATCAATGTAATAAATATATTGAGATTCTGAAATTATTGACCAGACTGACATACTATAAGTGCTGGCTGCCATTTAAAAAATTAGCAATTTAATTGAATACCTCACGTACCATCAAAAGGAGGCTTTAGGAAGTGGGCGTACACAGTTTTGATGGCCACACCCAGGAAGTTCCTGGCCTCCAATGTGTAGTTGCCATTGTTGTGGTGGGTGGGGGTTTTGAACATAAGACACCCCTCCAGGTTGTCCTGATACACCACCATCTCTGGACGGATGTACTCGGTCGCCTTGATCTCCTCGTCTTTATAGTACCACCGCAGGGTGGGCAGGGGGTGCCCACGTACAGTGAAGATCATACACGTGTCATGCAATTTCTCTGGCTCCTCAAACTTTATGATGGCAGGAGAAACTGCAGGTGAGAAAAAAGGACCAAAAACATTTTATAAAGAATGCCGTAAAGCAGTGGTTAACAAACAGGGGGCCAGAGCCCACTGGAGGGCCTCAGCTAACTTACAGCAAGCTTACTCCATCGTTCTAGCTATACAACGACAGGTCATATTGACCAAAAAGATCCCCCAAAAAAGAAATAAATATATATTGTAGAAGTAGTTTTTATTACGTGTGCGCTATATTCCATGGTCCAGGTTAAAAATGCAGTGTCAATGTTAATGATGGCAAAACAGCATTGGTACTAGTGTGAGTAGTGACCAAACAATAAATGTTGTTTATAAATTTGTGACATGAGCTTTATGGGGGGGACAAATTTATAATGACTTAAATTTAGGTCTGTCCCTCACACAAACCTATCGTTTGGCTTCAGAAGTTTTAGTATTTAGTTAATTTTCATTTCTGGGCAAACTATCCCATATTTATCTGCTTTGTGTCTACTGTTGCAGCAAAAGTCCTTAAAGGAATGGTTCACCTAATAATGATCACCATCTAAGATGTACACATCTTTCTTACATCTTTTCTTTTGACTTTCTTATTTGATAACTCAATCAAATGAATATTTACAGCTCTTTTGGTCCATATAATGAAAGTGAATGGGTACCAAAATGTTTTAGCTAAAAAAAATCACACAAGTCAGCATAAAAGTAATCCATAAGACTCCAGTGGTTAAATCGATGTCTTCAGAAGTGATATGTTAGGTGTGGGTGAGAAACAGATAACTTTCACATTCTTCTTCTTGTGTTTTTAGTGATTCATATTCATGCATACCACACCCTACTGGGCAAAGAGAAGAATTTCTAGCAACAAATGACTTAAATATTGATCTGTTTTTCAACCACACCTATCATATAAATTCTAAAGGTATAGATTTAACTACTGGAGTCTTCTGGATTACATTTTAGAGCATCAAAATTTGGCACACATTAATCTGCATTATATGGACCTACAGAGCTGAAATATTCTTCTAAAAATATTTGTGTTCAGCAGAAGAAGAAAGTCACACACATCTGGGATGGCATGAGGGTGAGTAAATGATGAAAGAAATTTCATTTTTGGGTGAACTATCTCTTTAAGACCCGTAAGCTAGGATAATCACACTGCAGTTATGCATGAGAGGGGCCCCACAGAACAGGTTGTCCATACAACTGTTTGTTTGATCCGCTACCCTGCCTCTTGGACAGGAAGATCCCAGGCTGACTGCCTGGCTGGTCATCAAGCATTTGGTTGAGCGGACGTTTCATGGAGTGAAGGCACAGATCCAAAGCTATGAAAAAAACATCAGTCCATAAACGCTCCCATCAATTCTTTTCCACTCATCGCATGTCAAGATGGTAACTGTCAGAAATGATTATGTTATTAATACAGTATAGGATATGTAAAGGATATAGAAAGTCTACATTTGACGTTTATCAAGAATCAAATTTCAGGTTAACTCACTTCAGAGACAGACATAAGGGAAGAATTGACTAAAGTGCTATGCCACTTTAGTGCATGGTATTTCAGTATATGTGTTTGATTTACAAAGCATCCGAAATCAACAGAATCTAGATGTGTTGAAATATTTCTACATGATCAGTATTTAAATAAATACTGCTTGATAAAATCCAACACATATTCAATTATTTGGGCTTATAGGGATAGAGAGAAAGAGAGAGAGAGTGTGTTCCGGTGATACTGAACAGTCATCCGTGAGATGAGCTCAAGATAAATTGCTACAAATATCAATACAAATGAGGAAATTCAACACAGAACACATCCAAACAAGTTTTTGTCGATATTCGAAAGATTTGTTATTCTTTTTTTCTTTTTATTTTTTATCCTGCCACAACTCAATGTGAGTGAAGTCGGAGATAAGCTAATCACGGGATAACCCCTGCAGATGAAGATATTCATGATGAAAATACAACATCAAGCAACAACTAAAAAGGAAAAACTCACAAAAAGAGAGTTAAAGACATATTTTAAGCAGTGTCAGTGATCTTGGCTTCAGGAGCAGACCCTGCTGAATCATATTTCTCTTTGAAAGGAGCAGCATAGAGATCCATTTTGGACTCAACTGGACATTTTTGAAGCAACAAAGCCAGTAAAAGTGGTCTTTTTTCCTAATTGTATTTATTTATTCATTTGTATTAATTTGTTTTAAATGTAATACACTCACTAAGTGTAATATCAAAAATAAACAAAAAAGGCATTTTCTTCAGTTGATTGTTTACATTCTAAAATCAACTATGGCCAGTGCAGCAGCTTGGCCCCACCCCTTTGTTTACCCTCAGAAGAGCTCTGAACACTCCAGACAGCTCCACAGACAGAATCAGATGAAGGAAAAGCCTGAAACACTGTACGCTGACCATGATCACAGTGTCATTACCAACCTGCTCTTTTACACTGAAAACAGCCCTTTATGGCACACCGCCTCCTGCCAACACTTCACCTTTACCACAAAAAGAGGAATTTGATCCTTTGAAAAAATTATAAAGCAAGAATTTTGATTTGGAACCTGCATAAAAATGGCACTATTATGGTCCAGGGATCAGAGCCTGCTCTCAAAGTTTTCATAGAAGATTTTGAACAAATCAAAACCCTGACACAGTCTGATGAAGATCCCATTCGAAATGGCAACAAACACTGGAATATGAATGCCTCTCCAATAAGTAGTCCAAAAGAAGATGATGACTGAAGCAACTATAAGTCCATCTCAAATGTCGAGAATGAAAGACAATTGTTCACTTCTGAAGGTAGAGGTAGTGGAGCTAAAATAATTAATATTGTCCCATCAATATTACAACAACAACAGGGAACAGCTTAGAAATGACTTCATGAATTTAAGACAAGAGATTGAATATCTACTGTGAGACAGAAAAGAGATGTCAAAGGAACTTCAGCAATTTAAAGAAGACCTGAGAGATGTAAAGTCAACTTTTGGAAGACAAGTAACAGAAGTAAGGACAGAAATGCAGAAGGTAATCTTCGCCATGAATACAGAACTCCACACCAAAGATAAACTCATCAATAATCTGAAAGAACAGCTCAACTCTGTTTCAGCCCCTAAAGAATCTCCAGCTAAACCCTTGATGTATCCAGAGATGCTGAAAATCCCCAACCTGAAGAATCACCAGTGCAGGAAGAGCTTCACTCCTCAACTGATCCACAGCTCTGCTCCAGAGGATCCCAGAGAAACACAGGCTCTTATCCTGACTGATTCAAATGGGAAATATATAAATTAGAAACTTTTGTTCCCAACCGTGAAAGCATGTGCTCAGAGAGGTGGCAATTAGAGCCACACAACAGTTCCCAGAGGCAAAAATAACCCTGTCCATGTTACTACTACCACGCAGTGATGTTCCATTCAACATCATTCATGGAAATAATGTGGAACTTTCCAGAGGCTGTGCACTTCTTCCAAACGTTCATCTTGTCCATCATGAAGATATATGGCCTCATCAAATGTATGGCCATGTCCACCTAAACAAACAAGGTGTAAAAGTCTTTGCCAGAGTGCTAGAAAGCACAGCCCCTGGGATGGCACTAAGCAACAGCAGAAATTAAACTGACAACAGATGCTCTCAACCATCAAGAAACCTCCAGCACAGTCCAAACTGCCCACAGGACCTTCATCACAACACAAGTCCAATGCAGTGGCAGTTCAACAACCACAAAACCCTGCAGCTCCTGAACTCAACCAGATAAGACATCTACTGGACATTATCTTCTAGAAATCTGCAAACTGTTTTTGGTCCCGTATCTTCCCTGAGACCTGGCCCAAAGGACTGATCACCCCTATAATTAAAAAAGGAGATACATTTGACCCCAATAATAACTAGTTCATTGTACATACATTTGCGTGGGCAGTGCCCTAGGGAAGTTATTCTGCAGTATAATAAACAGCATTCATTTCAAAACACAACATCCTAAATAAATCACAAATTGTCTTTTTCCCAAAACAGCACACATCTGACCACATTTATTCTCTTCATACTCTAATTAACAAAAACATCAATGACAAACAAAGAAAAATATTTTCATGTTTTGTAGATTTAAAAAATGCATTCGACTCAATTTGGCACACTGGTTTACTTTACAAACTTCTTCAAAATGGCATTGGCGGAAAAAAATTATATTATGCAATCCCTGGATGCAAACAGTAAATGTACAATCAAAATGAGAACTCACAGAACAGTATTCTTCCAGCAGGGACGTGGATTGAGACAGGGATGAGACAGAGTCCAACTCTAATATCTATATAAGCAGTCCAGTATCCCTGGCCTCGCTCTACATGACACTGAGATCAAATGTCTGGTGTATGCAGATGATTTAGTCCTACTGTCTCCCACAGCAGAGGGTCTTCAGCAGAGCTTGTGCCTGCTGGAGGAGTACTGTCAGGACTCAGGATTGGGCCCTTACAGTCGGCCTGGACAAAACCAGAGTCATGGTATTCCAGAAGAAGACCTGATCTCAAGGAAATAAATACCAGTTCACCTAGAGAGGAGAGGTCCTACAGCACAGCACAGAGATCAGTGAATCTGGAGGTTTCGGTCTGGCTGTAAAAGCATTGAATGAAAAGACTCGGAGGGCATTTTATGCAATTAAATCATGATTCGGCCATATGAAATTACCTATTAAAACATGGATTCAATTATACTGAACTCAATCATTAAAGCAATTCTATTATATGGATGTGAAATTTGAGGACCAGTCTTAAATTGTCTGCCATGTATATATGTGTGTGTGTGTGTCTTTTTATTTATTATTGTATTATTAGCTTTTTTAAAACAGTTTGCATTTACATAACCTTAAAATGCTTTGGCAATACTATACTCCAATTGTCATGCCAATAAAGCTGAACTGAATTGAGAGAGAGAGAGAGAGAGAGAGAGAGAGAGAGAGAGAGAGAGAGAGAGAGAGAGAGAGAGAGAGGCACACTTACTCTTATTTCCACTGAAAATGCAGCTCTAAGCAAATTGTGTCCAGTCAATAGATATTCAGTGTGGGATGAATTATGTTACATTGTTGTTGGGCAACACCATTCAGTATAAATGTAAACACAGATCAACAGAGAAACCTCATATTACCACTGAATTGCATCCAGCTGACAGAAAGTGTGTTTTAATAATTATGCCTCTAATTGCAATTTTGTCATTCCAAGTGGACTAAAACAGCTGCCATTTGATTTTTTTATGTTGTCCACTTATTGTTTTGCTGTGTGATATTTTAAATAATGGTGGAAAATCGCAGTCTAACTAGGTGTCTTTTTTATTACATCCAAGTGAGAAGAGTTAAAAAGAGATTAAGATGTGATATTATTATAAATCCTTCAGAGAGGATATTCCGACAAGTAAATTAAAATTTGTGTTCCATAGTAGAAAGAATGTCATTCGGGTTTGCGTCGATATGAGGGTGAGTAAACAATGGCAGGACTTTTAATTTGGGGGGAACCATTCCTTTAAGTGTAAACAAAAACTTTCCCAAGATTCAGGTTTCTGAGAACACCACACACCCCCTACCAAAACACAAACACTCTCACAAACAATAAAAATAAATACAGTAGCTAGGTTAAATTCATATTGAAGACAAATTATCAATTACAATATAATGTAGTAGTACAACACAACATAATATACATTTTTACTTAAGTATTCATTCTGTTTTTGGCAATGCAATTTCAATCAATAATACTAACTACTTGAAATAAATACTTCCTGTTGATCTCCCTAAAGTCGTATCTTTAAAATACAAGGCAAAACAAATTAGGAAATTGAGCAAGTTGCTGTTAAGCAGAACAGTGAATGAAACAAGTTAAAGAGGCAGAGGCAGCAAGGTTCAGTGAGCAAAACAGAGGCAGTAAGTCAGAACTGGCCCATTAAAAGCAGTGAGGCTGAATGTAAAGACATTCGAAAACCAGTACAGGCAAAAAACAAGAAAAGAGGCACTTACACTGAACCGAAAGCTGTATGGAGAAATTAGTCATCCCGACTATGTTCTCTGCAATGCAGGTCAGCATGAAGCCATTATCGTCTCGGCTAACGTTGGACAAAGTCAAGTTTATGGAGTGGACATTCGGTGGATATTGGTTGGACTGGAAAAGAAGATTGCACAAGATATTAGCATCTGAAAACAAAGAGTTCAAACAGTGCTTTGTGGTGTAAACTAGTAAGAGTAGGCCTCAAAGGATTTATGTGAAATTTAAAATGTATTTATTGGTCAGTCAGCATGCAACAAGCAAAAATAAGCCTTACTTGGTGTGTGTTAATGGAGTTAAGTCCATTTACAGTCCAATCCACTTCCGGTACCGGCACGCCTGACCCATTACAGGTGATGGTGACCGTTGTTCCTTCTCTCACCGTCAGGTTAGTGTGACTTACGCTGATTTCTGGTAAATCTTGATGGGAAAAATAAAAGAAGTTATTTATGTTGACATAAAAATCCATTATTAATAAAAAAAATTCTCTGGATCTTAAAGCTCCAGATATAAGATTAGATCAGGTTTTTGTGCCAAAAATAGTCACAATTAAGTTTTTTATGACTATATCGACACTCAGTTTGACCCTTAGGGTCTGTGCTTTTAAGACTTCTATTTAAACACTCTCTTTGCATGTGAAATGAGTGCAAGTCGTGGATTTCAGGGATCAACGCTAAGAATTTTCTTCTACTGGCCCAATTGGGCCAGTGCTTCAGATTTGTTCTAGCAAAATTTTCACTGGCCCCAACACAAAAATGACAAATGTTTTTACATATCTTATGTTTTTAATACAATGTCCCCCAGGTGCCTGGGTTGCTCAGCGAGTAAAGACACTGACCACCCCTGGAGACGCAAGTTCGAATACAGGGCTTGCTGAGTGACTCCAGCCAGGTCTCCTAAGCAACCAAATTGGCCCGGTTGCTAGGAAGGTGAGTCTCACACGGGGTAACATCCAGTAAAGCACTCAACAAGCCATGTGATATGATGCACGGATTGATGGTCTCAGACGCGGAGGCAACTGAGATTTGTTCTCCGCCACCCAGATTGAGGTGAGTCACTACGCCACCACTAGGACTTAGAGCGCATTTGGAATTGGGCATTCCAAATTGGAGAGAAAAAGGGGGAAGAAAAAAATACTATGTCCCCCAAACTTGAATCACATTTATAATTTGCAAGATATGATTTATGCCTTATGTAATCCCATATATGCGCTTTACGGGTATAAATTAATAAATACATCATATTAACATCAGCCGTTCTGCCATTTACACATGTGCTTTTAAGACAAGAGTTCTGTGGAGGTGATGATGGGTTTTCGGTCACCCATTTAGTCATGCTGTCATGTAACTTTTACTCATGTGTAGTGTTTTCACAAGAAGGATCAAAGTGTATTTACTGAGTTAAATACTTGATTATTGGCTGAGAGAACAGTCTTGCTACTAAATCGATTGTGATGTGTAATATACAGTAGGAAGATATTAGGCCTGATCTGTGAATTAACAATGTGTATATAACATGAAATCAGACAACCCAAACAAGACCAACACTGACTGATATACAAAGAACAAAAACAAAAATACCTCTATGAGACATGTAACGGGTGTTTTATGAGGATGATATGAAGTAGGTTTCAAATATTCATCTTCACCCTGCAGCTGAACAGCTCTGATAATAGTAGCCTAATAGCCATAGTGATCTTGCTTCTTTTCATATCAAGCGGTATAATGTCGAATTAATGTTTACGTTTTGAAACATTACCTAATTAAATATATACTTACATTTTGGATATTGAGCAGCTCGTGATTTACAGACACGTTTAACAAACTGGGGTTTAACAAAGTTTATTACATCTCATTCGGTGCTTCATCTCTAAAGTCGAATTAATGAGAGAAAATGTGTTTGTTTTTTTTATAGTGGGAATAAAACTAGCGCTCTGTCCCTTTAAACAGTCTACGCTGAGAGGAAAGAGATGATGAGACTTATGCATGGAGAGACATGAATTTTCAGTCCTATAGAAAGAAACTGTTGATTTCTTGTTTTCCAGTGTGTGGATTACAAATTTTCAACAACATGTAAAAAGGAAAATTGGGAAACGGAATGTGTGGGGATACTTAAAATGTTGTACAAGACGTAAAATCCCACTATGAAATTCATTAAGAGGGTTTTTTTCCTGATATTTTCTACACATTGAAAATAGCTGCTGCTAAGACTCTTAGAAAAGAGCGAGGACAATATGATCTCATTATGCCTGGCCGGGCCAAGTTTCTGAACACAAAATAGCCATTCTTATGGCGGTCACATGTTAATGTTTTTACCTGTCCGACAGAAGTTTGAAATTAGCTTAGTTTCATTATGGTCTGTTTGGGCAGTTCTAAAAGTTTCAGAATTGTATGTAATGTCAACTATTTTACATGAAAAGTTCAAGGGATTTTTCAAGCCTTGTTTATACAATGGAAGAAGCCAAATATTTTTTCTTCTGAACGAACTAAAGCATTTGGTGAATGAAGCCTTTTGGCAAACGCTTTTAGACTAGCCAAGATCTTGAAGGTCAGGAATTATTGAAACAGCAGAAATATAGACAAATTAATACCTTAGCAGAACAAAACAATGTCAGTGCATTTCATCATATTTTCTAGCCTGTTCACCTAGTAAGTATAAATTAGCCTTCATAATATGACTCATTTTGGTGTTACATACCACACTGAGAGATGTTCATGAGCTGTAGAGGAATCTTGGAGAAGCCATTGTTGCAGTACAGCTGCTGGTTATGGAGTCCGGCCTCGCCTCTCTGCTGCCACAGCTGGATCCAGCGGATATTGCAGCTGCAGTTAAACACCACCCCTTCCAGTTTCCTGTCAACACAGAATAGAGTTCTAAGCGAAGATGCACACACATACACACCATGCCAGGAAGGTCCATTTAAAGTTCTAGCAGCAAAGTAGGTGTAGGACACTGTTATCCTGCTAAACATCAACATCTCCACTACCCATCAGTCAACCATGGCCTGGAGAGTTGCTGGCTTCTTTCCATTTTGCAGCCAGAGAAAACTCTGTGCTTGTGGTGTTTTCTGTATGAATACTGTCTGTATGGCAGCCCCTTCCAATCCACGTTTGTCCAGCCTGTCAGGGTGCCACCACTGGCGCCCTGGGCGATCACAGTCCACACAAATTTAGTAAAACAAAACACAAATATCTGAATAAAAGCTAAAATGAATATGTGAGATGTGATATATTGTGGCATAGTATTTTGGTAGTATTTTTAATACACTTTATTGACAAAAATAATTGGACACCTGAAATCCACACCCATATGTGCATGTTGAATGTTTAATTACAAAACTATTGCACATTTATAGTGCCACTTATAGGAAAAGTTGACCCAAAAATGAAAATGATCTCATCTTTTACTCACCTTTATGCCATCTCAGTTGTGTATGACTTTCTTTCAACAGCTAAAATGAATTAATTTAGAAGAATTTTTCAGCTCACTTGGTCCATACAATGCAAGTGAATGGGTGCCAAAATGTTAAAGTTCCAAAAATCTCATAAATCAGCATAAAAATAATCCATAAGACTCCAGTGGTTAAATCAATGTCTTCAGAAGCGATATGATAGGTGTGGGTGAGAGACATACAACGTTCACATTCTTCTTTTTGTGTTTTTGGCAATTCACATTATTCATACATATCGCCCAAAACTGGGGAGGGAGATTAATATCAAGCAAAATATGACTTAAATATTGATCTATTTCTCACCCACACCTATCATTTCACTTCTGAAAATATGGATTAAAACACTGGAGTTGTATGGATTACTTTAATGATGCCTTTTTGAGATTTTTGTAGTGTAAAAATTGTGGCACCCATTCACTTGCATTGCATGGATCCACAGAGCTGAGATATTTTTCTAAAAATCATAATTTGTGTTAAGTAGAAGAAAGAAAGTCATACACATCTCGGATGGCATGAGGGTGAGTAAATGATGAGAGAAATGTACATCTTTGGGCAAACTATTCCTTTAAGCATTGCCACTATAACAGCTTTCACCCTTCTTGGAAGGCATTACTTGGAACATGTTGGAACATGGTTGCATGGATTTGCTGCCACTGAAACACAAGAACATCATTATAGTCACAGGCTGATATTGGGCGATGGGGCCTGGCCTGCAGTTAGCTTTTCAATTAATTCCAAAGGAGTTCAGTGAGTTCAGGTCTATTTCTTCCATACCAGACTTAGTGAACCATTTCTTTATGACCTGTACAACTAAAACAAATTCTAAGGAGATTGCATGACTTTATGCATGATTTTAAGTACCTAACGGTTGTTGCTGAAATAGCAAACTTGTTAATTAGAAGGGATCTCCACATATATTTACATGATATTTTGAAACATTTATGGATTTGATCAATGCTTTTATCCAAAGCAACTTAAAGTGCATTCAAGGTGTTACCTTTTTTGATAATTGTGTGTGTTCCTTTGTACCCATGACCCTGGGATTAGAAGCACTATACTCAACCAGTTGAGCCACATGAAATACCGTTGGGCAACAAGAATATATAGGTGTATGAAAGATAAATATTTGGGTATCTAAAAGGATTTTGTAGGTGCATTTTCACATATTTGTGTAACATACGATTACAGAAACATTTGGGCTTATTATTATTCACATTTAACTGGAAAGAAGCTGAAACTTAACTGGACAGAATTTAACTGGACAGAAGCATTAGTATGTGGGCAATCCCACAAAAAAATGCTAGATTGCACCTCCACCCACAGCTACACCACTTTTGCCCAATGAAGGGCTTCTTCTCGCAACCATCTCTACGCCAATGACTCCAACACCCAATCCCAGTGCAGCTATGTATCTGCGAACAACAACCACCTCTAACCCTCTCAGTATTGCATTTCACGCTCCTTCAAACAATCTTTGAGTGCAACCATCCCTGTTTCAGACATATTTCACATCAACCTGGTGCTAAAACAACCCAGATGTGTGTAAATCCATTGAAATCAATTGGGGCAATTTATTCTTTGTAATTTTTTCCCCCAGTGCAGTTTAAACAATATTCATGTTGTACAAAAAAAATCATAAAATAAGTATACAGTAAATTATATTTTTTACTAATTTTACTATTTAACCATAAGTGTTCGATCCATCATTTTTCACATCAACCCTTAATTTTACTAATTTGTGAAATTATATGACAACCGCGTCTGTATTTTTATCTTCCAGCGTTCTTGACGAGTGCAAAGAACAGGGTGTAATCGACTTTGTTCCATTTTGCGCTCACTCCTCGCATAAAGGGTTTCCAGCTGGGAGGATCATGCAGTGATACGGATGGTGCTGGATAGGATCTCAGCAGTAGCCGCACCCCTTTGAAGAATACGAAATATTAAGCCCACAGGAAATTTCTCACCTGGTCTGTACTCTGGAAGAGCATGACAGTCTGAGCCTCTGCATGCTTATTCATTCATCATTTGGTGCGAGCGAGATAACCTGTCTCATTTGCAAGATGGGACAGGAGATAGAGGCATAAGAGCTGAAAATCATGCATATGAAATGGACCAAAATGTAAGCGGTTTGAAGAAGCAGGAAAATGGCATTGTTGCTCATTTGAGTGGGACGAGTGGGACATTTTTCACATGTCAAAGTAGTCCCCCTTAAAACTCAATTAACATGCCTAACTAGAGGAGTACACTCTTTGTTATTTACTAAACATCATTATGAAATGGTTCATAATAGAAAATGATGCTTGAACACACTCAACTTGCCTAATTTCTAACCCACTTGTTACAAAAAATATGATGCCCAGCTACAAATAGCTTTAATCTATGCTGGTTTGTTGGTCTTTATTGGTTTTAACTGGTTTATGTTGGTCTAGCTAGATTTTTTTAAAGGTTTCTATTTCAGCAAGGAAGAGTACTGTGTTCTCGCTATGAGAACTAATTCAAAGCTTCCGAGACCTTAAGTATTTTCATACCTTGCAAACTTGAATAAAATAACAAATTAACCTTTAGAAAGGTCAAGGTGACTGCTAGCTGGGGAAGAAAACGGTGGGAAAAAACACATTGATGCATTGAACCTGGGTGCTTGAAAAATTTCCCGAACAATGCACTTTAAAGTAAATCTGCACAAAAACATGCATTATGCATGCATTTCCTTATTTACATGCAGCCAAACGAGGAGACACCACAAATAAAACCACTAGAGTATTGAAGGGTGCAGGGGAATGCACATAGTAAAATAAAAATATGAATATATGCACATCTTCTGCCTTTATCATAAGTGACAGAGGTGAGGTATGACAGAGTGTAATTGAGCTTTTATTATATGAATCAATTCAAAAGCTAAAAAAATGCTTTTATTCATTCTTCCTGTCATAAATTGTTCATCTGCATACAGTAGTGCATTCAATACAAGCAGAATTTATACATAAATAATCAGAAGACTACGTTAGCTTATGTTCAGGGAGCTCTCCAGACAAGCTGAGTAAATGTCAGCTATGCATTGTAGATGAGTTAAGCCATACGTAGCCACAACAATTGTACTAAGGTTTGACACTCAACTAACACTCTCTCTGGAAACTATTTTTCATTAGAAGGTACACAGAGGAAGAGAAAAACAAAATAATCCCAATATAATGACAACTGTGATTAGCGGGTAAATAGATATCTATGCTATCAGTCTATAACGCACATTTTTGGTACATTTCGGTGTCCCACGACATTTTTAAAAGCATTACAGACGCAAATCCAATATTTACGTTAATGAGAACTATTAACATTTTACCTAACATAAAATTAACCTAGCATGAAAAGTAGCTAGTTTTAGACACATCAAGTGTTTGTATTCCCATATAAAAAAAAAATATTTTTGGCCTGTCTCACCTATGAGGTCTTGAACTTTTCAACTGTATGCCACAAATAAAATCATACAATGTCTTAATTTTCAATAATCGGTTAAATCGATTTTCAATTCATTGTAATTAAAAAAGTAACTGATTTTGGACACGAAATATCTCAAACCCAATTTATTGTAATAAATGTCAAACTAATATTTTTATTTTATTTGTGAAAATGTGTGTTTCTAAATAATTACAAATCAACATTTGGTCCCAAGCTAGTTAGGCCCTTCAGAGTGATAGGTCAATTTAGGCTTGTGGCAGGGCGGAGGGCGGGGCCAGGTCGTGATCCTACACACCCGGTCCCGTATTAGGCTAATTATGCCTCCGTGAGGGATAAAGGTCTACTGCAGGGGATCGTGCGGGAGAGAGAGATCGTTTACGGAGGCATAATTAGCCTAATACGGGACCGAGTGTGTAGGATCACGACCTGGCCCAAGGCTATATTTGCAAAACTGTTACTTTCAACCATTCATATTTTATTTAATTTTTTTAATGTATTGCTAGAAAACAATCAAATTGTACGAATCAAGGTTTCAAACATGTATTTAGACAAATTGTGCTGCAAAAATAGCAAACCTCCAATAAAATGCAAAACAAATTAAAACAGCTCATAATATATTACATATTTTATTTATGTGACTTTCTGATGCTGACAAAACATTATCTGATGGTTACACATCTTTCACTTACCAGTTGTTAATTTGTAAGGGTTCTAGATCCTATTTAGGTCCCTATTCACAGAAAGTGTCATTCAGTAAGTCATCCCTGTGCACGCTAAGTGAAGAGGGCATTTAGCTATAATGTTCCAGAGCATTTTGCCTTCAGACAAAACTGTCTGACAGAGTAAGGCTTCAACGCTAGCCATGAATGCAGACCTAGAGACCCATTCAGCTTCATTATACAGGTGGGAATGGAAGGTTAAGCTAGGGGATACAGCTCTTGTGGTGTGCTCTACAGTTTAAAGCTGCTGGGGTCATGCACTGTGACATATCACAGAGGGCAGCAGTTTGAGTTCCGGCCAATGAGGTTCTAACCTGAGTGCCGGATACTTGCAGAGGAGATGATTCTATCCACATGCATACGATTAGATTAAATTTAGCCCATCACGCCCTTGGTGAAACTGCAAAAACAGCATATAACATGCAAATGGAACACAGAGAGAAGGATATTAATCTGAAGAGAATATGTGTGTATATGTTTTGCCTTTTTTAAATGTGTGTGGGATTTTTGCAATTTCACTGATATTGAAAGAAGAGAGATGTCAGTAAATACTAAGGAGGGGGTTGTTGAAATTGAATTTGGACAAGATGAAGACTGTATTCAAAACTGAATCTCCTGCATGAGTTAATTTTGCCTAAAAGATGTGTGCTAACTGCTAGGCTACATCTTTGACCTTTTACTAATTCCAGTGGGATTTCCTAATGTGGTTAGCTGCTCTCACAGCCTGGCCAAGCTGGCTAAGATGGTCTGTTTTGATGGTTTTGGAAGGGTTTTGAGCACTTTTCAGCTGGGCAGGACATGAGACCACCTTGGCCGAGCTGAGAGTTCAGTTAGACCAACTTAATACAATTTTGACCAGGCTAGACTAGCTTAAACCAGCTAAGACCAGCAAACTGCCATAAACTAATTTATGCTTTTTTTCAGCAGCGATGACATACCCACAAATAAAAACAAGGTACTGTAAATCTCCTGAATGAGCGCATTGTTTCTAGAGGATGTGTGCTAACCGCTAGGCATTGGTTCCAACGTTTTGCCCATCTTGTTGGGATGAAATTTCTCTAAATGTCCAGGAAAATATTACTATAGTAATATTGCAGTAACCATGTTTTTTGGTGGAAACTATAGTTTATATGCAATTAACCATGGTGTTACTACAGTAATATTTTGTTTGTATAGTAACCTTCTTTAATTTTGTGGTTACAATGATTTTACTACAAAAAATCTTACACTATTTGCAATTGTGAATAGCATCTATCACAACTACATGTATAGCATCTTGCCTCTAAAAGGTTTATCAACCTTCAAGGTCTCTCCGCTCTGGTGATCAGCTGTGTCTGTCAGTCCCTCGATCTCGCCTAAAATCTCAAGGTGATAAAGCTTTTGCAGTGGCAGCCCCTAGACTTTGGAATGAGCTTCCATTGGTCATAGAATCATCTCTGTCTCTAGTCTCTTTCCAGGGGGCCTTAAAAACGTATTTATTTTCCCTAACTTTTAATTAATTGCATTGTAAATTGTACTAGGTCAGTTTTATCATATCCTGTTTTTATTGGTTTTAAATGATTTTTGCATTCTTAAGCTGTATGTATGTGATTTTATTTATTTTGTAACTCCATGTACAGCACTTTGGTACCCGGTCTGGTTTTTGAAAGTGCTCTATAAATAAAATTGAGTTGAGTTGAAAATCTTGCCTCTGCCAAAAGAAAAAATCTTAAACAATCTTTTAGTGGTAAGCTGGTCTCCCATCCTGGCCAAGTTGGTTTGGCTGGCCTGTTTTGATGCTTTTAAGATGGTTTTGAGAACTTTTTCAGCAGGTCAGGCTAGGATACCAGCTTGCCGGTCAGCTAAACCAGTGAAACACCAGCTTGGCAAGGTTGAGAGACCATTTAGACTAACTTAATCAAATTTAGGCCAGGCTAGACCAGCTTAAAGCAACTAAGACCAGCAAACCACATTTAAGCATTTTTTGTTTTCATATGGCAAGACATTCCCACAAAGAAAAACAAGGATTCAATGCCAAAAAGTCACTTGATGTGTATGTATCAAAGCTTGTGCATGTATATGTGTTAAAGACCCCCATGGCTCCTCACAGATAGAAGAAGCCCCATGCAGAGGACATTAGGGTTCTCTCTGCATGCTCTCATTACTTTCCTGTGATTCTGCGAGTCATTCTTGCAGGATTAAATTGTCATTCCTGCATAGTTAGCATGATCCCATATGAGGGGGCATTGTTTAACCACATTCTAATTAAAGTTTAAAGTCCCTCCAGTCATCAGAACCTAATTATCAATCAAACAGGGTGTGTGTGTGTGTGAGTGGGGGAGGGGGAGGTTCAAATACATTGTTTGCTCTATTCTTCATCATTAAATGACATGACAATGAGTGGATTTGAAAATCATCTTTGGCTTTCTCAAACAAAACTGAAAATAAATTCTCAAGCAAGACTGTGGTAAAACTGGTAAATAAGGAGGGAACTGGTAAATAAGGAGGGAACTTGTACTTTTTTAATATTGTGTGGGGCTCTCATCCCGTCTGCATCATTACCCTCACAATATGGTTGCCACTTCCAGCTTCAAAGTATGTAAATCCATGTTCCTCTGAATCCATATGAATTTTCTGGCCATGCTCCAAACAGCAGGTATAATTTCCTAACCCATGCTTCTAAAGCACACTTTGGGACTGACTATCCACCTTTTTCCTAAACGTGGAAGTGCTCTATGACTCAGAACGAGCATTTGTTTCATTTTCTGGTCTCCAATGTTTTCACTCACATTAGCGCATGTTCTTAGTGGATAATGTGATGTTTAGTCAATACAATGTTTAAAAATTGTCAAAAACAACATGTGCTCCATAGCGCTTATAATTTAGAGAGTCACAATGACCATTGTCATTGTAGTGGGTGGATGAACTGTAGCTATGAACCATGGTTAATTACGATTGTATCATTAACAACTTCAGTTATGAAGTTATGAGTTGTTATTACAGCAAAAATATAAATAAATAAACTGCAGAAGTTGAGCCAGAACTCATTTTTACTCCAACTAACATTTAAAAGGGTTGTTGTTTTCCACCTGGAATGCTCGTCTTGGTAGTTTTTAGAGTGCTTATTATGAAGACCGGAACTAAAAAACAGTGCAGCGGCAATGAGAATCATCACGGCCCCGCCCAGTGGTAATTCAGGAAAACCTTCGGATATTACCATGTGTGGTGGCAGCAGAGAATGTAACAGTAAGAAACTGAGCTGCACAATTTTGACTTTTGATTTCGAGTAAGGAGAGGGTTTGCAGGTCTTGGCTGGTCTCCCAGCCTGGTCGGGCTGGTCTGTTAGTTGGTTTTAGAGTGATTTAGGGCACTTTGCATCTTATAAAGCTGAGTGGAAATTGTTGTCGTTCCACTCCACTCATGTATTCTGGGTGGCAGAAGGCAGTCTACATTACCCTACAAGGGTGCAAGCTTTTGTGTTTTTCATAAGCACTCGCCAGGAAGCTGTCAGCAGGCTCTGGGAGCGTCCGCAGTGATAAAGACTTGTCATTGACCAGAGCTCTAAATGACACACGTCAATATGGATTGAGCGGAAACGTAAGATGCAGCGCTGCTTTGTCAGTCATGAGTTGTGTTTGCACAACAGAGGGCGAGAGAGGGAGAAAGACATAGATTGATGGTGCTCTGGTGTGACCCAAGAGGTCTGAGTGATGCTGAAATATGCCCACAGAGAAGTATGAGATTGTGTTACTCAATGCTCTAATGACATCAGATTACAGTAGACATTGCTAGTAGGGCTGGGCGAAATAATACATTTTTATCATTTATATTTTTAATTTAAGATTTTTCAGGTTAAATTACATTTATAATCAATGTTGATACTGCATTTTAATGTTTTTTTAAGTTTCTTAGTTCATCCCGATAAGCAGCCACAACTCGTCTATATGGGCAGGGTTGCTGGTTGCTGGTTCGATCCCCACATTGTGTCCTTGAGCAAGACACTTAACTCCAGGTTGCTCCGGCTGCAGTGCAAGAGAGAGATTTACGGGCAGCTGTCCGACACCTGTGTGTGTTTGTCTTTTTGTTTCGTTTTTCATAAAATAATTATTTATATCATCAAGCCGGTTCTCGCCACCTCCTTTCCATTAATCCCTTTACGGTCATGGAAACAGGTGGGGTCAGAGATCGACGCTTGAGACAAAAGTAACTCTACCTGCTAAATTCACTCAGCACAGTTTTAAACTGTCGAAAACACTTCCTTCACAGTTTAGTGTTAAACAACAGCTTTTTTAGATTGACAGAAAGACATTTTATTAAACATACATCTAACAATATGATAGACAAAGGGAGATAAGCAATTATTTTTACATTAATTTACATTTCCACATTGTTTCGACATTAAACGATTTCTCCTGCAAGTACCATAAAAGCTACCATATAAAGAGACAACAACGCTTTGTTCCGAAAGGCAGCATATATTTTTCAAATCCATTTAGTTTGTAGTTTTAACTAGAAAACAAACTAAATCTGATTAGTACAAACTTGATCAAACCCATATTCACTTGTGGTTTGAAATCTGATAAATACAAGATTTTTGAAATACTTTTCAGTCTGTTCACTGTTTCACACTGTTCAGATATAATTTTAAGTGGAATTTTATTTTTTAATTGGGAGGCAATGTGTGTCTAATCACTCTTTCTGCATATGTGGCATTCACTATTTAGTAGGGTATGTATGAATGTTTAAAATACAGTAATTTTTCTTATGCGCCTCCTGAGTTCAGCATCTTTGTATTGTTCTAATTATTAAAGGAATAGTTTACCTAAAATTTTAAGTTCTTTCATCATTTACCCTCATGTCATCCTCAAAGCCAAAATGTGCAGAGAGGAATCAGATATTCTTGTAGAAAATAAACTAAACTGCAGAAAATGGATTCTTAGCAATGTTGCCAAGATAATTTTTTTCAGTCCCAAGATTAATGAATATGTGCATTTTAATCCTATTCGAGATACATGCATTATGACTTGCATCCTTATAAACCGAGGATTAATTTACAAACTCCCTCTACAGTATGTCACCAGGCTTCACAGTTATTCCTCAACCAGTAATCCAATTTAGTTACAGACAAATAAAACGAGTGAGATGGCATGCTGCTTTTTCACCGCCCTTTTCCGTTTCATGTTTGACAGGGACTGTTAAAAGAGAATCTAAGCCAGAATACTTACCTGCATGCTAAATTGGCATCGTTTAGATTGCTGGGCATGGTTCCATTCCTCTGATGGACACCACCTGCGGTGCAATCTCTCCTTAAATAGGCACATATTCCACTAGTCTTGGTGCTGTAGTCTAGAGAGGTCAGGGCCCAAAAGAGAAAACTTTCAAATTATCCTAATTATAACAACATTTGGCTTTCATCTAACTTAAAATCTATTATGATAAATGTCACTTATTGCACAGTTTCTGACATTTACAAATATTTTTCAGAGCAAAATAGTGTTCAGTGTCAATTCGGCTTAACTAAAGATCAGTCCAGAGGAAATTTTTATTTTCCCAAAGGTTGCACTTCCATAGCTCAGTTATATGAAATCTAACTACTAACTATTTGTCTCAGATGTTATTCCTAAAAATGTAGGCATAAATGATACAGTTGTTGACATGCAGTAAGAGTAGAGCTGTAAATAGAATTTGTATGTCATAGCTTAGCTAATTTGCCCTTGAAATAATTTTTTATGTGAAATGTTTAAGTTCCTGTTGAGACCTCTGAATCTGATTATATGGACTTTGGTATTTTGGCTGATCTGAGCACATTTTGAGAGATTGACTAAGTTTACATGGACAGTGGATAGTGGCTTCATGTGTGAAAACAGCGTTACGGTTTACATGCACTGTTTAAGCGATGCGCTATTTACTCCCGTAGACATGCGGCACTGTCAGTAAGAGGCTTTTTCCACAGCAACATAATTTTCCTGTGACATTTGTGTAAATAACAAACATGAGATCTGAGGAGGACTTTGCTATTTTATTCTCCATTGCTTCGCTTTATTTCAGATATTCCAGAGATGTTGCTGTGTTTGTTTCCTTCACTTTCTATTGTGACCTGGAGCAGAATTGCAACAATAGTGGGGTTTCCCTCTTACATAAAACTCTGGGATTCCCCCAATGTACGAGTGCATATATGCGAATGTGAGGGACTGTCTATGTTTTACATTGGTGTGTATAACTGGGTATAGTTTATAGTATATATATATATGGAAAAATAATATATATATATATTATTATATATTAGCATCTTTGATGATTTAACATCTGTCGCCTCACATGCACTTGATAGCGCTCGGAGACACAAGGAGGCTAGCTAAAGCTGCTAAGGCTCATGCGTCTATCCAACTACAGTATCTTAAGCATCTTTATATATATATATATATAATATATATATATTATTTTTCCATTGTACTCCTAGAAATGTTGAATTCCATCCACTGTGCTGACTAGATGTTGGGCTCCATCCCATGACGTTTGTTATTCTGGGCCGTTCCACGCACGTGCAGTCTTCAAACACCCATTAGAATGTTTGCATGACCACATTAAGCAGCGTTCTCTATAAGAAACCAAGGTGTGTTAAAACGCTTTCTCTCAATCCCTTAAATGGCATAAGGAACTAAGCGTTCTTGTTTACATGATGTTTCAGAATGCCACTTTCTGCTAAAATCCCGGAATAAACCGTGCATCTAAACGTGGTCATTATTGAGATCAGTTGAAACTCTAGAGGACACAATTGTGAGATTAGAACTAGATCTTTTTCTAAGGAGAAAAACCTGAAAAGTCTCCATTTGCTCTCCATTTAATCTCACTGCAGTCAAGGAGAAACAATTGATATTACAGATATTAAAGAGAACTAATTTGTGGCTTCTGTTCCCTAGCATTGATTCTCTAGGCCTGGAACAATCAATTATTTTCATTGTATTTTTTGGTACATTTTAAACCACTGCATATATCTGTGCAAAAATGAAAATTCTGTCATCATTTAATCACCATTTTTGTTGCATTTTTCAAACAATCCAGACAGCTGCAAATGATGGCAATAAATGTCTTAAAATAGACTCTCCACCGCCAGTTGTTTTCTGTCACTATTACTCTTAGTCCTTTTTTAACAGCGATGATCCTTCTAGCGATGAGCTAGACATGAAGTTCATGTCTGTGGGAGCTGCTTTATACTGGCAAGGATTAGAGAAAGGTCAACAGAATAAAACGGATTGATGGAGCTCGCAGCTGCTAGCCGAGAGCCTGAAAGTGTCGGCTGAGTGACTGAGTCTGTGGACTGTGGCAAATGCGCTTTTGTGCTTTGGCCATAAATAGGCTTGTATCATATCATCATCCTCAGAGAGGGTACAGATGATTTAACATCTGTCGCCTCACATGCACTTGATAGCGCTCGGAGACACAAGGAGGCTAGCTAAAGCTGCTAAGGCTCATGCGTCTATCCAACTACAGTATCTTAAGATAAAGGTGAAAATATATGATAAATGAGGTTAGATTATCTTTTTGAGATACCTTTTGAGAACATATAAAATGACATACAGCGCAAATACTGTACAGCAGTGTACAAGAAAATCACCTAAGTAGGCATGCTTACAGTATATGGTTAGTCTTTAAAATAGTAGTTCACCCTCAGGTTTTCCAAATCTGTACGCTGTAATTTTTTTCCTCGGAAACATATAAGGAAAAATGTAGAAGCATCTTCAGACAGCTTTTTCCATAGAACGACAATTTCTAGTAAATAAGCCTCACAAACCTCCAAAAAAGGAGAAAAATGCAAGTATATTGCAAAATTTTAGCTTTTTTTCACTTATCCAGGATTAAAACTATTTATTCTCATGTGTCATAACCAAACATGAATATGCAAGATAGAAAATGAGATTTGAGAGCCTCACTTGAAAAGATTTTCTGTGAATAATGACCAACATTTTAGGTTGTTCCTCAACACAAATCTGTCATATGGCTTCAGAAGACATGGAATATGGCGTACGAGAGACATACAGGCTACTTTAAATGTTTTTTTTTCTGTTTTTCTGTCATTTTTTCAGAGCTTGAAAGCCAGTCACAATGAAATGTTTGTTTTTTTGGAACTGCATACATAGTCTTCAAAAAATCTTTTTTTGCGATCCACATACATTATTTTATTTTAATTTTTTTAAATAACATTATATGGGTTTGGAATGACATGGGGGGACATGAACTCTCTGCATCAATAAAAATCAGACAATGTGAGATAAGTGAGATATCAAAGACTTGTCATGAAGGATCAGCGGACATCTTTAAAATCAAGATCACCTCAAGGGCAAGTTGACAAACATCCATGCATACTTCACGCTTGCCTTGAGATTGCAATCACTGGAGGGAAATAACAAAAAGGGGGGTTCGGAGTGGTTGGGGGTTAAGTTACATTTTATCAGAGAAATGTTTAAAGGCCTGTCTCAATTTTTTGCAGTATCTCCGAGTAAAAAAGAACGTTGTCTGAAAATAGATAATTGAGAAAATGGAAAACTACAGCTCCGCCTGCGTTTCCTCCGCAGGCTTGTTATTTACGATGAATGGCTAATTGGATTTGCGGCAAATAAACATAGATGACAAACTTGGCCTATCTCTGCACCTGATATTAGACTAGTCTCCTGGCCTATGCTGTGTTATCGTACAAAGCAGACTAAATATGGCCATTCATTCTGCATAATATAGTCTGTGCGAAGATCTGATTTCAGGGCACAATTTTCTGCAGAAAGCTGTTTTCTCCCTCTCAATTCTCTATCTGTCTTGATTACTACAGTTCTTACTGTTTCTCTTCAGCCCCACTGGGATGGCCAGTGCCTGAGGAGACAACCAATGTAAATTGCAGAAATGCAGTGAGTTTGAGAGGACTCTATCATTTGTATGCATTTAAACCAAAAAAAATGCCTCTGTGGCGTAATCTAAAGAAAATGCACCTTTGGTTCCGCTATATATATTTATTACACAGCTCTCTGGAATACTTGATTCTGATTGGTCAATCATCTGATCCAGCAGTCAAATACTTCTGAATAATGACCACACATCCGGGCACTAAATTATATTTTACTGGTCGTCCGGGTATTGCAAGTCATCTTTCCTGTTTCTCGTATCACTCTGCAAGCTATGCAAGTAAGCCAATAAAATAAATTAAATTCAACAACAAAAAAATGAATGTTCATTTATTTACTGTATTTCTAAGGAAAGTGGTATTGTAGGCAGGATACTGAGAAGTCAGACATTTCATTTTTGTCATATAAACACCAATATAACAAAATTTAAACCTTTTATGGAGACTCTATGGTCTCTTTCATCTCACATAATAATGTTTTTTTTTTTTTAACTCAAATAATTAATGTCTGATTACTTATTTATTTCGTATGTAGCCATGTAATAAGTGGGATAATCTAGAGCCGCTCACTGTCGCAAAATAAGCCCCTTAAGGGTATTGAAAGACCCTGTCTGGATTTCGGAGTTTTGGATTTCCATTCTGAGTAAACTCTAGAGATTGTTGTGCGTGAAAATCAGCAATTACAGAAACATTCAAACCAGCCCGTCTGACACAAACAATCGTCCATACAATTATCTAATCAGCCAATCATGTGAGAGCAGTGCAGTGCATACAATCATGCAGATATGGGTCAGGAGCTTCAGTTAGTGTTCACATTAACTGAATGGGGAAAAGTTATCTCAGTGGACCGTGGCATGATTGTTGGTGCCAGATGGGCTGGTTTGCGTATTTCTGTAATTGCTGATCTCCTGGGATTTTCACGAACAACAGTCTAAAGAGTTTACTCCCGATTGGAGCCAAAAACAAAAAACATTCAATGAGCAGCAGTTCTGTGGACACAGGAAGTGTAAACCAAAATAACAAGAGAACGTGGACTGATTACCTGGCTTCCGCTTCCTCATTCTCTTGATAAAGCCAAGAGTTTGTAAAAACAGTATATACAGTACAGCAGTGGCGGGCCGTGCGTTTATATTCTAGGCCTTCAGTGTGATTTATGCCATTAAGGAAACATAGTTTCACAATGAATAAGACACCCTATGTCTTTGGGCATCATACATTATGTCGCAGCTAACTAATAATACCAATTAACATTTTAAAAACACGTCCACGCACGAAAGCCAGAACTTGAAATGACACTTAATGCTCAAGCATGTTTTGTGAAATGAAAGTCTCCCGAACGGACATTCAAAAATCATAATTTTTCACATGAATCTACCAAGGAGGTCTATAATATCTGGAAAATTGTATCTACTAATATTTGCAATTTAAATGTTGCGTGCAATAAATTTTGTTTCGCCAGGGTACACGATTACGTTCCAGTCAAGTTGGATGTGGGATATTCCTACTTGATATCTCCAACCATAAATGCATTCTATTCCCCGATATTCGGAACTGCAAACCTCCAGTTAGCTTAGCAGGGGATTGATTCTCATTAGAGATGTCTCTTAGCAACCCAACTGATAAACAATGCTGCGGCGTTAGCATTTGTGCTTCAGGTGTACGATTATCAAAAGAGATTATAATGTTTTATACACCTGTTTCTGCAGGCGTTTGTTAAACATGCTTTAATATCATGTAATGTGGAAATTAACTCATTTATCGATATTACATAATAAAGTGAATGTTTATCACTTACTTTGTATATCTCCTTGAGTGTCGACATTTTTCACATCATGCCCCTGCATCTTGCCGAAATCAGAGTTGAGAATTTCTGAATGAGCCTACAAGTTGTAATTCTGACTTCAAGATGCATTCCATTGCACTTTTCCTTGTAAGAAGTACAATCCGACTTTCCGAATTGAATAGAACGCAGCACTACTTTTCAAAACTTGATCCGACAATGAATGCTCCAGCAGCCTAATTTACACTTAGAAAACTCCTGATGTTGCTATAACAATGCTAAAAGCACTTACCAATTTACTTGAAGTGAAAAACAGTCCTCCTTTCCTGTTTAATAAATTAAGCAATCGGACGGTCGTGCAGAACATCTTGTGTTTTTAAATCCATAAGGATCTCTTTCTCAATGGTGATAACAGCCGACTCGTCCGACAGATTGTTCTTTCGATCTTGAATTACGTACATCACTTAAAGCGTGATTGCATCACTCAAGGCCAACTAGAAGGCCTCAACTGGGACATATCCTAAAGATCACACCCACCAAGAACAAATAAATCAATCTGATTGGCTGATGAATCTGACAATCTGACTTTAGTTGCCCATTCATTTGCACTGTTGAGGGATTCTGAAGAAATTCTGAAGGCCTGAGGAGGAGGAGCTTAAACTTACATGCCGCTTCGGGCATATGATTTGTCAGACTTTGCTTGTAAACATCAAGGAATAAATTCTGACTGGATAAACTTTTAGTTTTTCTCTATTTGTTTGTAGATGTATTAAGAGTGGAAAGTGATTAAAAATACACAGGCAAAAAGGTGATTGAGAATAAAAGGATGAAAATTTTGTATTTATTTGGCATGTTAGGCAAGCAGAAAAGGCTTTGCTGGCCCTGCAGTACAGTATATATACTGTATTTATATATATATATATATATATATATATATATATATATATATATATATATATATATATATATATATATACATACCAAAAAGTACATTGATGGTATCATGTTTGTTTCAGATAATAATAACAGTCTTCTCTTAACATGGTATTGAATGATTACTATGTTCTTATTACGCGGATCTCTATAACTGATTCTGATTGGTCAAATGCAGTATTCTGCAATCAAATAAATTTGTATTATACTTCCATGATTAAACAAAACCCCTAACTAAGTATTAAACTCTTCCTAATTCAGTAACTCATACCACATTGTTTTGGCATGTAACTCATCCCACACCAAATCCTATGGTTTTGTTTGAAATATGTCCTATTACGTTTCTAAGCAATCAGACTTACAATTGACTGTCAGGCAGACGATAAAACGAGCTAAAAATCCCATAGACTTATATTGTGGAGGGACACAAGCCATCTCTAAGACCAGAATATCATGGTGTAGACATGGGGGTAAACTTTTTTGACCACCTACCAATCACCCAGAACATCCTAGCAACATTTTAACAACCATTCAGAACACATTAGTGACTACATATCACCCCTGGCAACTACACACAACACTGCAGCATCAAGACGGTGAGTTTTTCAAAGGCAAGAACCACTCACATTTTCTTCAGCGTGCCTTCCTCGCCCTATCTTTCTCTCTAATTTGTGACAAGGGTTTTCATGAGAGGCATGGAAGATTGACACATGCTCTTTGTGCTAGCCATGGTGATAAGGAAGTAGGGATTCGTAGTGGGTTGGCTTACTCACTCAGGTCGTTTTCTTTCACTGTGATTATATCAACAGTCCTAAGCTGTACACACACACACACCACCCTTCTCACCTCGCGGCCGTTAAGAAAAAAGAAAAACTGACAGCAATTACACGTGTGAGCACACTAGTGCGTGGGTGTGGAAAAACACACACATCCACGCTAAGACAGGTTTTGCAGGTGTTCGCATCAGTTCTTGAAGAGAGAGTCAGCACTGGCTTCAGACGCAGTGTGATTTCCACAGCCTACATTTTAAATCTTGGCAGCGCAGTGACGGACACATCCAAGTTTTCCAAGTGTACTTCTCAAAGTTGCACAGGCCTTTGTGCACTGTACATCTATACCAAGTACTTAGAAGCAAAGGATGAACTTCATATATCAAAACCATGGTTGCAATTCAACTGGCAGACATCTTTATAGCTTAAACAACAGGCCACATTGGGGTGCACAACTAAAGATTAGCTTTTTATAAAAGTGCTTTCCCTTGTGCATTGAAGCCAAGTCCTCAGCCAGCCTTTACTGAAATCGATTACTCTCAAATGAAGCTATCTGTAACACATTCTAAATATTTTAACCATCCAAAATTATTTGACGGTGGCAACATTTTTGCAAAATGACATTACTTGGTTCATTACACATCATGCAGCAGTTCTCCAAAACAGTTTTTAAGGGTACATCGAGTCATAAATAAACAAAACCTACTTCCCTACCTTAATCTTTAAACCTAAATCCAACCAATAGTGTCATAAAAGCTTGAGATAAAGACACAATTTCTGAAGCAAACAAGTCATATTGTTATGCTTCTATGACACTTATGGCTCACATCTCAACTCATCAGGACTAGTACCCCATACTTTTACATTTATGCAATGCTCTATCAGTTGAGGTACCATGCAATTCAGTCTCAGTTGAACAAGCTTGTAAATGTAGTTGGTTGCAATGCAAACATTAAAATGTATCTCCATACAAGTCATGTGCTACAGTAAAAGTATTTAGATGTCATATGATAGCATTTCGTGATAACAGGGCAAATAGGAAGTGTTTCTGAATTGATAATCGGCCATTTTACTAGTGATTTACAGTAATTGTTGTTGTAGCGCATCTAATGTTTAATTCACAAGATTATTTCACGATATATACAACGAGCCAGGTAAAAAATTATTTTGCAAAAATGTAGGTATAGTAATGTGATTCTGAGAGACCAGGTTGAATTTGATTTCCTATTTGATAATTATATTGTTATTATTAATGAAATGTGTAAACAGATCTTTCTTTATCAATTCAACAATGAATGAAAAGTCTTTATAATCAAATATAATTTATTTGGTGCTCACTAAAGTCTACAATAAACCAATAAACTAATAAATCTACAAAGAGGCACAAAATGAGCAAAAAACTGCTTTAAAGAATGATGATTTCTGCTCCACGCTGGTCAGACGAAAAGAAGGTTCTTTCAGCTTGTCTTTCTTTTAAACAACAGATGTGCTCCCTAGTGGACCGGCTCCATGAAGACCAAATGTCTGTCACAGGCTGATAATAGAGGCCCTCAAAGTGCATCGACGCACTGATCAGAAATAAAAAAAGCATATCATCACAGTGGTTCTTATGTGTCATCGTTTTCATTCAGGAGAAGTAGTCCTACATAATTAGATTTATTGAACAAAAATATGCAGCAAATTCCATCAACTACAGTATGTTTGAAGCGAGAAGGTTTGCTCAGTGCTTGGCAACCAGCTTGATCTTTCTCTCATGTAAGTTTGTGTAAGGTATGATTCCATTTGCTTATTGTACAGTCTATGTTAAATTATCTTTGATCATGTAATTGCATACTGGAGAGGTAATTTTTGACACTAAGGCCTCCCACTGTCCATATATTTGAAGCCCACTGTTTGAGAACCTCTTCACTTGAATCAACAAACTCTAAATGTGCTAAAATTCATTCTGATTGGTTTGATCTTTGAAGAAAGCGTTTTTTTTTTTTTGTTTGTTTGTTTTCGCATACAGAAATGTTATATGCAGCAATCATGTAAAACACATATAATCTATAATGTATGTTCATTAATGGTTTCACTGATATAAAAACAAGTATCCATATATATACACATATGCAACATACTGTATATTTCAAAACAAATATGTCAGTCTACATGTAACAGATATGTTTACACATGTCATGTACATGACATACAGGTATTTCAATTAATTTCACATATCCCTTATATGGGTATATATGAATATATACACTAGATTGAAAAACGATATACATATTCTCAGCTTCATGTTTGCATGTAGTTTATATATGTCACAAAATAATAGTGTAGTGTACAAAGTACAAACAAATATTTAGATACTTTGTACTATATAGTGATAGACCCTTACAAAAGTAAAAAGATATTATAATAATTTCAGGAGGTTCGCAGATGGCACAAGTGCTTGTATTATGTAACAGTATATCTATCAAATATGCAATATTGCTGTCTTGACCCTTCGGAGTGGATGTCCGCTTCAGCGGTCCGTTATTTACTGGTATGACCTGTATTATGTCACATTAATTTAATCTACTCATTTCAAATCACATGACTTGCTTAATTCATATGCTAAAGGCATATATTCCCTCTAAATTGTTGCCGTATATGAGAATATCAAGAAATTAATGAAAGCCAAAATGTCAGCAAAATGCCATCATTTGCCATTGATGCATGTAATGCCTTTTTAAAACCATGTTCACATATAGGACAATATATTTAGTGTTTGCTTTTTCCACTGAAGTGTTAAGTTGCTAAATACTTATAGTTGAGATCAAACGGCAGTAAAAAGTCAATACTGAATAAAAATGTAAACATGGAACTAAACCGTTTAAGTATTCAGACACAGATACAGTAACAGGGCAAATATCCACCGAAATAGATAGGAAAGTACATGTGCAATCCTTATGTTAGTGCCTTCCTCTTACTAAGGACAACACATTTTCCATATCTCACAGGAAATCCAAAAGTACTCATCTCCTTGGAGTATCTCCAAAGGGCGGACTATCCCTGCAGAGCAGTTGGGCCACCTCTGAGGAACTGCCATGCTTGCCTGGCTTAAAATATCACATTTAGTCTCGTGTACATGAGCACATACTGTAGACTCACACACACGGATACGCAGATGCTTGTATGGATAAAGCACTATGCACTTCGCTGATTGCTGTTTGTATGTTGAGTCACTGGACAAGGCTGTGGAAACACCTCTATAATTATGAAATTGCTTTACTTCATTTGCTGTAATCCATGAGACGAGGGCCTGGCAACTGGTTCACACTGTCAAATGATTCTTCTCACACTGATACACACATGGATTTTAACCTAATTATCTGATAAGCATGCAGAAGTGAATCTCAAAATTTTTTGGTATAGGTCACATTTCAAAGCAAAATCAATCAAAAACTTTAAATTTTTCAATAGGTTTGTATTTGCTAGCATAGGCTAACTACTTAAGTTAACATGAACACAATGAACAATAAAGCATTTATTTATCTTGGATAATGTTCATTTCAACATACTTACAGTGTGTTGACATTAGTTATTGTATAGTATAATGAACTAACATGAACATTTCTAAATACATAAATAACATTAACAAAGATAAATAAAAAATGCAAAAATATATTGTTCATTGTTAGTCCATGATATCTAATGCTTTCATTTTTGTTAAGAACTAGAACTTCATTGTCAAGTGTTACCAAAGACAATAAGAAAATATGTTCTGCAAAAAAGAAAATTATGACCATAAAGACTTTTTTCATAATGACATTATTTTCATGACAATTAAGCACATTATCTCTGCAACTTATATTAATTTACTGTAATGTGTCTCAATGGTAATTATCTTTACATTAATGAAGCAATTTTTTATACTGTAATTTTAATCATAAATTAAAGGCAATACAAATACTACCAAGATGGATCCTTTACAATTTGAAAAAATATTAAAAATAAATTCACATCCACATTACAGTAAAAATAATAAAATGGTTTTGCATTATTGTAATGAGAATTGGAAGCCAATAGGTGCTAAAGTGTCATGAAAATAATGTCACAAAGCAATTTATATATAGAGAGAGAGAGAGAGAGAGAGAGAGAGAGAGAGAGAGAGAGAGCATATAAAGTATACTGTATATTTATTGTGGTACTAAAACATCATTTATTTTCTTTCAGCTAAATATAAATATTTTCTCTATTGATTTTGGGGATACAGATTGCCCAGATTTGCATGCAACTATGCATGATAATATGGAGGACGGTGAAAAAAATGCCAAATGCTAGTACAAAATGCTGAAAAAAATCAATGGAGGTTTAAGAACATAAATCAAGAAGAGAAAACAACATATAACTTACAGTTCAAAAAGTTGGAGGTACTGGAAAAGTTGCCATGAGAGAGTTGTCAGAGGGTTTCTGGACAAGTTTCTGCAGGGAGAGAAAGAGAGAGAGAAAAGAAAGAGAGTTAAATTATTTCAACACTGACTATTTGTGACAAGGTGATAAAGAAAACACAGGAGAGCAAAACAATGACTGTGCGGCGACAATCTGAAAGTTAAGGGAAATAAGTGCAGCTATACGCAACCTTGCAGTCCCACCAATCCAATAAACAGAGGACTTGGTCATTTTCAAGACACCAAATTAAATTGAAACGAAGATTGTCAGGGTCCTTAAAAGCCAATAAACTCAATACAATGGCAATTGAGTATGAAGTAGATAAGGCATGTTTTCAAACCAGAGGTTGCAGATGCATGGGGGGTGTAGGAGGCATTACACTAAAGCATAACTTAGAGGTCTCTAAATCAGGGGTACTCAATTAAAGTTCCAAGAGGTCCTGTCTCTACATTTCCTTCCCAGCAAAAGTTGACAGATCAATTCCCCCAGATGTATCCTTATGCCCAGTGCCACCCACTGGACTCGAGCTTACTAACTGCCCATACCTGACCTGTGCCTCCCTTACTTTAAATTTTCCCCAGTACCTTCTGACAGCAAAGCAATGATCAGATAACTGCCACATGAACAAGAGAATAAGGTTGTACCCCTTCAGCCTAATGTTGTAGATTTGTCCAGCCCAACAACAGCAACACTGGCTCAACCTATGGTGTGAGTTTGTACAACCAATAAAGGATGGGGAGTTTTCTGGAATCTGTCTGAAAACAGTGACTAGTTTAGAAAATGTGTTTGGTGATGCTAGTGGCACACACAAAAAGGTGTGTTCAAGTACTCATAGCATACATGTTTCAGTAGCTAATGAGGTCATAATTGGAAAAAGCTTAGTTTAAAAGGACCTCTTGGCAGAGAAGTTGTAAGTACCACAGAAAGACAAGGTGGGCTTCCTAAAAAACTCTTGAAAAGAGCCAAGTGAAAAACAAACACCCACTTGTTGTCTACTTTGAAGACAGTTGCTTGAATATGCTAATGTAGCTAATCTGAATCCGCTTAGCCGTCCCTTGTGTGCCACATAGAAAAACTCCAGCATTAAAAAACAGCACTAGCTGCTCTGACTTGTTGCTATAGCAACTTCAGCCTGTGAATCCTCGCACTTTCTGTTCTACCCATTTCCTGTGCCGCAGGATGTAGGCAGGGAAGCAGCTAACCAGTTGCTGAGAACGTCCTGACATCCGCTTCAGACATAGGAATGAATAAAAAGAAAAATTGGCAAACAAAATAACCTTCCGTTCCTCAAACGAAAATTTCTCGCACCCACTCCTGCTCCGCTTGCCCTCGACATTCTAATCATCTCATTAAATTTATAATGAGATTATTAAGGTAGCCTCCACTGAGACTACTACACTGTTTTTAGTTGAGGACATTATTATTCTTAGCACACAATAGAAGTGTTCATCTGGACAATGTACTTTAATGAAAAGGGGTCTTGAGGATCAGGACAGCTAAATAACCAAGGGACTAAGTGAGCTGTCCATCATGGCATGTTTCTGGTTAGACCCATGCACAATAACAAATGTGCAATTGAAAATGTACTCTCAAGGACTTCGACTGCTATGGGGAATTGGACAAAGAAAAACTTGATGATGGGAGATATCATATCAAGAAGATTCAGAAAATTGTGTAATGACAAAGCAGTTAGCCAGTTTAACTGATTTACAGAGCTCTTTTTATGGGATTTTAATGACTTTTCAGGACAGAAGCTGAGAGAGATCACTGGGACACTATTGAAACATCTGGTTTATGCGGGTAGCTGCGTTTTGAAGAATGGTAGCTGGTTTAAGATATTCATTAGCAGGTTGACCAGTCACTATGTTCCAAAAAACAGCAGTTGGTTTGTTGCTGGTTTAAGATGGTCTACCAGCTAGCTTCGACCAGCTAATGACTAGTTTAGACAAGCTATAAACCGCCTTTCTATGTTCAAAAACACAGCTACCAGCTTAAGCTTTTGGATATTCTAAAAACAACAAAAAGCAGCATAAAAATATTATAAAAGTAGTCCATATAACAGCAGCATTTGCGTATCTCAAGACCAATTAACATTGGCGTCAGACATTTGGCAAATCATTTTGATTGCACTTGAATCCAATTTAGATTTGAGAGACGTGAGAGGATAACATTTTTGTTAACACAAGGCTACGTCCACAATCAAACATTTTCATTTGAAATGCATTCATTTCGCTACGTTTACACCTCTCTGGTGTATGGTGTTTTCCTTCACCGAAAACAGAGATTTCCAAAAACACTCTCTATAACCACATACTTTAGGAAAGCAAAAATGTTAGGAAACTGAAAGTATAGGTTTCAAACATATTTTTATGCAGATTAGTGTAGACGTGGCCTAAACTCCAGTCTTTTCCTCAGCAGTGATGGGTAGCAACTTTTCTACAAATAGCAAAGCTATTAGCTTAATTTCATTTTTGAGTAGCGAGGTGGTAGCTTTTCAGTAGCGAAGCTATATTTTTGTTTAGGTAGCAGGTATCTTTGACAAAAGCTACAACACTACATCATACATCACACATTCATTTTGAGTTTCCTAACACCAGTTTTAAAGCAGAACTAAAGATGTCTGACTCATAAATGAATCGATCACCTTAGTCAGTTCTTTACAATGAATTGGTCACACGTTATAGCAAAGCGGTCTGAATCGATTCGCGATACAATCTGAATGAATCAGGCGCGTGCTGCTGAATCATTTAGTGAGTGCTCTCACTTGCCAATACGATCACAGAATATTTTAAAATACAGAAAATAAAGATAATTCTGGTTGCAGTGGATCTACAATCAGTGGAAACCAAACCTACAAATGGGTCCTATCGTTTGCCAGTTATGAAGAAGGTCTTTATTAAGTTCAACACATGTACAGCTTGAATGGCACTGCAGGTAACTTTACCACCAAAAGAGTATCAAAGACTTAGTAGCTACACAAAAACACATGAATAGTATGGCATTGATGTGTTTTTTGGACATGCACCATTACCTGGGAGCACCATGTTAATATAGTGGTATATGAAGGTAGTCATAGTAAAGTATCATAGTAGTACCATTGAATTCTTTGAATTAATTTGAAGCCCCATGCACATTCAATTGTATATGAATGTAGTAATCGTATATCAAATTACCATGGAAGCATTTTGAAGCACCATGTACACGTAAATACAGAATAGTACATACATATGGTAATTGTATCTCAAAGCACCATGGTATTACCATCAGATATCATATTTTTATTGCAAATGTGCTCATACACAAGAAATTTGGCCTCTAATCAGAAGCTTCCAGTACATACAGAAATACAACAGCAAGACAAACTACAAGATAAGATGAATAGTACATGTGAAGAGTTTTTATACAGGGATGTGCCAAGGAAATTATGCTCAAATGGGTATGGGTTTGTAGAGGTAGTAGTATAAATATGAAAAATAAAATGTAAAAATAGTGATTGTACATGTTGAACACGTGGGTTTGCATAGGAAGCATATCTATATATGTCTAAAAAGCATGTCTACATTTTTACATGCGCATACTGTACATGTTGCACCATACTGTAAAGTTGTATACTGTATTGCAATAAACTGTACCATGGCTTTGATAAACGTCATGTGAATAAGCCTTTTAGATGCTCTGACTATAACAGTATTCTCTGTGTAAAAATATGAAGTAGCTTAAATGTAGCAAGCTACTTTTTGTTTGTAAGTTGTAATGTAACTTGCTACTTTCTCTGAAGTGTAGCTTTTAGCTTAGCTTAACAAACTTTTATGTTGAGTAGCTTGTAGCTTAGCTTGCTACATATTTTGAGTAGCTTTCCCAAAAGTGTTCCTCACAAGTTTAATACAGTTATAAAAGTCATATGGACTCTTTTTGTGTTCCACTGAAAACAGAAGGTTACAGGGATGTGTTATTACATGAGGGTGAGTAAATGATGACAAAGTAAAATTTTTGGTTGAACTTTTCCTTGAAGTAATACAAAATAAGGATTAAAGAAATATTTTGGGTTCAATTCAAGTTAAGCTCATTCAACAGCATTTGCGGCATAATGCTAATTACCACACAAATTAATATCTACTTGTCCATCCTGTCCTTAAAAATGTTTTTTTTTAAAAAAGCAGAAATGTTGGTTAAAGTGAGGCACTTAAAATGGAAGTAAATGGGGCCAATTTGTTTACAAAATATAGCCAAATTATGCAAACAGTATGCCTGTTAGCATGATTTTAGTGTGAACTAGTAGTTCGTCTACCTAGATGAGTAGGAATCAAATAAAGAGACAAGCCAAAATACATTTTGTGGTAATCAACATTTTGGTGCAAATGCAGTCGATTAAGCATAACTTGTATTGAACCCTGAATTTTCCTTTAAGTGAGAGTATGAAAGCAGAAAGACAAATAATCACACACACTGTTAGTTTCAAAATAGAGCACTAAGATGTATGTTCACCATCTTGCTCCTTGAGGGAGTAAAGCTCCTGAATAATCCCTTCATTAGCTTCATTAGCTCCTAACAGACACTGTAATCGTCAAGCATACGTTCGTTTGTATGTTCGTTATTTCTATTGTTCTTGGATTCATTGTGGGATGGTCAGACACGAGAAGATGCTGACAACAAACACATCAAGGCCCAAGAAAGCAGAAAGGGGTTACACCAGTCTGCATGTAGTGCAAGGTATGGCAGCTGCCCAAACTGCTGTTTGCGTGCAGGATGTGTCCTTTTCAAAGGTCAAACCTTGTTACAGTGCAAAGAAATGTCAGCTAAAATTGGATTTAGAGAACAGGCAATAAAGAAATAGTCAAATCAGATATCAAATGTGATGGGCAACCTAAATACGATGGTTGAGATTATCAAAGATGGGATTTTGTTTGTTCTAAATCCTAGAGAGATAGCTACAATTGTGCTCCTAATGCAAAGGCTGTTCCAAATGGTAGGCAACCTAATTATGCTGACTCCTAAGATCCCTTGTTTTAGCGAAATATTCAGCATCTCATGTATAATTCACAAAACAGGTGATCTCTGAATGCATTGCAACAAGCTCTGTGAATAATGAAATCCAAGATGGTGGACGAGGTGAGAGATTTGTAGAAAACAAATCTTAAATTTCATCCAATACTCAAAAAGTATTGATAAAAAAAAAATGGTGTACTATAGTGTCATTTGATTTACCCATTACTTGTGTAAGCCATGCATTTGTGTGCTTCTTAGAGTATTGAGATTCAAGCCTTTCATGTAGACCACTATTTGTGTGGCATGAGGAGATGTTGAGCATTCCAAGTTGGTCAATTATTAGGTTCTATTATTTGTGTGTGCCATGATGTGATAGGGACCAGAACAGTCACAAGGAGAATCATATGGAGGAAGCAGGAATGGCATTCCAAAAAGATGTTTATTCCATCAGAGGTGCAAAAAAATAGTGTTTAAAAGCAATCATAAAAACAAGGTTACATTAAAAATAAAAAGTCTAAAAGTTAGGCATGTTTCTAGTAATAAGCACAGTACCTACCTACAGTACCTTGTCCATATGCTCAAACATTCATTGTCCCTCTTGTTCTCTCACCTAGAGGCGGCTGAGTTAAACAGAAACATTTCCCGCCTTTTCTATTTGAAACAAACCATTTAGTTTCACTTCAAATGAACTCTCACCTCTCTATTCTTAAATACAAAATCTCTGAATAATGCAGAAGAGTTAAAATTAGTTAAAAACACCAATAGACACAATAAATGGGACAGATAACTTTTGCACAATAAAACCCCAATAAAATGGCGGGTAAAACAATAAATAAGTCCTTTAGACACATTAAAACCTGTGATGGAGAACGATTCACAGGCTCTCCATCACACATGTATTATATTATTATGTTTACAGTATTTGTGTGCTGTGCCATTAGCTTAGCAACATGCTAATGTCAAACACTATTGGAACAATTGTGAGACTTTCATGTAGAGCACTATTTGTGTGGCATGAGGAGTTGTTGCCTATGTGAAGCATTCCAAGTTGGTCACTTATGAGGTTCCATTGTATGTGTGTACCATGCATTTTATACTTATTAGTGTACAGTGCCACTAGCTTAGCAACATGATCATTTCAAACTATGTTGGAACCAACTGTGAGTCAAGTCTTCCATGTATAGCGCTATTTATGTGGCACGCGTAGATGGAGCCTATTAAGATCATTACAATTTGGTCACTTATGAGGTTCCATGATTGTTAGAATGCTACATTAGAAGGCAGCTTGCTAGGTTTGGAATAGAGCTAATATTTCTGAAACTATGTTCAAAAAGTCAACTTAAAAGAATGGTTCACCAAAAAGGAAAATTATTTAATCATTTACTCACTCTCATTATTACTTTTATTTTCTTCCATGGAACTAAAAGGAGATATTAAACAAAATGACAGCCTTAGTCACCATTAATTTTTATTGTACAGAAAATAGATACAATGGATGTGAATGGTGTCTGAGACTAACATACTGCCTAACATCTCCTTCTGTGTTCCATGGAAGACAGAAAGTCACGCAGGTTTGTAACAAGATGAGAGTGAGTAAATGATGGCTGGATTATCATTTTTAAGTGAACTATTTAATAGGTGCTTTTCAAAAATGCAATCTTATACGCACAATGCATTTTCATATAGCATATTTAGTATTTCGTAGAAGTCATCTGATGAAATGAGTCATGAAATAAAAAATAAAGAAATCTGTCCCTCTGCACAAACCTTAGTAATTACAATTCAAACCTCTGATTAACACCTCAATTAAACAAGAGCATCTTTCTGAAGTTAGAAAGGGAAATTCTTCAACAGACACAATGAAGCAAAAAGCCATAGTACTCTACCTCATTTTCAGTGAGTGTATCACCGCAGCACAGCTGTGCCTAATTACACACAATATTCATGACATTCACACATTCGTGAAAGGCTGTGGCATAGTTTTGGCATATATATATATATATATGTGGCGATGTATAAACCTGACAACGAGATTACCAAAAGCTGCGCTCTCAATAGTCGAAATCATTTGGTGAGCTGCTTTGAGATGGCAGCACCTCATCAATAATACACACCGAAGGAGTCACAGGGAAGTCAGGGGCTAAACGTCCATAAAACGGCAATTAGATACATAGCCTCCAGTCGCCGCTGAAGTAACTATGCATGAAGAGGTAACTGAGGGCCAGGGGCAGGCCCAGAGCTCGCCTCAGCCAGTCAGTGAACCATGAAGTCTCTTTTACCTGTAAACAACAGACAACGGGTGTCACTCCCTCAGGAATAGAGTGTTGTCAGTGGGACGTCTTGGCTGCTAGACAGGCACCAGAAGAAGCACAGCAGAACTGATGAGAAAACATCTTTTATATCAGACACCTGCTAGTAATTGTTCTTCTGAGAGAGTGCGATACCTTTCCCGACCTCAAATATACTTCGAAGATCATTAAAAGCAGACATTCTGCCACTGCGATGTGGATATTTTGAATGCTTTTTAAACTTGTATCTATGGACATTATGGACCTATTTTTTGAGAGGTCACTAGAAGCAGTCAGAGCTCGTTTGGAGCCTTCCCTGCTAAAAAAAAAAGAGGGGCATAACATATACAGTAAGCGCAATATATTTAACATAAAGTAGGTGCCTCGAGGCATGCTTTTAAAAGTTGACAGATTTTTTTACCTTACATAGCATCTAAAAACTGCACTCCTGCACGAGATCCTGAAAAAACAGTAAGACCTAACGACCCTTAAAATCACTCAACTGGCCTGGCTGGGAGAATAAGACCAGCCACGATTTTTTTCAAGAGGGCTATCCAAGATATCAAGTCTTAATTTTCACAGTTTTGTATTTATGTATTTTTTTTTTTTTTTTTTGTCTCATGATAAAAATGTTGTTTAAATGTATTCAATACCTGATGATATCATTTTTGTTAATTTTAATCAGATGTACAATGACAAACATGTACAGCTCTTAAAGCTCACACAGTTTAAGAGGGGAAATCCCCAACTTAATATGACTAGATTTTTAAAATCAATTCTTTCTAAATGTATCTTTTGTTAAAAAATGTGTTGTTTATATTATGCAATATAATAATTTTCTCTATATATTTTCGTCAACAGTATGTTTTACTGTAAACTGTTTGATTATCGTCAAGAAGATTTTTTAGCTCATTTACGTTATAATTTATAATATAAAAAAACTAGTTAACTAAAATTTTCATTATTTTTTTTAATTTTGTTGAATAAATAAACACCCAACTTTGTTGCTCAGCATTTGTGTGCAAGACCCATTGGTTTAGTGGAAGTGCCATCAGTTAGTGAAGGGGACCCGAATTCCAAATTCATTTATAATTATTTAAAAAATAAATTAACCAAACAAAATTGGAACTGAACTTGACAGCGAGTGCCCATCATGAATTTTTGTAGCAGTTTTATCTTTATGATAATATCTTCTTTTGTGTTTCACAGGAAAAAGTCATACAAGTTTCTAGCTACATGGGGGATATGATATATAAATATCTATATATCTGATATATAGATATTTTTTTTAATTATTAATTTAAAATTTTAAAATGATCTGCGGAAAATGCAACACAATTGTATTGATCAAATTTCAATGTAAATTTCTGCCACAGTGTTTTAAATACAACAGTATTTCCCTAAAATAATCATGTCATTAATGATCAAAGACACATTCAAAATCCACATGGCTCAAAAATCTGAGGGGACACTCTTTAAATGGACTGCCTTTAGATGGCAGTGCCCAGAGTTGCTTGGAAAAGAGTTGAAAACATGCACAAACAAACCCCCACCTCGGGCAAACAGTTCCATCAAAAATAAATAAGTCTGTATGAATTTTTTACCAGCTTCCCTGCAAATATTAGACCAACACACATTCATCAAATGCTTCTTCAAGGTCAGAGTTTCTTTTCCAAGGCAAGGCTGGCCCTCCTTCCAGCACATGGATATTCAAATCCCCAATGTCAGCAATGTATCGCTCCGTTTGCTTTGTTCGGACTAGTTTCCATGGATGCCTCATCCTCCACGCCTGTCGGCTTTCTACAGCTGTCAGTTATTCATGGCTTTTTGCACCATACCAGATATAGTAAAGCCTGCTTTAAATGCTAATTCACCCATACATTCTTGGCGATAAAAATACATAAAAAGATAAATAAATAAAAGCCCACATGCAGTTAAATGAGGATGAATGTAATTTGAATAGCTGTTTTGGGACTTACAACTTTTCAATCAATAGATTTCTATATCCCCTTTTTTGTCATCTGTAGTTCAGGGCAAAAGGTCACTATTTACAACCAATAAGTGGTCAAACTGTTATTAAAGCCAATGTTCTTCAAATAAACAGGGCAGAATGAAACAGTATACTCTCACAGTAGAGTGACTAAAATATAAATCTGAATGTGTTTTTCCATTTTTTTGAATTCAACTTTGTTGTAGTTTTCTTATTGTTCTTCTATGTAACATGCATTAGATGGGCGTATTGATTGTTGCACCACATCTTGCTGTTTATTCAGTGTACCACGCAGGAGCAGCACACTGTTTTTGACACTCTCTCAGGTTAAAAAGGCAACACGGTATAATAATGGTCCATCATTAATAGGTAACTATGCAGGAATCAATGCAGGATTAATGAGTAGTACTACATTAACACTTTAGTTACTACTATTAACTAATCTGGAAACATGATTAAATAATCAGTAAGTAATAGTGAACTGATGACTGAGGTAGTTCACTGTTAGGTAATCAATAATTACTGAATTTGATCTGCCTCATTGAGAACTATTAACTAGCTATGGCTAATTGAATAATTAACTACTAATTAATTACCATTTAATTAATAGATAACTATCTAATTAATAGCCTTGATTTAGAGAGATGTTATGTTCAAATTAATTCCAGCAAAGAACACACTTGAGGCGCATGTTTCTCTGAAGGCGCAGTTCATGCTCATGCTCACAATAAAAACATAATCATTCACATTTTAGACACATTTTAATGTTTTGATCAGTAAGGCAGTGGAAGAGGAAGATCAAATTATTGATTACCTTACAGTGAACTACATCAGTCATCAATTCGCTATTACTTACTGATTATTTAATCATGTTTCCAGATTAGTTAATTGTAGTACCTAAAGTGTTAATGTATTACTACTCATTAATTCTGCATTAATTCCTGCATAGTAACCTATTAATGATGGACCATTATTATGTGTTACCGAAAGTTCACTATTTAAAAACTAGAGACACATTTGTTTTGTTCTATTTGTCACCCTGAGTCTAACATTTTAAATACAAGAATGTGTTCGGTCTGAATAGCCCCTAACTCAGGGGTCGGCAAACTTTTTGGCATGGAGTGACATTTTTTATATTCCTGGTTAATGGCTGTGCCGACCAAAAGATATGCGCATGTATGTGATTTACTGAAATGTAAGTCCACTTGGGAAAATATTTTATTTTTATTTTTTATTACAAATCATATTATCAGCATAGCAGTTTCAATTAAAAGTGTGCAAAACCAGATGATTATGATATAATCATGATCCTGTATATGAATTTTCACAGAGCATCTTGTGAAAGTGCTTTAATGAAAGCAAACCTGTCCTTTTGTACAAAATGAGTTAGCACAGTTAATATCACGAATCCACGTATTTTATTACTGATCACGAAATTGTGGAGAATCTTAAATATTTCAATTCAAATTTTCAAATCACTAGCAAGCAAGCAACATCAAGAGAGGAACAGGCCATTTTATTTATATTAAGCTTTTCGCACCTGCATTCCAATCTACATCTTGATGTAATCCTTCCTCATGATCACGCAGTGTGTTTTCATCAGTTGAATGGGAGGCTAAACACTATTAAAGTGTGATGAGACTCGTGCTGCGTGTGAAAGCCATTTGCTCATCACAATCTGACTATTTAGCCCTTTTCGGTGAATCAAACCTGCAAAATCTAAAACTTTATGCACAGAGTAATTTTGAGTGTGACTATGGTTTAAGGAGGGTGTATGCTGGATTAGAAACCTCAAGGATTAATAGTGGTGTTTTCCTTATTACATCACGTGTTGTTCTGAAAGCCAAAAAAAACAACAAAAAATGAAACACAGAATGTAGGCTGTCATCCGCGCAGACTGACTGAAGCAAAGCGGGCACGTTTACTCACGCGATTAACCAAAAGTGAAGTGCTGTTGGCTCGTGATGCGTGAATGGCTTGCACGTGCTGCATGAGACTGTTGGGTATACTGCAGTCTCGTCACATTTGAACTTTTTGTTTAGCCTCCCATTCAGCTCATGAAAACACGCCGCCTGATCATGAGTAAGGATTACATGAAGATGTAGATTGGAATGCAGGCGTGGAATTTCTCGGCGTTGCTGTCATGCAAGTGATTACCCCTCCACGTGCCAGCATTGGCCATAGGTTGCCGACCCCTGCCCGAACTCATCCTGCACACTATGGCATGAATGATAACTCAAATCGTATGGCTTGTGGAGGAGGGGTGAGCAATTACTTTTCTACGCAATTGGACGTATGATTTTCACATTGCAGACAATAACAGGGGTGAAAAATATCATAGATTTACATTGAAAAAGGGATCAGAGCCAAATCTAGGAGCCAGAATATCAGAGAAAAAAAATTGCTTTTTTTTTTACATGGGATAAATCAATGTATGCTCTCTACTATTTCTTCAAACTGCATTCATTGAAATGATTATGTAGCATATTGTATCTGTAAAAAGCCTTTCCATCTCTGAAAGCATGGTCTACTGCATTCTTATGGATTTCCATAAAAAAGATCCCCTTAGAAGTATGCAGTATAGAAAAATGAGCTTGAGAGATGATGTAAGAAAGTGAGGATTTACACAAAACATTACTCTAACTCTGAATAATGAATGTCTCTAATATCTAAGGTTGTTCTGTTCAGAAGCAGTCAGCAGTTCTGTGGGTTCGTATATAAACCAAATATCTTGTCAACCACATTGACTATTAGATACAGTAGAGTACGATGGAACTGTCCCTCAGGAAACAGCTTTAAATAGATCTCACATCATGTAGGTTATTCTAACGAGATCACCAATGCGCCAACTTATTACCTCTCAACATAGCAGTCACTTCCATGATACATTGAATCCCTTACTAGGATGAAGCAGAACCCTGAAGTTGCCTGTGACTCCATTGTCCTACCAGAGGCCTTCAAGAACTGTGAATGGATGGGGAGACATTAGGTCACAAATAAAACATATCCACTCAGTAGGGAGCTATTAATCAGTCTAAATATGTATTAGCTCCCACAGGAGTTGGCCTTTGGTACTACACCTCAGTGTCACCGTTGCATTTTTCATAGGTACAAGAATAGCAAACGAAGCTAGAAATAGATATGTTTCTCCAGGGTGTGGCACACAGTGGGGGCCCCAGGTTCTTGCGCTAATAGTATATGTAATGATTTCTGACCAGCCATTGTCTCAGAACTACACTTTAACATAGCAAGAGGTGGCTGTGGCTCAGGTGGTAGAGCGGGTTGTCCTCTAATCACAGGGTTGGTGGTTCGATTTCCAGCCCACATGACTCCACATGCTGAAGTGTCCTTGGGCAAGACACCCAATGGCAGGCTACTGCCTTGCATGGCAGCTCTGCCATCATTGGTGTTTGAATGGATGAATGAGATGCAGTGTAAAGTGCTTTGAATACTGCTAAGGTTAAAAAGGCGCTATATAAGTGCAGACCATTTACCAAGACTTGTGACTTCTCTTAGAATAATCTATTCAAAGAATTTCTAAAGCAAGGAGTGTGAGATTGCTAATAATATTTTGCTAATAATATATTATTATTATTATTTTTATTTATTTATTTATTTTTTTAAGTAGTTAATCATGTACATTTTATTGTGTATAAAAGCCCTTCCAGGGACAGGAGTTGAAAATTAGCTATAGCTATAAACTTTATGTGCAACACATTAGTGACATGCTTGGTTTTGACACTATGTTTGTTTGCATTGTCCCTGTCAAATAAAATTTAAATAAATAAAAATAAATAAATGCTCCGGTGAGTCCCGGGCACATGGTGTCAATTAGTGTTGTCAGTTCTCCAAGCTGTGGAACAGAGGTCTTTTGTTTATTATGGAGTTTGTTTGTTTTTAGTTTTTTTATGTCGACTTCAGAAATTCATAATTGGGGTATAATTGGTGTTACAGGGGATTAAAAAGGAAACAGTTGCTCATGGGAGACTGGACCTGACAGAATGTGATCATTTCAGTGAAAATAGTGTGTGTGTGCGTGTGTGCGTGAGCGTGTATTTATCACTTTGTGGGGACCAAATGTCCCCATAAGGATAGTAAAACCCGAAATGTTTGACCTTGTGGGGACATTTTGTCGGTACCCATGAGGAAAACAGCTTATAAATCACACTAAATTATGTTTTTTTGAAAATGTAAAAATGCAGAAAGTTTTCTGTGAGGGTTAGGTTTAGGGGTAGGGTTAGGTTTAGGGGATAGAATATAAAGTTTGTACAGTATAAAAACCATTATGTCTATGGAAAGTCCCCATAAAACATGGAAACACAACTGTGTGTGTGTGTGTGTGTGTGTGTGTGTGTGTGTGTGTGTGTGTGTGTGTGTGTGTGTGTGTGTGTGTGTGTGTGTGTGAGCCTGTATTTATCACTTTGTGGGGACCAAATGTCCCCATAAGGATAGTAAAACCCGAAATTTTTGACCTTGTGGGGACGTTTTGTAGGTCCCCATGAGAAAAACAGCTTATAAATCATACTAAATTATGTTTTTTGAAAATGTAAAAATGCAGAATGTTTTCTGTGAGGGTTAGGTTTAGGGGTAGGGTTAGGTTTAGGGGATAGAATATAAAGTTTGTACAATATAAAAACCATTATGTCTATGGAAAGTCTCCATAAAACATGGAAACCAAACATATGTGTGTGTGTGTGTGTGTGTGTGTGTGTTTTCCTAACATAATTTTTTTTTTTTTAAGTATGCAGAAGTAGAGACTGTTTTCCAAAGTTTTTGTTTTCGGTGAAAGAAAATGATGTTCCAGTGTGGATGAGAGGCATAAATGTATTGAAAAAATTGCATTTGCAAACAGTGCAAATACACTGCATGGCCTAAGGGGGCATTTACACTGAATATGCTGTTTTGTCATTGTATTCTATGTAAGCATGCACTAGACGGACATCTTTGATCCCGTTATTTCAGAATCTCACTAAGAAGCACCACATTTTTAAGATGCCATGTCAGGTTAAAAAGAACTTTGTTGAACAATTTGTTTCGAAATACACCTGCATATAATGTTTTATTTGTGGTGCTGCATCTAGCTTTTTTGTTAGCGCTATAACGCATGTGGTGTGAACAACCCCTAGGGCAGTATCCTATATGAAATGGAACCTGTAAAAATTACTGATTTGGATTGCTCTTCAAAGGCAGTGACAAATACTGCTCCTCAAGCGAAGCTAACTGGAGACAAAGTTTGATGTTAGCATGTTGCTTCAATACTTTAATACCCATAGGTAATAACCTAGCAATATATATTCTGACAATACCTAGCACACAAAAATATTGGGTAAAATAGTCAATTATAAATTAGATTTAAAAATGTTTATCCATTTCATTAGTTATTGAATAAAATACTGTACATTTATAATCAATAAATCTCTTACCTTGAACACCATTGTGGATAATTCTTTCACTTAATGTTTGTCTCAATGGATTCTGCAATGGCTTTCACTGCAGAGGACCTTTGAATTTTGCCTGAATGTGTTATTTTAGGGCCTATTCTACGGTGGCCTTGAAGTGCAAAACAAAACAACAAATCTAAAAACACACCGCCAAATTGAAAGACTAAACAACAATTTAGAAATCCGCTAACAAAAGAGCAATTCAGAAAACACAACAGCAATTCAGTTGAAATGGAAAGGGAAGGTACCATAGCGGCTCACCTTATTGGCTGTGTGAATGAGACCTAGTCCTATCTTCAGGATTGGTTCACTGATTATATCAAAATCCATGCCAAAAGGTCACTGACTGAAAAACAAAATCATTTGAAGTGTTTTCTCTATCTGGAAAACAGTAACAGGAAACTCTATAACAGAGAGAGTAAAAACAGTGAGCGGAAAAGTTTTGTTTTAGGTACGATGTTTATCTGTGGTCTCATGTTTCTTCTAGTGCGTAAGGGACCGTCTTAAAGTCAATAAACTGCATAAAACATGGTGGCGTCCAAGCGTTCATTCAACTTGCATGTTCTAACTTAAAAAACTCTGTTGTTTAAAATAAAAATCTAAATTATAAAGGTTCCTGTTTCTGCCAATGGATAGATTTTCCAAGTATATCCAATTAAATGGATACAATTACATTATTTTAGAAAAGGCAACACTAAAATTCACCAAGATGTCATTTTTACATTGCAAAGGTTGCAGCAGGCTGCCAGTGGTGTGAATGACTAACACTGTTTTTTGTTTTTATTTATTTAATACAAAATAATGTATTTGTATTTGTATAATCCCACATCCTGGGAAAATCTCACCTAGCGTAAATCAGCATATCTAAGAGCAGTAACCTTTACAATATGAAAATAATATATTGGTAAAATTTCAGCAATTTGTTTTTTAAATAATTGAACACTGTACTCATAATTGGACATGCTGGCTTCAAATGTAGAAAGTGAGCCATTGGAAAGTGAATTCAACCTTTATAATGTGAAAAAGCTGATATTAAAAAAAAAATTCAGACCATGTAATAAAATGCTTTAGGATTGGTTTCATAATGTAGTTTGTCCAGCAAGCACACTCAGACTCCATTGTTTACAAAGCAGACTCTGATCTGACGGTGGTTCTGCAAACAGGGCGGAGTTAAGAGGTGCAGAGTTAGTTTGTCAGTGCAGTCAGTAATGTAGCAGATTGAAAGGTAAGCAGTGCACCATTTTGCAGCTCAGCAGACAATGGTGTGGTGGTGGATTGTGTCTGTTGAGTGTTGATTTCACACTATGTTGTTACCTAGTTGATGAGCCGCAATGCTGGAAAGTAAATAAACAACATCCGTTTTTTTACTCTCCGTGACAACGAGCTTAAAGCTAACCAGCTAACATGTACTTTCATTGCTGGTCAGCTGAGTGGAATCTAATGTGTAAACATGTATTCACCAAACTCTTTTTTCAGGATTCGCAGTTTAGAACCCCTTCAACTGAACATTTCCAGTTATTGCACTTACAAAATGTAATATTTAAAAGTCTGGTTTTCCACCGTTGAAAGTTTCCCCTGAACTTGTATAGCAGAATATGGTGTAACACCGCTGCCGCTGTTTATCTCTTGACAACTTACAACTGCCAATAATTGACTGGCAGTTTTTAAATATTCAGCATTTGACTGATCCTATACATACAGTACGTATACAGATAGATGTGCCCATACAATACATATACCAAAACAGATTGTGTTTTACAGTTTTTTTAGCTATATATTTTATTTTTATGTTTATTTCTTTAAATGGACAGCCATTGACTGATACTAAACATAGAGTACTGATGTATATTTAGCTATTTATTTTATTTGTATTTATTCTTTATTTTAATGGTCAGCATTTGACTGATACTAAATAGTACTGATGATTATTAAGCTAATACATGTTTATTTTTTCTTATTTTGTCAGTGTTCATTTCTATAATTGGTTGACAATGTATAATAATAATGTCAAATATTCTTTGATAAAAATATTTGTTTAAGAAAGCAGCCATCTGAGTTCTGTTACATAATTATATTGGTTCAAAATCGGTGCACAATCCACATAGAAAATGTCTGTTTTCAATCCTTCTCAAAAATTAAATATATGGGCCACCATATCGGTAATTGGTGAATTTCCCCACTCTAAAATCGGTATTGTATCGATCTCAAAAAATCCCATATCGGTCGGGCTCTAGTTTTAGACAGTCCGTCACACACCGTTGTTGAACATTGTACCTAAAACTGTCTTTTCCTGCTCGCTGTTTTTGCTCTTTGTGTTATAAAGTGCCCCAGTACTGTTACTTTAGTAACTTTATGTTTTTTAACTTGACATTGCATCTGGTTTATTTACATTAAAAACATTTTAAAAATAGTGCAAACGGACACAAATACACATTAGTGTGAAATGCCCTTTAGAAGACAGCATTATTTTGATACCTACCTTTTCTAAAACAAATAGCATTGGGAGCACATCTGTATCATACCTTAAAAATTCTAAGTTCAAACCCTAGGTTTTACACCAGAACTAACAAGCAGCAAGAGATTCACATAATGAACAGTTAGAATGAATGAGTCATTGCTTAGCCACAGGCAGATTGTGGTTTTGTGAGTGTAATGGCAGCCAGCTGATAGATAGCTGTGCAATGTGTATAAACCTCACTCTCCTGACCTCAAGAGGTGCACTAGCAACTGACGCTAGAGGATGTAGCCTTTAGCCTCCTTGTTAGCGCACCCGCCTCCCATGCCAGAGACACTGGTTCGAGTTCCGTACGGAGCGGGTAGAACAGGAGCGTCACAATGGTGCCGTTACCCAGATGGGAGTGAGGCTTAGGGTGGTGAGTTTATAGGGAGCTAGCTGATAGATAGCTGTGGAATGTGTATATACCTCACTCTCCTGACCTCAAGAGGTGCACTAACGACTGACACTAGAGACTGTAGCCTTTAGCCTCCTTGTTAGCGCACCTGCCTCCCATGCCAGAGATCCCGTATGGAGCGGGTAGAACAGGAGCATTATGCATGTCAAATGAGAACCACCAGGACAGGAAAAGAGCTGATGAAATTGACAATAAGCAGCAGGTAAAATGCCAACAGAACCCTGTCTGTCACCTTTCTCTGTTACCCCATTGGAGGAGAGCTGGAAGCCAGAAAGAGAGAGAGAGAGAGAGAGAGAGAGAGAGAGAGAGAGAGAGAGAGAGAGAGAGAGAGTTTCTTAGGGAATACAGCTATTCAACAAGATGAGCAGCTAGAGCTCTGTTTGTGCTTGATATGGTGGACATACATAAAAAATCAACTATGTACAGTGGTGTACCTAACATGAAAAATGTTCACCCTGCTTTTATTTCATAACTGTGCAGACCTCTATCCAATTCCCACCTGTGGAAAAAGTGTGGGCATCTGTCTGTTAGTATGTGCTACACATACTACCACAGTCACACAACTGCTTGGCTCATACACTCTCATATCTCTCAAAACAATGAGCTGTCTGGCTTGGCAATGCCCCAGACAATGGAGATGCGGCTCAGGGGAGCTGCAGTCTTCCAGTGTGTTTGAACAGAAACCAGTGGACCCGTCTACTGCCACTGCTAGCTTGAGCAAGAATCTAGATGAATAGGATGTCCCCTTAACTTCCTCCTGCATGTGCCCAGTTCCATGTTATCTCGGCAAGCAGACCTGAGATATATTGTGAAATTAAGAGGCCTGTCCATTCTGGTCTGTCCAAGTTTTTCTCAGGAGGACACTTGAAGTCATTGGTACTTTCTGAAGGTATCAAATGAAAAGATTGATGGAGCATTGGAGAATCCAAAAGTGCTGTCCACTAAAAAAAACAGCTTTGACCAGCATAAACTTCCATGGTTAAGGCTGGTTTATGCTGGTGTGGTTCTGGTCTAGCCGGTGGACCATCAAAGCAGTGTTGAACAACACAGCAAAAGTAAATATATAATATAATATAATGTAATATAAGATAATATAATTTGGTCTTGTTTATCAGTAAAAATATACTTGAGAAGCAAAATTATGAAAGTCTTCAGAGAAGTCTTCAGTTCAGAGAACTGCTTTCAGAGAAATCTAACAAAAAAAACCTATATGCTTAAAACAACAACAAAAAATTAGTTAAGAAAAAATAGACTTTATTCAAAGACAACATTTTGAATTTTCTAACGCCATATGCAAATGTCCAGTTCTTTATTAAGCAACCTGCTATAGCTCAATAAACTCCCCACTGGAAGGGTTTCAGGACAAGTACGGCGGATACAACTCGTGTCACTTTATGAGCTTTTATACATACACAAACTCATCCACAAACAAGGTAGCCAGAATGCTACAGCAACGCTAGCCTGTCAGTTGGACATTTGTGACATTAGTTAGATTAGTTAGGTTAGGTTGTAAACCTGCAATGAAACACAAACATCAGAATTAACTAATAAAGTTACACGATCATGTGATATTAATTTTTGACATGAATTACTAGCAATGCTATTTTATAGTCTCTCACCGGCAAGGCATACCAGTCCTGAACATCAACTAAATGAAATGAATATAAAGGCGGGACGCCTGCGCACTGTAACTAATCAAGCATACACAGACACATAGTCTGGGGACCAGGAATAAATAATAAACAAACCTTTAACCTAGTCAGAATATAACATATAACATGAAATATAACATAAATATGCCTTCATTTGGAATAAGTCGGTAAATGTACACACTTATTTTCTCAAATACCCCAGAACAAAATAATAACATCCATCACTTGTAATATATATTTATATATATATATTTATAAAACACTAGTTATACCTGCTGGAAAGTTCTACAGCAAATATTTGTTATTGTTTTAAAAGCATATACAAGTAACACAATTTTGTTAGGTTTCTCTGAAAACAATTGGCAATTTTGCCATTTTTACTATGACCATTTTTTGCATCTTGCAACGCTTTTATTTGACGCAATATCAAGTTCGACCTCCATTGTGTTTCATTCAGCTGTGCTGTTTCCTGTTTTTTTAAGGCATCCTGGACCATTTTTGCACCCATCTGTGCTATACTCAGTTGTTGGTCTTTTGTAAGCATGGACACCTTTGATTGTTTTGATGCGTTTCCGGCAATGTGCGCCACGTCTTAAGAGCGGTACAAGCACAACATCTCATTCAGCTTCAGCCACTGACTGGGAAACACGTGCAGTTCTGTGTGTAAACAAACACGGAAAATGTGACATGTCGCTCCGGTGAAGACCACCATTTCTGCTTTGGCCTGTTGAAGCCAGTTGATCTACCCAATGTCACCATGGATTGTATCACACTTGCGTATTCAGAACATTTCATTTTGAATTGTATGTGTTTTCGGCTCATACCAGTGTGAATTTTTTGTGAACCAGTCACAATATGATTCAAGCTTTGCAAAGGAACTGTTATGAGAGATGCGGCAGTTGAACGCTACAAGACCCAGGATTAAACAGTTTTATTCACAAATGTTTCAAATATCATAACTGTTTGATAGTTGCTGTGCTTAAGTGAGCATTTTGATACATTAAGATGAAATGTGTTGGTTGTACATTATGTTAAACTTTGAAATGTAGTTTTATAAATTATAATGTGAAGTTTCTTAATTTTCTTTCGATTTGAGTTTCAAAATATGGCTGTATTTGATGGACTGCATGAAGTTAGCCAATCAGAACTGTGGGCATTTACACTGACGTCTTAAAGGACTTAAAGGCCAGATAGCTTTAAACTGAGCTTTCAGACAGAGGACCAGAGACAGGGAGAAAAAAAAGATCATATTCTATATTATAAAATTATGACTGTTTTGGTGCAAAAAAACAAACACTTTACTGACATAATAAGTGGACCTCAGGGAAGATAATAAAATGATTTAAAACAAAAGCGTATGTCATGGCCCCTTTAAAGAGCAGCATTTGAGTGAACAAAGAAAACAAACAAACATTCACATATACACACACTTTAGGCTAAAAAGCCGCAGTATTTTTTTTTCTTCTTGTTTCCATGGTATGGGCCGCAATCACAGTGGCAGGAGATGAGATGTATTTAATTAGGATTTAATGAGATGACAGAGAAGGGATATGAGTCAGTTATGGGGAACAACACGGCGGGTTCACACTCATCAGGTGGCTTGACAGGCTTGCGGCAAACAAGAGCAGAGAGGGCAGCCATGCCTAACCACACACGCACTGAAATCACAGCCCATAATATAAAGGAACGCAAATCAGCAGCCTCGCAGGAGTGGCTTCGTCTCGGGGCATTTCATGATAAATATTTGCATTGTTACTGAGAGGGGTTACACATGTGACCTGTCAATCATTATTGTTAGAAATAATACAAAGGCTGACTGATGTTAACTTTGGTAAAGGGATAGTTCATCAAAAAATTAAATAAAAGTGTCCAAATACCTCTAAAACGATCACAACAGACAGCTGAACAAAATTGCACTGGCTGGAAGACCAGCTAACCACCTTAAGCTGGTGTCAGCTGTTTTGTCAGCACTAGAAGCATTGCTAATATGTGTAAAAGCCATTGGCATTAAAGAAGCCTCACCTATTGTGGTCTAATTAAGTATATAATTGCAGTATGAATTTTAAAAGGGCTGCATAGCATACAACAGGTCATGTATGCCAGCAAACAACAGTATAATTGGATATTAATTGCAACTTCCTGTTTATACAGCGATTGGGCCTGAAACATAAAAAATAACTGATCCACCGATTGTTACCAGGATCCCAGCAAATGCTTGGAGAGGGATTGCGCAAAAGCACCAACAGGCACTGAGCTCAAATAAATGAGCTTGTTTAATGGGACTGGCAGACCTGCGGTGTCAGATGCAACCTGGTGGAATCAGACCCAAGGATGGCAGCACGTGTCACACATACAAGCCGAAAAAAAAACGAGTTGGCTGAGGCAGAGGCTATCCCTCAAAGTAATTAAGAGAGAAGTGCATTTTGCTGAGATTTATAAAGAATAGAAGGAAAAAAGAGAAAAAGGTCGGAAATTCTAGAAAAGGATGGAGTGACAGATAGGAAAGAGGAAGGAAAGGTTGAATTTGATAGAGGAAAGCAGACGTCAAGTTTCCTTGTAGATGCAGACCATTGCCCAGGCCCTAACAATACGTTTGAGGTTACAGGGTGAGATTGAAATTGACTAAATGTTCTTCTTTTCTTTCACATCCAAGCTATTTCATCTTCTATCTCTTTGTGTTTCTGTTGCTGTGCAAAGCAAATCAATCAGTGATGGTCAAGTAAGTCTTGACAGACCATTCTGGGCTGGAAAATGGGATGCATGTCTGTAACGGCCCCCAAAAACCTGTTGATCTTGAACCAGTAACCGCTAATGCCAGAGCCTGAGGTTGGGGGGCAAGCAAGTAAAGTTTAAAGAACAACAACTCACAACACTGACTTAAATGTGATAACTCATATTATAATGAACAAAAGGCTGGGTTATATGATAACTTTCTAACTAATGCTTTTAAGATCATCGTAAATAACGTTTTTCATTATTTTATGAAGTAACGCCTGTTTCCTGAACAAGTTGGTAATTTGTTCATAATTAGCTAGAATTTAAGTGCTTCATTACAAGAGATGTCTGGTTCAAGGTGTGTAACTAATGCTGAAAATGTCTCATGTATGTCCAGTGGAAACACTGTCAGACATGGAAATTGTGTCACGGACCTGTCACTCTGCCAGTCTGGGATTTGGTTGGCACTTATCCACCCATGTCTGTCTTGGTGAGCATGCACGCTTTTCTGTCTGTTGCGTTACATGTCTGGATTGTTGTGTCTGGGTCCTGACTTCCTGTCTTATTTGGTTCCGGTCTGTGTTGGTATCCGGACATTCATACTCCTTGACTTGGATGCATCGCACTTGTGTCATCTTGGCTGCATGCACTCACATCGATAATCTACGTCTTTAAGTCTGTCTCTCACATCCGCAGATGTGCAATGTACTCACTTTGCACAACGCGCCCGGGTCGCAAGCTGTCTTCATGTTTGTTCTGAGGTTCGGTCAGTTCGGTAAGGTGTCGGGTGTGTGTGGCCAAACTCTCACACAAGTGTCTTCTCTCTTATGGTTTGTCGATTGGCATGAGTGTATATCGCCTCATTGTCTTGCCGATATGCGCTCATGCCAATTGGATGTTTTGCTTTCTTGTGAGAACACGCAGCTTTGTTATTGTTTCTCTATCGCCGTGTGCTTCTCTGTCCTACATCACACCCACCTCCTTGTTTCCTCATTATTGTTTCAGTAGTAACACCTGTCCTATATTAACCCACTTGATTTCTCTCCCTATTTTGGACTTTTCGTGTGTGCTGTCCAGTGCCAGTTCGTCTTGTTATCTTGTCAGTCCTGTTTGTGTCTCCCAGTGTTCTTGTCGGTCTTGATCACCTTCCTGGTTCCGGTTCGGTCCGGTTGGTCCTGTTCCCCCATTTCACCTCTGCCCCAGCATGGATTCAATTTTCCTCTACAGGGTAGTTTTTGTTTTTCTCCCTCAGGGGAGTTTGAGTTTGTAAATAAGTTATTTGGGGGTTTTAACTCTGCTTTTGTGTCCTCATCTCTGCATTAACTTGACAAATTTTATGTAATATTGTCGAGGTGGTGAAAATCATTAAATATTACTGAATTCAATACATTAAATAATGATGGCTTTGGTAAAACTGGGTTTCAGATGTACTGATGCTCAACTTCAAAGAGATTAACAAAGTGACTCAAGAAAATGCATATAATGTGATAAGAGAGCTCCAGGGCTCTCGTTAATTAACGACTTTGCGTACTACGTAGGTAACGTAGAGATTTCCAGCATTCAGTTGATCGTATAATGTCAATGTAAAAAAAAAAAATCATACTTTACGATTAAATACAAGTATAGATGACATATACTGTATAGAGGAGAGTGCTTGGATAGCGCATTGCCAACACGCAGTCCGGTTGAACATGCTTACATGCGTTCTTGTGTTATTGTAGTGGAAATAAACCTCAGTACTCAAGGGGGTGATAGAGTTACCTTTAAAAGTCTGTACCATTAAACTGGATGTGTTATTATTTAGGTGAGTTGCAAAACAAATATTGACTCTTCCTTACTTGTTAGTAATTGACTTGACAGACAATGCTCACCGTAGGAGCGGATAGTTCACACTAATATTTAATTTAGCACCACTTGAGACAACGTTGAAACTGCAACATGTTGCGTTGTGTTATGTATTGCAATCTGACACATTTTGGAATGCAACAACATATCAAATCAATATTGTGTAGGTATAAGCGTCTACATTGAGTATGTTTCCTCCATAAGATTTCCCAGATTCACCATCTGAGAACAAGGCAAGCACTACCTCCGGCACGATAATCAGCACTATTTGTTTCTCGGCATTGAAAGAATGGAGGCATTGTGAGAAAAGTAAGCAGAGCCTAAACATGCTCCCTATTTTTGAGTGTGCACCCCCTGCGAAATCACTGCTATTACCTTAAAGGTGAGTTTTTTAGACCAACTGACGCATATGCTGCCTGATTGATTACACTTAACCACTCTCAGGGACTCTGTCTCTCTGACCTCCCATCTGTCTGCCTTATGATCTCTCTATTCATCCTATTTTCATTTTAAAAAGGGAGTAAAAGCTGAACAATCAAACACCCAGGCACTTTCTTACAGACGTAGACTGTGTGCATGGGGCTGGTGTAAGTGGTATAATCTTGATTGAAAGATTCAATACACAGAAGGCACAACAGGGCCCCACTTCAGGCTGTGTTCTATTCTAGTACTACACAATCGTTGGTAATTACTTAAGCAAGCTGCATTATTCAGAGCTAGAATAGTCTATAAAAGTGCTATTTTATGCACAATAACGGCAGATTATAACTCTGTGTGGTCCCCCTTCTCATACCATTGTCTGCCAAAAGGGCAATAGTCAAGTTATATGGCTTTGTACATCATTTAATTTAAGGGCGTTGTACGTCATTAGGTGACATTTTTTAATTGGTTCAAGTCATTCACTTAGTTTCACTCAGTTTTGGGGGAAGTATTCTAGAGTTACCGATGCTGTTCCAGACATAGATCTAAATTGGGGCTGGTTAGACAGAAACAGAGCACCCTAGTATGGACAAAGAAGTCAATGGATATGATGGGAATAGCATACTACCTTACTTTTTGCACTATTTTAGAAATATGCTGTATGCATAATGTGCATAGTATGCAATTTTTCTGTATCCGAACCAGAATCTTTTTCTTGACTGAAAAAAGACAATTTATACAAAATCTCTATTTTCTTGATGATAACTAGATGGCACTTGCTGAATTAAACATGCAAAGTGACGAGTTCATGGGACAGCAATGCAGTACTCTACTGTTTCAAATATTTATTGCTGCATAATGTATATTATTTTACATAGTTTTTTTTTTTTTTTTTCAAATAGCAGGCAGTATATAGCATATACCGCATAGTATGCAGTAAACATAATGCTAGTATTCCATTCCGATCTGAGCCCATGTTTAATTCATCAAAATGTAGGTAAATTGTTAGTTTGAGTTAAAAAAATACAACGTTAGGCACTTACAGATGCACTTGTTTGTACAGGTGGTTCGGACTATGACCTATGATTTTGGGGCTCATTTTCTGCCTATTTGAATACAGGATTATTCATGAAGCATTGGGAAGGTCAAATGTTCGCACTGAGGATCCATTTACACGTTATCCTGTGAGACAGAGTTTTGTGTGACATATGTCATCTAGGCAGGTGGCTCAAACTAGTGCCAAAAAAGATTCCTACTAGAGGTGTCACTTCCGTGACCTTCCTTTATCCTCCTCACACTCTTGATTAACTGTGTGTAACATAAGCACTTTGTGTGATGTGTCAGAAAGGCAAAATCAACGGCACATGTAAAGACAGGTGCACACTTTATGATTTTGGTGATGGGATGGGACGATGGGATTTTGCTTTGTGCACCAGGATCGTCACTGCATAAGTAATGGACCGAGCATAATAAACATGTTGTAAAGGAACTACGCAAGATGGGCATTCAAGCCTGAAATCTAATTCAGTCATAAGCGTACAATCAGAACTCTTTCTTCTGTGCCAGCATCACAAATGGTAAAGGTTGATAGCTGTTTGCGGACAGACCAAAGAGCCAAAATTCAGCTTCACAAGAATAAAGCTTCTTGTCTGACAGCCAGTTCTCAAATGGAAGTCCTTTATTTGCATCGTTATTGTTTCTCAAACTACTCTGGATCGATCCTCAAAAATGTATAATCAGAATTATAAATTAATTAATCATAATACTGGTTTTTGAAAAGTATTACAAATAGTAGATGGTCTGCACTTATATAGCACTTTTTTTAACCTTAGAGTTTACCAAAGCACTTTACACCGTGTCCCAATCACCCATTCACACAAACATTCATACACCAATGGCGGCAGAGCTTGCCATTGGGAGCAACTTGGGGATCAGTGTCTTGCCCAAGGACACTACGGCATGTGGAGTCGTGTGGGCCAGGAATCGAACCATCAAACTTGCGATTAGCAGCCAACCCACTCTACAACCTGAGCCACAGCCGCCCCACAAGGTAAGTGTGGTAGATAAGTGTCATGCATTGAATCAAAACTTAATTTGTCGATGCATTTTTGTTGTTTCTCAAATGATTCTAGATCAATCAAAAAAATCATAATTAGAACTTTAAATGAATTATTCTGGTTAATGAAAAGCATATTCAGGAAACAAAAAAATTGCAAACACAAATTAGTGTCATGCTGTGAATCAGAAAATGTATTTGTATAAAAACCCAATCATTATTTCTCAGATAATTCTGGATCGAAATAAACAAAAATCGAAACAAAAACATTTAATAATTTAATTAATAACAGATACATTTAAAAGCATTTTCAGGGCCAAATCATTATACAGTAAATACTGATAAGTGTCATGTGATGAATGAAAAAAAAAAATGCAATGATGCAATTTGCTGATGCAAAGTTTTTTCTCAAACGATTCTGGATCAATCCACAAAAATAAAAATACCAAAATTAAAATGTAATTAATAATAATTCTGGTAACTGAAAAGCATAGATAGGATTAAACATTACAAATACATATACAGTAAGTGCCATGCAGTGTGTAATGCAGCAACAATGGCATGGAAGGCCTGCTGCTGCATATATCGCTCACAATGTGCAAACAAACACTTTAGAGCTTTCAAATAAGTTTAATAGCTTAGGACAAAAATGCTGAATAAGCTGTATTTTATAAAACACAACCAGTGTTTCACTTTATGAACATGAATATTTAAATAAATATTGCTCCCAATGGCAGGCTAGTGCCTTGAGTGTGTGTGTGTGTGTGTGTGTGTGTGTGTGTGTGTGTGTGTGTGTGCGTGATTTTGTGATTTACGAGGACAATTTTGTAAGTTACAAACTGGTAATTACAAGGTTATTATGCTATAAATGTGATTTATGAGGACATTTATAGTGTCCCCATAATTCAAATCACTTAAAAATCATACTAAACAATGTTTTATTGAAAATGTAAAAATGCAGAATGTTTTCTGTGATGATTAGGTTTAGGGGTTGTGTTAGGTTTAGAGGATAGAATCTATAGTTTATACAGTATAAAAGTCATTATGTCTATGGAAAGTCCTCATAATGATAGGTAGACCAACATGTGTGTGTGTGTGTGTGTGTGTGTGTGTGTGTGTGTGTGTGTGTGTGTGTGTGTGTGTGTGTGTGTGTGTGTGAATTGGTGATTGGGACACAGCGTAAACCGCTTTGGTAACCTCTAAGGTTAAAAAAAGCACTATATAAGTGCAGACCATTTACCATTTAGATGCAGCATTTCAATAACAAAGAAAAAAGCCACAGAACTGACCCTGATTCTAAGTTATTATATCCACTTTTCCTATTGATTTACATATTTTAGCATGTGGAGGCTTTTCACAGAATTTGGCAGCAAGCCACCTTATCACAAAGTTTCTTAATTTGACCCCTAGTAGCCACTGTTCTATGAGAGCATCAAAACATTCTCAATATTCAGTCTGCAATGACCCTCCTTTCGCAAACACACATTTGCACCTTTATTTTTCTGTAATCACTTATTTATCTTACAGCGAGATAAATTTATCATGGGCATCTGATAAATGACAGGTCACAACAGAACGTGTACATGTGAAAGTTCTGCCAACGTTCTGCCCACTCAATTAAATCCAGGACTTTCAAAGTGTGTGGTTACGGCTGATTGAAGGTCATTAAATAGGTGGGCTGGTTAACAGTTGAGCCATGGAAAGCCAAAAATGTTCAGTGAAGTTGCAAACCTCTCTCATTAAACGGTGCTCTCCGTTAGATTGTAAATGTCTAAACCACCCTGAATGAAAATAATTGCATAATTCCTCTAGTACCTCTGATCACATGAGGCAGTAACGTGCTGCCAAGTGGCCCCTTTGGCTTTGTGTAGATGCTTTACAGTTTAAACCGTGGTAACAGGCTGGACGATAAAAAAATCAGTCATGTAGTTTTGCTGGTCTGGGCACGCACTGGAGAAAGAATGGGCCATCATGAACTTGAGCTGAGACATCCTGAGCAGCAGGCACAGATGGTGCAGTGAAACTGGCATGTGTGGCAACTTGATGGTGCAGCGCCAGAAACAACATAGGGAATATCCATTTGTAGCACACCTCAACCACTGACGGTGCTCTGCCAGCGGTAGCCTGGCCACCCTTCTGCAAACAAAGGTGCAATCTGCTTACCTACTGGACTAGAAAAGGTCAAACACAGGGGACTATGTTGGAGACTAACAGTAACCACACCCTGGAGGACTTAGTCCAGCATTGGGGAACAATATTATAAAAGGGAAAAAGTACATTGTACACTTTTCTCATTGTCAGCTGACTAAGACTAAGACTACACAAAGTTTCTGAAGTGCGTAAAATATTTAAGTTAAAGTATCTTGGGGTGGTCTAAAAGACAATTTCACCATGCTTTGTTCATCACTCATAAGCCAGACACAAATACTACAACAACTACAATGCTTGCTCAACTTAAATAAGCCTCTCGCAGCATGGGGAAGACAGAGGGTTTCCATTATATTTTGTTATGAATAAATTAAATAACAGAAATGCGTTACTTTACGCGTTACTTGAAAAATGTTAATACTAATGACATTTTAGTGGGACAAGAACCTCAAATTAGTCAAGACATCTTCTTAAACTACCGCCAGCTCTCTTCCTCAAACAATCACAATGAATTGTAAGATGGAGGCATCCTCCAAGCTTGCAGCTTTTAACAGACCCCAAATGGACATCTTTTTGTGTTCCAAACTCAAGAGCATGCAGCCCTGACCTAATACTCTATTTATTTCTCTCACCCTTTTTTTCCCCACTTTTCTTTTTTTAATCCAAACATGTTTTGTAAGATAAGCTTCCTTAACCACTGCGGATTCTGCACGCTTTTTGTCTGTGTGAAAATGGATTAGAAGAGAAAAGCAAAGCAAAGAGAGCTAGAAAAAGCCATAGAAGTGAGAGTCTTTTTTTTCTCTCGATGGGTTCTTTTGGAGATCTGAGCCCAGGCTTTCAGTGGATGATGCCACTGTCATGACCAATGGGCCGCCAGCTGGGGGGACGGTTTGTAACAGGGTTGTCGGTCCCCCAGGGGGTGAGAGGGGAATGCAATCCCATGCCAAAGTTCTCCACTCTTTTGTGCCATTGCTTAATGAAAGTGCTGTAGCCCTTTCTTCAACTTCCTGTGGGTTTTAATTAGATCATTAGCAGAACAGATTTAATTATAGCACAGGCAAGTGCGCAGAGCATTAGAGGTGCACCTGGCAAACTTGGTCCATCATCAAAATACTCAGCAGATGAGCTGAGTTTTCCAAGGTCTGGCAGTGTGTTGGGCTGCAGTGCCCTTATGGGAATGCGGAATCATAATTAAGTATTATATTCATACCATGGTAGGCGCTAAACATCAGTTTCCAGGGAGCAGTAAAGCAGCAGGGATGCTGATCTTGGGTCTGACTGTTCCACTTGGCTCGACTGGTCTTGACTGGTGTAGAGTTAATGATGTAGGAAAAGCACTATCATGCTAGCATTATAGTTTTGGACTCATGCCACTTTAGTTCGTAGGTACTATGGAGAGAGGATAGGAAACGATTGGGAGATGAGGGGGGAGTGAGAGTGGTAAATGACGCAAGCCAAATCCATACTTGCATTGTCCACATGAGCACCACATCAACATCAATCGTACAGTAAAAAAAGCTTGCCTTAGCTGTATATTAAATACATTATATTTATTGAGTTTCAGCAAGGTGGGCGAAGAAATTTTAGTCGGCCACAAAAAAACGTCGACCTAACAAAAGCTTCTGCTGTACCAACCAGTTGTTTCGATGAACTGAATGAACCCACTAGCAGTAAAAGGCAATCGGTCAGCGAACACTGCTTTATAGGGATGTCGCGATTATACGGTTTTACTATAAATGGCGGTTAGAATCTACAGTTAAAAACCGTAAATACTTTATTTAAACATGGCAAAAACATTCCATTGAATGTATAAATATATATTATAAAACAGTTATTATTAAGACTGTGAAGCCTAAATGTGAAAACTCTTGTGTCTGTGTGGTATTGGAGCTGTTGCTATGGTTACGGATGGTGTCTGTGTGGTGCTTAGCCAGGTGTCACGGATTGAACGTGAACTTTTAATCATGTGAAACTGGAGGTACTACAAACAAACTCCAAAATATATCAGAGACTACCAAACTGATATCCACCAAAAAAGCAACTGTTTGGGAGCATTTAAATGACTGACTAAAGACGAAGGATGTAAATTATGCAGACAGAATTCATAGAAAGATACACATCCTACTAAACGTGGGGTACTCGAGTTACATGACTTGACTCGAGTTTGACTAGAGTCGTAAATTTAAGCACTTGTGACTTGCTTGACTAAATGAAGAAAATGACTTGACTTTGACTTGAGGACCAGTGACTCGAGACTTGACTTTGACCTGAATGACTCGACAATGACTTGCATTTTTTTTTTCTTATTATTATTTTCAATAACTTCTCATAAACAGTAATGAAATGTTTTAAAAAAATATTGCGGCACCAATTAATTCATATGCAAAAATGTAAGTCCGCCAGCACCACTGATCCGCATCTCCGCAGTTAACGCTGCACTCACAACGCTCCAAAATGTGTGCGCCTTTTCTAAACCTTCTCAACAGTCAACAATATACCATCACCATTTGTTGGCATTTTGTAAAAACATAATAGGCAGATCACAACACTTTATTTAAAACGTGACAAGTATAAAATATACAGAATGACTTGTGATGAAATCCAAGTGCTCTCATAGTGATTATGACTTCTGAAGACATTAACTAAAGCCATTGAATGCAATAGCTTTATGACTATTTTATATAAATGTATCTCTGAAGGGAACTGACTGTCTTCAGAAAAGTTTCGACGGCATTTTCTTACAGTGCATCTGGAAAGTATTCACAGCGCTTCACTTTTTCCACATTTTGTTATGTTACAGCCTTATTCCAAAATGGATTCAATTCATTATTTTCCTAAAAATTCTACAAACAATACCCCATAATGACAACGTGAAAGTAGTTTGTTTGAAATGGTGAGACACTCGGCGAGCCACTTGAATTTGAACAAAGAGACACTTGTGGATCACGCGCCATAGGTTCCCGACCCCTGGTATAATGCCTAATAAATTATTGTTTATAAGCACAGGGCTGCTTTGTTTACAGGTATTACCAGGGTAACAGCTATATTTCTGCTGCATAAGCGCCACCTACTGTCAGAGAGCGAATTTGCTTTTTCATTCAGCCCGTCTGCCGTTTTTGTTAGATCAATGTGAAAATCTGACCACGTTTTTACACAGCATACACGCAGTGTTATACATTTTAACTGGTTAATTCAAAAAATCTAAACAATTCGGATAATAAGGTATCTAGAACTATTCACATATAACAGGTGTTATATGTTCATTTGGGAATAAGGGCCCTTCTCCAGATTTATTTATATATAAAAAAGCACATAAAAGAAGAAAAACACTGCATGTATCCTCTCTAGGTAACTCGTGTCACTATTACAAATGACCCGGCAACAACATGTTTTAAATTTTTGGAACTGTTTTTTTTTTTTAATCCTGCTTAAAAGTACTCAAAAACACATTAGTCCCAAAGGCTTTAATTGGAAAATAGCAAACATGTGTCAGTGGCGGGAGGCAACAGTTGCTAAGACAGCATTGGTCAGAAGTGCTTTTAAGGTGGGCTTAATGAAGGGTCAATTGTAAATAATCGTAAAACAGCTATTTTTTTCTCAGACATTAATCTAACCGTCAAAAACTCAAACCACGGCATCCCTACTTCAAAAGGACTACACTGCAAAAAATATATATATTTTCTTAATAAGTATCTTTGTCTTGTTTTCCCATTAAAGAATTCTAAACATTCTTAAAATAAGATGCATTTACTTGAGAAGCGAAATGAGAAGATATGCTGTCTTGCTTTCAGAGAATTCTTATCAAATGAAGTCACATTCAGGACTGGACAGGCAATCTGGCATACCGGGCATTTTCCCGGTGGACTGGTGAACTTTGGGGCCGGTCATGGGGCGGACTGGCCATCGGGAGAACCAACGGGTTGGGTTGGCCGCAAAATGGGCCGAATGGGCCACGATAAGCTAAAATGAGCCACCACATTATGCAGAACGGACAACAAAACGCCGCCGCAGACAGTGAAAATACTTTTTTATATTTTTGGTTTGTTTGTGTTTTTTAAGTGTACTGGGTTGCAAGTCAATGTAAGTTTATTGTCATATTTACACATTGCAGAGCAATTAATAAATAAAATTCCTTCAGGAAACTTCAGTGCAACATTTAATATTAGATTTAAGTAGACATATGACACAAAGTGAACTATAAGACAATATAAGACAGAAGCTATAGATATATGCATTATTGTAACATTACATCATCTAATTAGTATTCACGTGCCAGGCTAATATTGTTCTGATGCAGAGTATGTGTATTCCCTGGGAATCAAACCAGTGACTTTAAGGTGTTGAGGGGTTCTGGGATGATACAAAAAGTTTAAAACACACATTTATTACAGTTCACTGCAACAACCAGCTCAGACATTCAGTTAAAGTTGGGAATATAATGGGATTTTGGTAAAAAAATAAATAAAAATGCACTAATGGCAAGTTGGCGATTTTCCAGAAATTGCTATCGCAGTTTTGTCAGGTATACGTGCTTGCCATATTAGTTGTGTGCCTGTTATTTTTCATTAAGTTCGCTGGCTGTCGTACTCTATTTGCCAAATGAATACACATGGTTTACAATGATGATGCAAATGGGGTAGAGGAGTATTTGACTTTCTGCCTTGGCACCAAATAAACGCGAATTGCCCAAACTGAACATGGCAGACAGAGAGGAACAAATAAACTGACACAAACAGTGATATTCGTGTATGCAGAGCTGTCAGCTTTACTGTCCTGTGGCTGTGTTTGTATGCCTATATGTGTATCTTTCTGTCTCCCTCTTTTATGTCTCTTAAATTTCTCAATCACTCTAACCAAGATCCCCTCCAAAGCCATTCTCCCTTTTTCCAACAAACCACACTGTAGGATGCTTCAAGGAGTAGTTATTACCATTCCCTTTCAATGAATGGGAAATAAATATGTAATGAAAGTGACTAAGGCTAACATTCTGACTAACATTTACTTTTATGTACATGGAAGAATGAAATTCATACAGTTTTGGAACACCATGAGGGTAAGTATATGATGACAACATTTTCATTCTTGAGTGAAATATTCCTTTATCACCCTCTGCAATTCTTCCATACCGTTGCTTTTTTTCTCGTTACACCTTGAGCTTAATGACAGCTTATGTGGATACCAGAAAAAGGGGGCTGTGAAAATAAATGCTGTGCGTCGTGACATCCCCCAAGATTGGTTTGCAGGAGGTAACAGTTCAGTGGCCAGCAAGGGGGCCTGAAAAGGAGGTATTGATCCGTACAGTGTCAGCCGGGTTGGCGTGACCTCCCAGTGGAGAGCACAGGCAATGCCCAGCTCATCTGAGCATCGCAGCCCATTAGCCAAGCTTATACTAGGAGCAGGGGTCTACCAAAAAGAAATGTAAGAGGCCAGTGATTTCATGAAGCTACCGTATAAGGAGGGCAATTCAAAATGGAAGATGTTGTGCTAGTGGGTAGATTGTATGTTTTGTAAATAAATGGTAAATCTGTGTGACTTTCCATTATTTAGAAAAGAGCTGTCAAAATAGTCATAAAAATATCTACTTTTGTGTTCCATGGAATACAGGACATTATATAGGGTTTGGAATTTCATTTGGAGGGTTACTTTGGGGTATTGTTTACCCCAGGCTCAACATGACAAATTTCCAGTTTTCTGTCTTCGCTGAAAGCAAAATACTGTGTGGAGTGACTCAATTGAAGCCAAACAGAATGCGTTTTGATGTTCCAGTAAGTACTGTATGTCTATATGGAGCATGATATTTGACCATTAAGATTCTAAATTTGGCAGGGCTACCTAGTGTTATGAGACAGAATAATCTTGCGAATGTCTTGTTCAGCTGTGGCTGGCTGGAACAAAAATTATTTTGATTATATTTGAAGACATAGAATGTATCACTTGTCTCACTATTGCATTGCATCTGATTAGGACATAGTGTTAATAAACAAATCCATTTGCCAATAAAGCAAACTAGCTTCCTTCCTTCCTTCCGTAATTAATTTTCTTTTTCCTTCCTTCCTTCCTTCCTTCATTCTGTCCAATTTATGTTTTTCCTACCTTCTTTCTTCGTTTCTTCCTTCCTTCCTTCCTACCTTCCTTCCTTCATTCTGTCCAATTTATCTTTTCCTACCTTCTTTCTTCGTTTCTTCCTTCCTTCCTACCGTAATTAATTTTATTTTTCCTTCCTTCCTTCCTTCCTTCCTTCCTTCCTTCCTTCCTTCCTTCCTTCCTTCCTTCCATCCTTCTGTAATTAATTTTCTTTTTCCATCCTACCTTCCTTCCTTCCTTCCTTCCATCCTTCTGTAATTAATTTTCTTTTTCCGTCCTACCTTCCTTCCTTCATTCTGTCCAATTTATCTTTTTCCTACCTTCCTTCCTTCCTTTATATTTTATATTTCCTTCCTTCCATCCTTCATCCCTATCTTCCTTCTTTCCATCCAATTTATCTTTTTCCTTCCTTCCTTCTTTGTTTCTTCATTCCTCCTTTCTTTTATATTTTTATATTTCCTTCCTTCCATCCTTCATCCCTACCTTCCTTCTTTCCTTCCTTTATTTTGCCTTCCTTCCTTTCTTCACTCTGTCCTATTTATCATTTTCATTCCTTCCTTCTTATATATTTTTCTATTTCCTTCCTTCCATCCTTCATCCCTTCCTTTATATTTTGCTATTCCTTCCTTCCTACTTCTATCCTATTTATCCTTTTCCTTTCTTCCTTCCTCCCTGGCCTACTTTATATTTTTCTATTCCCTTCCTTCCTTTCTTCCTTCCTTCTTTTCCTATTCCTTCTGTCCCATTTATTATTTTCCTTCCTTCAAATTTTCCTCTCTTTTCCTTCCTTCACTCCCTCTTTCCTTCTTTCTTTCCATAAAATTCTGTGTTTCTAGTTTCTCTGGGAAAAATAAAAATTATTCTAGTCTCTCATTTCAGACAAAAACACATCTGAATATGGCACAATATCAGTGACAAACCACCATACAGTACATACTGCAGGTTAATACTGTGGCTTTTATGTACAGCACAAATCAGCCAGACAGCATCGCAGAGTGAGTGACTGACAGCTGTGGACAGGTGAGGCTAGACCCCCAGCCTCACAAGTACCACTCTCACCATTTGATTGACAGTTTTAATCAGCATCATACCACTCCATCATTTAGAACCCATCTATTACATTGGTAAAAACACACATAAGACAAATGGCTACTATTTAATTTTATTTATGTTTTTAAAGGTGAGAACCGTTTCTTTGAAACACAAAAAAGTGTGAAATCAGGCAGCATGATAGTCTGTCACTATTCACTTTCATTGCATTATTTACCCATATATTCTGATGTTTTGCTTAGCATCTTCTTCTGTGTTCCACACAAGAAAGAAATACAGGTTTGGGACAACATAGGAGTGACTAAATTATGACAAATTGTTCATTTTGTGGTTAATGATCCCTTTAAGTCTGTGAGTCAGCTGCCATTACACCTTGCTTGTCACCCCAACATGCTCTCTTTCTCACATGTGTGTGTATGGCAGACTATTAAAAAAAAAAGAAAACATCCTCTTTTGACACATCCCTGACAAAGAAGCCAATTAGTCGCCCCTCTCAAGGAGCAGACCTGTTCTCATGTGTCCCAGAGAGAGCTTTCATTCAGTTGTACAAGAACATATCCCCACAGACAGATGACACTGAGAGCTGAGCTGGTAGGGTGAGGGTTAAAGTTTTATGGGGTGAATAGAGGTTAGTGTGTTAGACTTTTTATATGTCTTCAAACATTGATCTATAATGAAATAAAACCAAACAGGAAGTTATAAAAAAGACAACCAGCTTGTCCACTCCTACACATTTTGCTGCACTGCAACGTGACTAAGAGTGGATTCAAGCAAGGCTGGTTCAGTCTATAACTGAGCAGTGGATGAGCATTCAGCAATTATTAATATGAGACTATGGGAAAATGGGCTTTAAAAAAAAAAAGAGAGAAGAGTGATTACCTTCAAAGACAACATAAAATAGCATTTGCAATGCATTTAATGCCAGTTCTGTTAGATATTTCAGAGTGAACAGAATATTCAATGGGAAAAAAATGAAGGGTGGGACTTTTATCAATAAGTCATTCTTTTTTTCAATTCTATTTGATGATACTATTGGCACAGATATCATACACTTAAAAATGTTAACCTATACCTTCTTAGTATATTTACCAAGTCAAGGTGACCAAGCAAAGTGCTTTTAAGTACAGAATGTATTTTAACCTAGATATGTGGCTTCGAACTCAGATGGCCTATGAATAAATGTATTTGAAAATGTTCAGATGGAACATTTTCTAGATGGAAAAATACACTTTCATTCCAGGAGGAGAGCGTTGGAAACACTAAAGACTATTTCAAACTCAAAAAGCACAAGCTTTTACCACCTATTAAGTCATTTAAGTCTAGTTCTTTTAAATTAAAGTCTGAACTATGGAAGAATTTGGGCCACTCTGTTCTTACAACGGCTGAATCTCAGTTTCACTCTGAATGAAAAAAAACACCCGGCACGTCACAGTGATCTACAAACCAACAGCAGGCCTCTCACCACCCACAGCTCAGCGCCTCTCCACCACACATACACAACACAACAGCTTGTGCCGTGGGTGTCGAGGTGAGATCTGGTTGAAGGCAGCCTAGCAACCTTCCCATCCATCATCCACTCTTGATGGATGGTTGAACTGTACGCTAACCCAGTATTTCCATTCATGTGAGTACATTATGTCTCATACGATGATATTTTTGACAGTGAATATAGCATCAGTTTCAGCCATAGCTAGCAATATTTAATCACATTAATGGAACTTGAGGTGGAAGGTAGTATCTCAGTATCAGCATGTATCAGTTATTATATACTCTATCAGTTATGTTTCCTCTCACTCATTCCTTTAACAAAGTCATGTTAAAACAGTTCACAGACACTGACTACCACCCAATAATGGCAGACTTTCAATGTGTTCACATTCAAGGCCAATATGCAAATGAGTGCTCCAGTAAATCAGAGATATCCCATTATACTTGGAGTGCCTCAAACTAAACTCTGAATATCTTTCAAAGACTTTATGCCACAAATCTCACAAACTTTAACAAATCTCTAGCAAATCTAATCGAATTAGTTCCTCAGAAGCACTTATTGTAGCAGTTTGGTACCTTGTAAACATAAAATGATTTCAGCGTAATGATTAAAAACTTTGCAAACCTTGATTCCATGAAATTCCATAACACCATCCAATCAGTTTAGAGCCTGCAATTCTGGGAAACTCTTATTCAGTTTTTGTGTGTTTGCAAGTGTATTTGCGCTTGTACACATTTCAGGAAGAATTATTAACCAGCAAAATTTCCATGACTTTTCCATGACCATCCATGATTACTAAAAAAGGATTAATACAAACCATTTTTTAAAGACAGCTGGGTAGATTCCCATTTGCATATCAAATATCTAACATGATATACCTGTATATCAAATATCTATGTCAAATACTTTGATTCTTTAGAATTAATAGATTGAAACAATTACTAAACATTTTGTAATTTATTTACAAATATTATTAATATGTAATGTAATATCAAAATGTTCTCCCAAACTGATTAATGCTTTATCGAGTTTTAAATTAACAAAACATACGTAACAACCCTAAAGCTTAAACCTAAACCTAACCTATAGTGTTATAAAAAAGTGACATGAAAAATACAATTGGCGGCTTACATGCTATTCAGGACTCGTACACAAGTCCTTTGCATCGCAAGTGCAACGCTCTAGTTTTTTTCTACACACAAACTCAGAAATACCAATGAAAGAACTTTAGAGCAGAAAGAAAGAAAGCGAAGGAGAAATTAATGGAAAAAGTAAATGACAGGTGCCGTGACAGGAGAAGATACAAGTTCTGGGGTCAGGGAGTACCACAAATCTTTAAAAATATAACTTTATGACCCTTCTAGAAAGCTGACTTCATCTGTCACTCTTCTTGTCTGAATTTTATGGGAACTGTCTTTCAGAAGTTTGTGATGTGGCATTGGGTCATGATGAGTGACGGACTCATTCTCGGGATTCATAGGCTTGTAATGGGAAGTAAAATGCGATGAATAGAACAATGTGAAATCCGACAAGCAGCAATATGGTATAACTTCTGCTTCAATCTGCCTCAGTACTCTATGATGTGTTCCTCCATCTTTTAAATCAAACTTTTTTGTTCATGCTCTACTAGTTCAGCTACAGTACATGAACAAAAAAGTTTGATTCTTGGTCTTATTTGTGCACCTATGTGGTCAACTGACTTTAAACTGAACTGTCTTTGAAAGTAACTATTCACATTCCATAAAGCTAACATGAATCTGGTATAGCAGCCAATTTTTGGTCAGCTATTGCTTTAAATTACAATGAGTTGGAGTAATCCTCTTCAAATAATTTGTTTACTGAACAGGTTTACCCTGTTGTTGTATCTGAACAATGCAGTACACCAATCACATAAACGGTTTACTTTTATTAAATGGAAAAAAGATGCAATGAAATTCAATGGTGACTGAGGATGGTGAACATTCTGCCTAACATCTCGTTCTGTGGAGATGATGAAGAAAGTAAAGTAAGTCATACAGGTTTGGAGCAGCATGAGGGTGAATGAATTATGACAGAATTGTGATTCTCGGGTGAACTATCCCTATAAACTTTAGATTTCACCTGCCACAAATGAATAATTCAGAAATGCTAATAACACCTCCAGGAAAGGAATTAGTAATTCAGAGTTAAAGATAATGTTTCATAAAGCTACTTGAAATCACAAACAGGCATCATCATTAATATACAATACATATTTTAATGAGCGAAAAGGATGGTGTCAACGCATTTAATGCATTCTCTCTGAGCACTCAACTTTCATCAAGCCAAATAAAGCTCTCGGTGAGGCTCAGGGGCCTTCCAAACCCGCAGAGACAATAGAGTTTCTTTCCTTTACTGATGAGCGTCCTATCGCATTTCAGAAACTGAGACATGGCTGACTGACTAACCACAAAGTCAAAGGCCCATTTTGGAGTTATTTCACAGAGGAGGAAAAGATGTAAGCCATTTTAGCGCTCCTCCTCCCGTTGTGAGGGGAATAAAACAGCAGCCACATCAACATTGGCATGAATAATAAATAATGTCATCTCAGAAACAGAGAGAGAGAGAGACTGACAGAGGGAGAGAGAGAATGATGGAGAACGATGAAACAAGTGAGTTTGTATGCCAAGGCCAAAAAGAAGGGGAGGTCTAAAAGTGATGTCTTTTAAAGAAAGACAAGGCTAGTTTTTAGAGAAAGAGAGTGTGAAAGAGAACGTTAGGGTCGCTTAGAATTGGGCTACTTTTAAAAAAAGAAATTGTTTGACATATCACACAAATTAGATTTAGATGTAAGGGTTTTTGTCCAAATCAACAGCCATAGGCAGAGCCTGTGTAGGTGGACCTTCTGATCGAACTGTACTTGCGCTAAAAAAGGCTAGATGCACGAAACAAATAGAACAGAACGCAAGTGTCTAGAAACACATTTTTAAAAGTTATTTTTAACTTCACACAGCTTCTAAAAAAGTGCTGCACTCCAGGGAGGCACAGAAAAAAAAGGCAGATGCTATTTGCACCCTGGTGCAAGTAATGGTATATGCTATGTACACCCCAGTGCAAATAGTGGCCAACCCTGGTGCAAATAATGGTAGATACTAATTGCCCCCTGGTGCAGATAGTGTCAGATACTATTTGCACCCATATTTAAATACTAACATACAGTATATGGGCATCACTGCAGTGTGTTTATTGTGCTTATTTAGAGTCCCACAGACAAACTACATTAACCCTTACCCCTAAACCTAACCTTAACCATACCTTAGAAAAATAGCCTTGGATTTACTACAGTAACCATAGTTTCACCATAGTATTTTTTCAGTAAATTTACAGAAACCACAGTATTAACCATTGTACTAGATTACCACCATATTACTGTACTAACAACACCATGGTTAATTGTTTGAAAACTATGGTTTCTGCCAAAAACATGGTTACTACAATATTAGTAATACAGTGATGCAATGTTCACTCAAGCGATGCCGAGCCGTGGAAACGAGTGTGAACAACAGACCCCACCTCCAGATCAAACCCTTCTATGTACCCTTCGACATTCACCACGACTAAATCACTGCTTGAAATCAACCTTAATCTTCATTTTTATGTATTATTGTAAGTAGTATTAAAGGAAATATTAAGAGTAGAAACAGGATATCGAATGGGGAAAAGAGTGGGACCTAACATGTATTCCAACCGTGGTCGTTAGGACATCAATATACATTCACACACCGTCTTCACATCTCACGCCACTGCAGCGACATCTATTGTTTAGATTTTTGTATATTTCGGACTATTGGGTGCAAATAGCTGCCCTGTATGGCAGATGCTTTTTACACTGGGGTGCAAATAGACACTCAGAATAAAAAAAAAATACAGCAAGCCGTGGTGCAATGGTCAAAGATGTTAGCCTTGAGCATGTTTACATAGAAAAACAACTAAAAACTGTTGGTCTGTTATGTTACAGTTACTAAACGGTAAACTAAAATGTTATTTTCATTGACAAATATAATATGCTGTTTCAGTCAGAGTAAAATGGACTAAAATTAATGAATGTGACATGAAGTATTGACAAAATTTGACATTTTTGTCAAATTGACATTTTCAAAAGTGCAAAAATTAACACAACCTACAAGCGATTCATAAAAAGGAATCTTTCCTAGTAGAGTTTGTGAAAGTGACATTTTGGTGCAAGCAAAGGCAGTGAGGGGCCTGGCCGATTTTAATGAGAGTTAGTCTCTTGTCTCCCTCTGCCATTCGTCATGGGAATAACCTTTACAACTTACCTATGACAACCATTCCTAGAGATGTATTATGTCTGCTTTCACATTAGCCAATGAAAAAGATGCCCCTCTAAAAATCCAGATGACAACCTTTCATTTTGGCACACATGGCCAGTAGACACATGAAAGCGAACTGCCCACTTCAAAAAGCAGGTTTACAAAAGCCAGTTGAAAGCAACAGCCCACTGTATTGATTTATTTGTCTTTTATCTAAAGCGGTTGGAAACAAATTTCCTTCAGCGGTTGAGGTATAAAAAGCAAGGAATTAACACGAGGCAAAAGCCCCCTCAACACAGAAAATCGCAGAGTTAAATGAATCTCTAGAGACCCCCAAAATGTGATGTTAAGGTGTAGAAAAGAAGAATCAAGAGGAGCATAAACAAAGTGCTCAGCGCACAGACTAGCCTAACCTGCAAACAGATAACCATAAAACCACCATTTAAAAAGAATAGTTCACACAAAAATTACAGTTCTTTCATTATCTCTCCTCAAAATATTTTCCAAACCTGAATGCCATTTTTTGTATGTGGAATACAAAGAACAAAAGCCAAACCTCTTTATCACTGCCAGAGTTAAATTTTTGTTTGACACCAGTTACAGCATGGATGTCTGTCCGCTAGCAAAACTTACGTTTGTTAGCGTTCATATTCTTAGCTCTAGTGGAGCCATAACTTCAACTCCATGTGAAAGTTTAGTACTGTATGTATGAATCATCCACATCAAATGTTTGGGGCATGAAAAAGGGAAAATGATCAGAACACTGCAGCTTTGTTTCCCGGGACCTGACCCGTTTTTGTAATGTTGTGAATGGCACATTTGTAAATCTCTGGGATTTTTTAACTCTTAAATCTCTATGAGCTCAATGAACACAACAGGCTCCATACACAGGACTGAGAATACTGGCCCAAAAAGAATGTGTGGTACTACTAGTTATCTGCCAGCCCTCTGGATCACATTCTACAACTGTTGCCACAGCACTCTCCATCTAAAACTCACATATTGAATTTGAACACCAAAGAGCGCTAAGAGGAAGACACACCATTATCTATCTTGATCACGATTGCCCAATAAGGACTTCTAAATGGGTGTTAATTTCCATGTATCACAGCTGCCCCATGTGTAGCAGCACAAGTAGCACTTTGGGGGAAGATGCATCACTTAGTGCCTGACAGGCTCATCAGTTTTAAGATGGGTTCACTCTGAATGATTTTGGCTTAAATTTTAAAAACATTTCTGTTAAAAAGATTTAGCTTGTCATTGGCAAAATCTGCAATCTTTGATCGCTTAGTATGACGTTTTCAGCGATAGTCGATTAATTGACTTTGCTATGAAAGTTAGCCTTAGGCAAAGTTCTGGTAGTGTCTGAAATGTCATGTTTCAGTCATGCAATGTGACAGCTCAAACTATAGACAGATGATGTAAAATACCCAGTCAATGCGGTCCATTGGGACAATTAGGTCCATAGACTTGGCTACAATTAAATTTATACAGTCTGACATAATGTTGTACAGTGTACCGTGGCTTTTACCCAAGATCTAAATGGGATAATATTGTACAGGCTGACAAGTAACAATCTTAAAGAACCATAAAATCATACAGTTTTCACATGGATTTGGGGCACTTACACACTAGAAAAGCTGCAGAATGGTGCATTTGATGTATAGAAATGCAGAGGATGCAGAAAAATGCCAGGTCCATTTGAAACAAAGCTGAAAAACAGTAAACTGGATTTTAGGTGTTTGTTTAGGATTTAAACTAAACTCTGCGTGATGGTTGCCCACCCAGACCGGAGCTGAATAGCCCTGCTTTTGTGTAGACTGGTGTTTATAGGCAGGAAAGGTAAAGTAAGGGGTTTTGGAGTTTGGTGAACATAAAGGTTTGGGATTTGGCATTGTCTCAGGCACCTTCCTCCAATGGGTGTAGAAGTGAACTTAAGAATTGAGTTTGCAGACTACCACTGTCCAGGACCTACCTTAAGCATGGCATGAAATATTTTGCCTGCATACCCTACTTAAGTGTTTACAATGGACATACTGTGTAGTGACAAATAGATGCCACAAAGTGTTTTCGAACATTCCAAAGGGTAGACATTCCTTTGGAGCACACATAAATTCTTATGTCTCTTTATGACAGAAAGAAAATAAGCAGTGCATTTGCAGGCCATGATGGACAGATCAAATTGGTGCGGACTGTGTGGAGGTGACAGTCCACGACTCAATGTCCTTTCCACCACTCACCAGCAGGAAATTGGGCAATAAGAGACCTGTCACACTCGTCCCATTCAGCATTCATTAAGTAAATCATCACTCTAACGCTTTCTCTCACTTTCTCATTTCATTCTCCCCCACAACTAGTAGTTTTTAGAATGTAATTTCATGTTGGCTTACCCTACTGGAAAAAAGTAAACAGTAACTTCAAAAGACTACGGTGGTTTGCTGGTCTACGCTGGTTAAGGCTGGTCTAGCTGGTCTCCCACAATGACCAGCTAATAAGTGTTCAAAACCCATTTAAAACCACCAAGCTGGACTACCCTGACCTGGATGGAAGTCCAGTTAAGACCAGCAAACTGGTATTCAACCATATAACCTCCATTTTCTGGATGCAAATACCACTAGCATTATCAATTGATTGTATAGAGTGGCACTTTTGTTTGACAAAATATAACAGCATAGCAGCATATCCTCAATTTTAAACCATTAAACGACTAGAGCCAAAGCTAATATGTTAACAAGGACTCTGCCAAGCTGCTCTTTTGAGATTAAAACCAACTTTGGCCTCTACTAGGTGACTTGCAAGCTCACTTTGAGAAATGGCTGTGGAGGTGTTCAGTAAGATACTGCAGAGAACTTTATCATCATAAAATATTCATGGAAGGCCAAGGCATCTCTTGAATAAAAGGACTGTAAGCCATGATACTTGGAAAATTGTGCAAACCAAAGACAGAAAAATGCATTGTCCCAATTTGCTAAACGTGGCCTAGTTAAGAAGATCTATTGCGATCTACGATCCATCTTTAATAGTATAAGAGGGAATCAGTCTTGGAAAAACACAGCATGAACTTTTAAATGAGCTGTTTAATCAGAAGAAGAGTTTAGACATTTCTGAAACTCACATGTAGCGCAGGTGGGGGTTCTGAGCAAAGGCTCTTGGTTGAATCACACGTAGGTTGCAGTTTACGATGGACCTGGAATGCAAAAGACAAGTAAAAATGTATCAGTAACTTCCAAACCTACATCTTGCTGAAATAAAAAAATCTTAAGCCAGCCTAAGATGGTTTGCTGGTTTTAGAGTATACTTTTCAGCTGGACAGACTGGAAGACCTGCTGAACCAGTTTAACATTCGCTTGGCCTGGCTGTGAAGCCATCTTAAAACAGCTAAGGACAGCCAGGTCAGCTGGAAGACCAACTACACCAGTTTAAACAATCTAATGCCAGAAACCTAGCTTAGCATCAGCTAGGCCAGGCTGTTAGACCACCTTAAGACCAGTTTGGCCAGCCGGAAAAGACAAGCTAGATCAAATTAAACCATCTAAGGCCTGCAAACCAGTTTAGTATCTGATGGTAAATCTAAGAGAACAGCTGGTCCACTAACTGTGGAGGTGAGGGCCTGGTTGAACATTCGTCTGGGGAGAGAGGAAGCGGTTTTCACCTGAGTTGAATTGCTGGTAATTGCTGTTTCTATGTTCGCATTGAGAGATGGGGGAAATAAAAATGGGCCAGACCTCAGAGTGAGAGAGAAAACCCAGCTGATAAGTTGTGTGTGTTAGCTGCTGCCATTCCCAAAACGTTTGAGTGTTTATATGTGAAGCTTTACCGTTACGCTGGTAGGTGAATGTGTTTTGTTTTACTAATAAATGTACCTTTGAGATGGATTTGCCTTCTTCCATTTTCTCATTCCTCAAGCCTTTTACACTGGTGCCGAATCCTGAGAATTAGAGGAAGGATGCGCTGACATGGAGCCGTTGCACCTGGAGGAAGTCTTCTGGTCCCTTGCCAGCATCCACTAGGGCCAACACCAGGCCCTCATGGAGCTTAAGAGAGAGCAGTAAAATCATTTGAGGCACTCCTTCGGGCCCAGTCAGAGGACCGGTGGGTGCTGCAGAGCTTAGTACCCCAAGAGGGGGAAGCCACCTCATCTCCGGCATCACTCTCACGTGTTGCTCACCAAGATGGGGCCTCAAGATGATCCGGAGGCCTACCTTGAGCTCTTCAAGCACACTTCCAAAGCTCTTATGTGGCCACCAGAACACTGGGTGGACCATCTTCTGCCGCTGCTAATCGGGGAACCCCAGATCATGGCTCAACAGCTCAACCTCAGCCCAGAACATGGCCAGTGTTTCAGCTCCTTAACGCTGAGCAAGCTCAGCCACCCGTTTGCCTTTGCCCAGCAGCTCTGTGACGCCTACCGGCAGTGGGTGCCTGCCAAGGAGGGCAGCGATGCAGAGGATGTCGTTAACCTGAAAGTGCTGGAGCAGTTCGTCTCCCAGTTGCTGAAGGGAACAGTGGGTCCAGTGCCACCAACCGGCATCACTGGACGAAGCGATCCAGATGGTGGAAGACCATCTGGAAGATTATCCGGAGGCCGGCACACCCCATGCCCTTCCCCCATCTAATGTCTCCTCCCCTGTTCCCCCCTCCCTCCTTCTTTCCTGTTCAGTTTCCCCAGAAATGGGGAAACATTCTGGCAAGACTGGCTCCACGGTCATGGGGGTTTTCTGCTTCCACAAACCCTGTCTCTCCCTTTTCTTCGTCCCAGGTCAAGGAGTTTGCTGCCACGAGTGTGGGCATGTTCAAGAGCAGTCCTCAGTAATGGAGATGGGGGTCTTGATCCAGAAACCCGACACCCCACAAACCGCCCCCAATCAGACAGGGATGTACCAAATTCTCTTGAGTATTAAGGGGGTACTTACCAAGCCTTAATGGATTCAGGTTGCAATCGAAAATCCATTCATCAATGCTTGGTTCAAAACGGGGCATTGGAGGCAAATAATCTGGTGAAGGTGAGGTGTGTGCACAGGGATATTCATGGTTATCCTATATTGACCATCAGAGTAATATTCTAGAGACAAAAGCATAATGTTGAGGCAGTGGTTAGTCCTTGCCTCACCCATCTGCTAATTTTGGGAACTAATTGGCCAGCCTTTCGATCATTATTGAATTGTGTCTGGATGGGTCCTGCAAGAAAGTAAATCAGTGTGAGATGTGCGAAGGCGTGGGAGCCGTGGTTTGGGCCATTTGCAGCTGCTCCACATTAGGCTGATGCTGGGGAAGAGGAGGTGTCATCCTCCCCCACCCTTAGGGAATTCCCGGTAGGGGATTTAACGCTAGAGCAGTCATGAGACAAAAATCTGAAGTATGTGTTTAACCAAGTGAAAGTGATTGATAGTCAATGTGTCCAGCTGAGCATCGCACTCACATATCCATATTTTTTAATTATAAAAGATTGGTTGTATAGAGTGACACAGGACACTCGGACAAATGAAAATACAACCCAGTTGTTGATACCAAAGAGCCATCAGGAAACGTTATCGGTAATCTGATGGCAGGTCACTCGGGACAGGGGAAAACACTAAGCCACCTCAAGGTAAGTTTCTATTGTCCGAGAATTCATGGGGATGTTCGCCAGTTGTGTGTGGCATGCAGTGAATGTCAGCTTGTGAATCCACCGGCCGCTCGAAAAGCACCATTGTGCCATTTCCATTGATCAAGTTTCCTTTTGAACAAATTTACATGGGCCTCGTCATGCCAATAGAATGGACAGCACATGGACATCGCTTTGCGTTAGTCCTGGTTATGCAACGTGAAATCTGGAAGCAGTGCCGCTGCGCAACATCTCAGAATGTAGTGTTGTGGAGTCAATCTTCAATATTATCTCCCGAGTGGGGATTCCTAAAGAAATCCTCACTTATCAGGGCACGGCTTTTATGTCATGTACACTACACAAGCTGTACGAATTATTGAGCATTAAATCGATTCGGACAAGCGTGTACCATCCCCAAATGGATGGCTTGGTCGAACGATTTAATAAGATCTTAAAGAATATAATTCATAAGTTTGTGCACAAAGATGCTTGGAACTGGTGTAAGTGGCTTGAACCCCTGTTACTTGCAGTGCGAGAGGTCCCGCAAGCCTCCATGGGTTTTTCACCATTTTTATTGTTATATGGGCTTAAGCCCTGTGGCATGTTAGACCTCATGAAGGAAAATTGGGAGGAGTGATCATCACAGAGCAAAAAGTAAATTCATTACATTCTTGACCTGAGATTATAACACCACACACTGAGGTGACTATCACTAATGTAGAATTTTCTATACGTGCAAGAACGTCAATCCCGGATGTATAACAAGGGAGCTCAGCTACGGGAGTTTGTACAAGTACATGTATTACTGCCCACATTTAGCTCAAAACTAATTGTGAGGAGCACACAGTGCTGTATATTAGTCAGAAGCTCTCTATGAGAGAGACGACGTACAGCAACATAGAGAAGGATTGTTTGGCCATCAAGTGGCCAGTCCTCACTCTCTGCTACTATTTGTTGTGACGAGCATTCACCCTCTGTTTGGACCATGCCCCGCTCCAATTGCTCCACCGCATGAAGGATGCCAAGGCCCGGATCACCCATTGGAGTGCCAAAAGGCACTCCAGCCTTTTAAGTTTGAGGTTGTCACAGGCCGGTGGCACAGGGGGCTGTCGTAGACTTCCTCTCCAGAAAAGGGGGGTGGACAGGCTGGACAGTTCCCCCGGCCTGAGTTGGGCGGTGGGGGTATGTGGAGACAAGGGTGTGGTCGAGTGTTCGTCAGGAGAGAGAGGAAGCGATAAAAGTTTTCACCAGAGATTAATTGCTGGTAATTGCTGTTTCTATGTTCACAGTGAGAGAAGGGGGAAATAAAAAGGGGCCAGACCTCAGAGTGAGAGAGAGAACACAGCTGACATGTCGTGTGTTGGCCGATGCCATTCCCAGAGAGTTTGAGTGTTTATATGTGCAGCTTTACTATTACGTTATTAAGCGAACGTCTTTTAAGTTATATTACCTTTGAGTTGGATTCGCCATCCCGCTTCCTCATTCCTCTAACCAGTTACACCAACTAAACCAGCTTAGAATGAGCTTGGATAGACTGGACCTCTAGCCTCACTAAACTAATGTTCAGCTAGATTAACTGTTCTCCCACCTTGACAAGTTGACAACTGTCTGAAGCCCCTCTAATACCATCAAACTAGGCAAGCATGAGCAGTTTAGTGGCCAGGTAGGACCAGCAAACCACCTTTGACTGGCTTAATATGTTTTTTTGTTGTTTTTTTTAAAACAAGAAACAAAAATCTTTATATGGTTTTGCCACATAAAAAAAATTTGAGTTCCCTGCAAATTTGCCACAAATTCACCACAGATAATTTCAACATGAAAATGAGCTTTACGCCGAACTGTCCATTGTTGCCGGAAGGTTTGCCGGAAGTTAACAACAACCGGTGAAGAGCTGCAAACATTTGGCAAACATCTATGTTCGAATCACAAGCTCATTTGCCTGTAAATTTGTAAATTTGTGTTTCTAGATTATAATTTTTTGTAAGGGTTATGTTTCAAAACAAAGAACCCAAACACTGCATTCTTTATGACATACACATGTAAAATTAGTGGAAAAGATGTAATTGTTTCTATGGAAACCTTAATGCTATGTATACAATGAAGAATCCATCAACCACATGTGGCAAAGAACAATTAAGGGGGTCGCACACCGAACGAGAAGCGCAGCGCCGCGCAGCACCGCGCCGCGCCACGTCTAGAACAACTCACAGGTATCGCACACTGGACGCGCACATTCTATTCGCGCGAGCTGAATTTTGAATCAACTCCTGGTAGAAGTCTAGAAGAGCTGCACGATGGGTGAGTTTTAACTTGATATATTATTTATTTTTTATGTTAATTTAATAGCTGATGTTTGATCGTTAATCGAGTAAAAGTGTCTATCACGTTGTTAAGTCTGTTATTTTGTTGTAACGTTATCCGTTGTCTTGGCAACTATGTTACATACAATAGTATTTATTTAGCTAGCGTTTAGCTAACCCGAGTGACAACGTTAACCAAACAAGTTATTTGATATATTCTTTTTTATTATATACGTAACTGACGATATGTTATGTAAGAGTGTATGGTTAGTATGGTAGAGTATTGAAAAATGGCACAACAGGGGAAAATGAAAGCTTTAAAAGGGCTATGTTTGTTATATATTTTTTCCAATATGACTTTATTCAAGCTGTTAAATTAGGAATGTTAAACTAAATGTATATTGCAGCACAGGGTGAAGTCAGTATGTATATTAACGACGATTTGAGACAAATAAATGTATATTTAATATACAACTATGTAAATGGCGCTCTGTGGCGCGGCAGGGTTTTGAACAAGGTCCTGAGCCGTAGCTGGGCGCCGCGGACAGACGCCGAATGGCGCCGCCGGTGTGTGTACACTCATAGAGAATAATGTGTTAGAATAATGTGTTAGAAGACATGGCGCTGCGCGGCGCTGCGCGTTCGGTGTGCGACCCCCTTTAGGTTATGCTAATGTCAAATGCTAAATTACAATGATAAGCCTAAAATATCCTTTAAAATAATCTATTTTCAGACGAATCAGTGGTCTAAGAGTAGGTGAGTTCGTTAAAAAAAGAGGGTTCATGTCATTTAAAATGGATCTGACAGCAGCTAGGGGCTAACCGGGCCGCTAATTGCCTTGCCGTCTTGCAGCAGTTTCAGAAGGGGAAATGTGGAAGTAAAAGGAAAAAGCATCATCTAATCTTCTCTTTCAGACTGTCTCTTCTCCTCAAGGAGCGTCATTAAGGGCAGAATATCATCAATAGCCTACATCCTTGCTCCCGGATTTATCTACGCTGACAGCTGGAATCAATTATGTATATGGAAAAAAAAATTCATTGGCATTTGTGAGATGTTTATTTGCACAGAGCACTCTCTTGTCATTACAAGCATGGGAGGGAGTGATTACATCAAAATATTTCTTTAAGCATCAGGTTAGAGACGTAAGATCAACGAACATGCTGCTTGCCACTGATAATTACTGTCTGACTGCCAATTTTGACTAGAATCGTGAATGGTGGAGCAGACGGATGTTTAAAACCAGACTTAAAACATCAAACAAGACCTAAAACCCAGCCTGAAAAACCTTAGCAAAAGGGACAGAGCTTAGCAAACAGTCAATTATTTAGTAAATATGTGCTTTTAGCAGATCCCTCCAAACTGCCATCCCTCCCAACTCTTCTCAGCTTGGCAGAGATTCTCAAGTGACAGACTGTGACCACATTCTGCCCTGTACCCTTGATATAAAGTACAAGAAGGAACTAGCCTTGAGCATGTGATAGCTAAACGCTAATGAGAACCTTTTTAATCTTTGCTCTGGGTCTCCATGAACGGACTGAGCTGTGAAGAGAGGAAGAGGATGTTGAGGGACTCTTGTGAAGAGGAAGGAAGCCATTCTTATGAGGATCAGGTGGAGAGGCAGTGCTTTCAAGCAATAAGTGATTATATGAGTTTCACCACAGCAGAGTGGATGAGGTAAAGCAAGTTAGCCTCCATCACCATCGCACGACCAGATGGAGGGTGTTAGGGGATGTAATTATATTTTCTGGCTACTTCAGAAGCATTATTTGATCGTTTTAAAGTAGGCCTTGGGGAGTTGAGGCTGGCTAGAAAAGATTTTTGATGCTACTACTAAACAAAACAAAAAAAAAATGCACATGCTAGCATGCTACTGCTACCAATATCTCACTGATGTTGTATCAAAAAACTATCTTTGGAGAATTGATTTGAGGATTTTTATATGTAGTGTGACAACATCCCTGTCTGACTGCATTTTATCATGGCAATCAATGCGCTCAGTGGCGTAAAATTCTAAGTGAGATTAGCATTGCTTTAATGGAGTGTGTGCAAACTGTGGTACTCACAGTCTCTGAAGTCCAGTGTACAGCTCCATGTCAACATCTCTTAGCGTCTGCAAGCTGGGCCAGTTCTCGATGTGTCTGTACAACAAATCCAGAATATAAAATTAGAACACGTGAATTTACACATTGCACTACCTTAAAGGGATAGTTCACCCAAAAAATAAAAATGGTCTTCAGTATTACATTTTTTTTATCTTTTGCACGAGGTGAGATGTTTTTAGAAATCTGAGGAACTGACAGCAGTCAAACATGTTGTCCCGCCCCCAAAATCACACCATTAGTTGAGCCAATATTGCTATGTCTGGCTGCATGAGCAAACAGATCAAAGTACTGATAGCACCACAGAGCCACAGTGTTTACACTTTTTGAGAAACTCAACCTACGAATGACATCCTTAAAGTTTTACTTCACATATATACACTTCACATTTAAGTTCAAAAATAGAAAGCATCCATGGTTTTTAATCGCAAAATCCACATACTCAAGCCGATGACTGAATAACAAGACCTCTTCGCAGCAGCTGTGACAAGAGCCAGCTGGCATCATCATTGGAGAGTGTGTAAATTATCTCCCATTACAACACAGTCTCTGATTAATAAATGTTTTCAAAATTTTTGCCAACACAATAACTGTTTCTAGAAGTTTCCCCTGGTTCCCAGCTCAAACACTTTGGGCATCCTCTGCTAAACACTGATAAACACAGCATATCAGAAGAAAATTAGGTCTTGCCATTGAGCAGAGCTAAATCAAAGTGAATTTAAATTTTCTGTTGTGTGTATCATATATTTTCAGTGGATTATTTGGCAGCAGTTTTCTAATAGCAGTAATTTGATTGTTGACCCTCTGAACCATCCAGCAAAAGCCAGTTTCGAAGTCAATTTTTTCACTTGTTTTGTTAAGACACTTATAATGTCACCTTATATCATGAGGAAAATGTACACTCGAAAATGTTGTAAATGTAATTCTTGAAGAAAAAGGAATGTAAAAATACTACAGTAAAATGTGTTTTTGTTTAACTGTACTATGTAGAGTGAAAATGTACACTTTATTTAACAAGACAATGCATGTAATCAAAAAATTATAGTAATAATAATTTTAGAAGTAAAAATGATTATGCACCTAATAGTTAAGGGTGAACATATTATGTTTAACAAGACAATACATGTTTTACTGTAAACTATTTTTTAAATAAAGTGAAAAACAAAAATTAGGTCTTAACAGAAGTCACTTCGTGATCCATTACATTTGATTATATTTTAATGTAATTAAAATATTGTAATTTTATTCTTTTTATATATATCAGTTATGTACATTATGTGTTTTAAGTTACATTTTATGTTGTTTAATGTGTATTGCCTTATTTTTGTGTCACATGTGTTACACTGAAGGCATTTTTAATGAAATGGTGATGCTCAGAGCATGCGTACATTTTCAAATGTTGTGAAAGGCCACTCAAGTCTAGTATTGCTTGGAAGGGATTTTGGGAGATTTGGGTTTTAGCTAGGAGAAAAGTATGCCAAGAAAATCTGTTTTCCAGACTAAAGCCATACTGAGAAATGCAGTTTTAGAGCCCTTTAGTTTTGAAAGATCCTCTTGAATCCTTGGATCCTCTTGGAAGTGTTTTCCAGTGTTGGAGCCATCTGTCTTACTAGCATCTGTCTTGAACTGGTCAGTGAGCCTGATAGGTTGGCCTGGAGACACGAGTACATACCAGGACCCCATTATAACAGCAAACAAACAGTCTGCTCCACTGAGAGCCAGGGAAGTGGTACTAGTATGATAAACTATTAAAGACAAAAGCTGTAGTGCAACAATGGACTATATACTGTAAATAAATAACCATTTCATGATTTCCCAACTTTTGCTGTAAGACAGAAATGTGGACTAGCAGGGACATCAGATTATGGGTAAGTGTGGACACAAGTAACAGGACAAAGGGATTGTATAGCACTCTTTTTCTGTCTTGCATATTAGTGACAAACAGCATGGGTAATTTTGTCACTTGCAGCATCATTTGTCTCTGTAAAACTGCATCTGTCACAAAAACTTGACAACATGTGTTTGTTTTTTGTATCCTATTATATCCATGTTTGTGGCCTTATGCAAGGAATATTCAACATATGTGCCACCACATGGCACAGGAGACAGAAAAAAAGTCATTAAAAGACATGCAAGTTGAGTCATTTTTACCATTTGACTTTTACAGTTTGTTTTACAATGTATTTCTTTACAATAACCATGTATAATATTGTCATTCTTTATATATTTAATGGCCAAATGGCAAGTAACTCTTAATTTTAATTATATATTAAAGTTGAATATATGTTGAAAATAATTTAAATTCAATTGTCATTTACTCACCCTGATGTTCTGTGGAGTAAACTATTAGGGCTTATATTATAATGTTACCCATAATCTGATGTCCAAATGCTAGTCCACATTTCTGTCTTACAGCAGAAGTTGGGAAATCATGAAATGGTTATTTATTTACAGTATATAGTCCATTGTTGCACCACAGCTTTCCCCGCCAGCGTTTTTAAAAAAAAAGTTGCCAGCCACCGCCAGGGTTTTTGACGATTTTCGCTAAATTTTAATGGCCCGCAGAATATTTTCTTCCATGAATATATGAAGATGCTATATATCACAATAAAGATCTGAGCCTCTGCTTTTAGGCAAAAAAAACGATTTTATTTTATCTTCATTTGTTCTTTTTTTATTGCGACTTGAACAGAGGTAGGTTTTGTCAAAAAACAACATTTCAGACAAAAAGCTGAGAAAAAGGCATGTTTATGTCTGATATTTTGAGCTTCTCATACTCCACTTCTTCATGTTTGAGACGATCGCAGTCTGTTTCTTTGATCAAAGAGTTGCGTACTCTTTCAAAACATGCGCAGGGGTCTTCCTTACCGTATAACACCTAAAACACGGAAACCCGGAAAATTCTGTGTTTGGCGGGGAAGCGTTTTTTCATAAAACACGGAAAATTCCGTGTTTGGCGGGAAAAGAGTTAATAGTTTATCATACTAGTACCACTTCCCTGGCTCTCAGTGGAGCAGACTGTTTGTTTGCTGTTATAATGGGGTCCTGGTATGTACACATGTCTCCAGGCCAACCTATCAGGCTCACTGACCAGTGCAAGACAGATGCTAGTAAGACAGATGGCTCCAACACTGGAAAACACTTCCAAGAGGATCCAAGGATTTACTTACAGACTCAGTCCCCATTCACTTTCATTGTGTAGGGGGAAAAATGCAATAAAAGTGAAAGGTGATTGAGACTAACACTGCCTAACTTCTCCTTTTGTGTTCCACCGATGAAAGAAAGTCATATGGGTTTGGAAGAACATAAAGGAGAAAAGATGGCATAAGGATAATATATATTTTTTTTTTCATCATTTTGTATTTTCATTGGATTTCAGAAGCCAGACAAGAATTGTTTTCCAGGCCACTGTAGTTCACCATGATTCTGTTGTCTGGTACTCCCAAATCATGTTCCGTCTCACAATTTACAACATGTTTAAATTACACACAATGCAATTACAAGTAGCCTAATGAGAAAACATTTAATCGAATGGAGGACTGCCACATCCCCTGGAGCCTTGGACTGTCACTGATGCAAAATTCATGCACTTGTAGTTTGCCGTCACAGAAATATGGCCCACCAGTCTCCCTGTCAGTTGACAGAAACTGTCACCATTATGGGGAAAAGAAAAACAGCTTAAACTAGCCTAAGTTTAGCTGGTCTTAACTGGTCTCCCAGTCTGGTCAGACTGATCTGTTTGCTGGTTTTAAAGGGATTTCGAGCACTTGACAGCGATTAGACCATCTTGAACCTACTAAGACCAACGAAAAATATTTTGTCGGTTTACTCAGTTTACCCAATTCTACTCAGTTAAACTCAGTTACTGAAAGGTGGCATTTCCCATCAGACATTTGCATCAATTCAAATGTGTTTACCTTTTCCTGTGGCAGTTCTGAGCAGCCTCAGAGACATAGGTCCTGGTCCCATGGAAACAAGAAAGTAATTGTGTTCACATAATCTATGATGAGCATGATTTGGAGGCTGCATTTACCCTCTAAGATTATATTTTCCCTCTACTGACGTTTAGGTTTAGATTTGGCTTAGTGTGCATGGTTGATAAAATATCCATTCATGTTGACTCTACTGTGCCATTTACAACAAAAATCTTGCTTTATAAATTCCGAAATCTGTGGATCTTTAATCCAGAAACTGGAGCTCACATCTGCCAATATGTTCATCGACACTCTCAGCATCGGCCAGTCAGACAGGACGAATTTCGGTAAGCAGAGACAGATTTTATATGAAGAACTTTCAACCTACCTTCACCAAATTCACAGTGAGATCAGTCTGTATGGCACCTGGTGACAGCCTTGTCTGCCGTGGAGGCCATTTTGCGACACTCCTAGAGGAATTCTGACCGGAGGAGTCTCAATAGCTTATTTATCTCTTGCACTTAACACCAAATGATTTAAAACTTCTGGGATTTGCCACAGTGTCATGCTCTCAATCCCGTCAGTTCAATCATTCAGTGGTTCAGGCTCTTCTCTTTCTATTTATCTCACGATCACTCATTCTCTCTCTCACACACCCAGATGCTGTTTTTCTTGACACACACTGTAGCAAGCAGCTGCACGACATGCATCTCCAATAGCTGTGCCCAGGAAATTACAAGCCACCCTCCATCTGTTGCTGGCGTCAGGTTTTCTGAGCCTGGCTTGCACATATTTACATCAGCCGTGGAAATTTTACAATGTCCGTATCTGGTTTGAATATGTCAGCTCTCTTTACTCAGGGGATATTGATATGTGTATGTGTGTGAGTGGGTGTGTGTTGGTGCATTTCGGTGAAAAAAAAGACTGCAAATCCTGATTGGTTACTATGCATGAGTCTGCCACTGAATATTTGTGATGTCTAATAATATGTGATATTTAGGACAGGTGGTTGGGCAATGTGATTTTTTAGTTAAATATGAATATGTATGTTCTCCTAGCAGGGGTTTTGGTCCCATGGAAGCAAGGAACTAATCTCGTTCAAATAATTAGCATGATTCGGAGGTTGCATTTTCAATCTAGAATTCCTGCGCACACACTGAATACTTGAGATGGATTCCAGTTTATGAAATGCTGCACTATATTACAAAGAAGTATTTTATTTAACATTATATAAAAATGTGACAAGATCAAGTTTGGGCCCAAAGACATAGGGATCCCTTTACCTAATCCTTTCCCTAACCATCTGGGGAGGTGTCGCCCCCTTTTGGAGTTGGTGCAACCCCCTTTTGGAGTTACTCCACCCCCTTCTGTAGAAACCACACCTATTTTAGAGATTTCACTTCCATTGGAGATCTCCGTCCTGCAGCTATACCTACTTGGTAAAATGGAGTTGATGCATGTCCACACAAAAAACACATCCAGCTTCAGCCACTGGGGGCAGTGGTTCAATTTCAGTAAGCACAGACCGATTTCAGCAGCAGAACTTTGAATCTGCTGTCGCCGAATTCAAAATCTGATCAGTCTGGGTCTGTAAAATGCTTTTTTTGTGATATTTTTGTTCACAATTCAGCAATTTCCTTTGCACATGGAATATTTGAGATGTATTCGAGTTTATGAAATTCTGCACTATTTTACAAAGAAGTATTTTATTTAACATTATATCAAAATGTGACAAGATCATGTTAAAAAATATACAGATTAGAGAAAAACAGGCACCTAAAAAAGCTACATTTATTTGGTTTTGCTTCAGATAGCTAGTTTTAATCACATCTGGTTACCAGCTGACAGGTTAAGGTAATTATCAGTTCTTTAAATGCTAAAAGAGCAGAATTTATTTTAACAGATTTATGAGATTGTGCCTCAATTGAAAGTTGAAGAAAGAGAGGAATCAATATGGGGGTGGGTGACAGATAGTGACGGATGGACAGAACACATCTAAAATTGTGCACTGGGTTTTTTTCCCTGTGACTAATTGACGAATCGACTAATTGTTGGGTGCATTGATTGTGCTGTGCAGTTTCTAAATTACTATTCAGAGTCAGAGAGTTGAAAACCTGGCAGCTGTGTTTGCCAGAATAATTATGTAAAAAATACAGTACAAATGTAAACAACTTTAAGTAACAGCATGTACATTTTACAGTTTAAAACTGTTGTTTTTACGGTATATTTTACAGTGTAGTACTGTCGTTTATATTATTAAATGATAAAATTAATATACTAACCTTCTGAAACTGTAAAAATCTGCTTTTCATTTTATAAGGTATTGTTAATCACCATAGTAATTATAGAAGGGAACATGATGACATGAAGTTCATCAAAGGGGGCCCTTCCAGGAGCAATGACCAATAAACATGTAGTGACAGTGCTCACTGAACACCATCAGGGTAACAATTATGCAACAATAATGCAATAAACATTAAATAAACTACATCAAATATAACACAGAACATCCCAAAGTACATAACTGATATAAAAAATTAGAAGAAATATAACTATTCCCATCAAATATAATGAAATGTTGTGGGTCATGCACGGAATTCTGGGAATGCCCGATTCCCCTTCTGTCGCTCTCTCCACGTTGTGTCGGAGAAGCGACACTAGGGGTCTCTCTTGAGCGCCGATATCCACCTCTGATCTATGAAAAAAGGCCAATGAGAGTTGGCAGCCAGTATTTGCATGTCCCGCCCCCGGACATACGGGTATTTAAGCGGCGCAAATACGGGAGTTCATTCAGAAAATTTCTTCGGAGCCGATGGTCTGTCTGCAGTTTGCACACCACTATTACGTTCCTGTTTCCTCTGACGATCTGCATGCTGTTGGATTTGACGGCGCACAACAGCGGCTTTCTCCTACTTTGCATGGCGTGCATTGTTGCCCCTGAGCGCTTCGACAGCGCACACACACACACATACTGTGTATTAAAAGAGTTATTTCCCTTAAAAGAGTGAATTTCTCTAAAAGAGCAAAACACAGCGGCGTTGAACGTCCTTTTCAGGACGCGTCTTTTTCAAGATGCCCTTCCGCCCCTGTGTTGTTCCTGGATGCGTAGAGTGCTCTCCGCTTCAGACGGCCACAGGCGCTGTCTCGTGTGTTTGGGCCGCGATCACACTGAGGCGGCGTTTTGTGGATGGCTCATGTTCTCACTGCGAGAACATGACCATGACCACGTTGCGGTCGGTGCTTGCTTTCAACAGAGAGCAAGCCACCCCAGCTGCACCCCGCATTGCTCCTTCTTCCCACAGGATTGAGGACGATGCGGTTGGCGCTGGGGGCGATTTGGGGGCGGCAGCGGGTGCAGTTTCGCCGGGTAGCCCCCCGCGAACCTCCCATTCCCTGACACGCTCGCTGGTCCCCGTCTACGCTCGCGGCGATAGCGGCTCGCCTCACGGCCCGGCTGTCTATCCTCCCGAGCCCGAAGCAGATGAGCTCGCCGCTGCATCGGAGAGTGTGATGTCTGATGCCGAGGACTCCCCTGGACTGCCGCCTTCGGGCCAGCAGGCCCAAGCTGAGGCGATGCTCAGATGTCTGACATGCTTTCCCGGGCCGCCGTGAGCGTGGGGTTGGATTGGAACCCTCCATCCTCCCCACAGCCTTCACGGTTGGATGACTGGTTCCTGGGAGCAGCGCGCCGTTCGCGGCCACGCATCCCCCCGGTCCCATTTTTCCCGGAGGTGCATGACGAGCTGACGTCTACGTGGAGAGCCCCGCTATCCACTCGTCTAGGTGGCACCCGCTCCACTCTCACCACCCTCGACGGCGGAGAGCGCCACGGATACGGGGCGATTCCCCAGGTCGATAGGGCAGTTGCGTACCATCTATGCCCTGGTAGCCCTACCTCCTGGCGTGGCCGCCCCGTACTCCCATCCAAGCCCTGTAGGACAACATCCTCACTCAACGCGAAGGCCTACAGTGCGGCTGGACGCGCTGCCTCTGCCCTGCATGCGATGGCCCTCCTGCAAGTCCACCAGGCCAAAGCACTCAGAAACATGCACGGGGGTGGACCTGATCCTGATGTGCTGCAGGAACTGCGCTCAGTGACCGACCTCGCCCTGAGTGCGACGAAGGCCACAGCACAGGCACTCGGACTGGCGATGGCCACCCTAGTGGTCCAGGAACGCCATCTCTGGCTCAATCTGGTCGAGATGCATGAGGCCGACAAGAACCGCTTCCTAGACGCACCTGTCTCCCAGATTGGCCTTTTCGGCGACACCGTCGAGGACTTCGCCCAACAGTTCTCCGCGGTGAAGAAGCAGACGGAGGCCATCTCTCACATCATGCCCCGCCACACACCTGCCACTACGGGCCCTGCCCCGTCTGCTCGCCGAGGGCGCCCTCCTGCAGCGAAGAAACCAGCTCCTGCTCCGCCCAAACCCGGGCCCAGCTCTCAGCCCCAGCGTCGAGCACCCCGCAGGCGGCGTGACGCCCCTGTCTCACGAACCCCTCTAGGACCCGGAAGGCTCCTAAGCCGCTCCTGAGACAGCTCGACCCAGAGCCGAAGACGCTAGCTCCGGAGGTGGTAAGACCGCTCCGTCTCCCGGTGGAGGGCCGGGAGGAGAATCCTTTGTTTTTTCATTTGCCACACCCCCTGACGGGGGCTGTGGTACCCACATTCTCAATAAAAGCGCTATTTCCTTTGCCTCTGGGTCACCTGGCCCGCAAATGCCGTTCTTACGGCAATCTGCTTTCAGATTACGATAGTCCCGGTACACCGGATGCGGCGATCCCGCCTTCCGCCTGCCCACGACTGTCCCCCGGCCGGCCGGTTCAGACGAGTCCAGAGGACGCCAACATCAGACCTCCTCCTCATTCACGAACCCGCCCCCTGTCGGGCGCGTGGAGCAAGGTAAGTGCTTTGAGTCTATTCTCAGCAACTCAGCCTCAGGCCGCAACGAAGCCGCCTGACGCTGCATTACCTGTTCCGCCCCTCTGCGAGGCCCCGCCGGGTACGTCCAAAATACTCATCCCCTTGGTGCCCCTAGCTCAGAGCTGGGAAGCGTGGTTTTCGCTTCCCAACGCGTAACGCTGGCTGCACCGGACCATTCGACTCGGTTACGCAATTCAGTTTGCCCGGCTCCCACCCCCCTTCAGGGGCGTCTGCTTTTCCGCAGTACACGGCGAGCATGCCAGTTCCCTGCGCACGGAAATCGCGACCCTCTTAGCCAAGGGCGCGGTAGAGCCCGTCCCTCCAACCGAAATGAGGAAGGGTTTCTACAGCCCTTACTTCATTGTACCCAAGAAAGGCGGCGGCTTACGACCAATCCTGGACCTGCGAGTTTTCAATCGGGCCTTGTTAAAACTCCCGTTCAAAATGCTCACGCAGAGAAATATTCTGGCTGGTGTTCAGCATCTAGATTGGTTCGCAGTGGTAGACCTGAAGGACGCGTACTTCCACGTCTCAATTCTGCTGCGACACTGACCCTTCTTACGGTTCGCGTTCTACTATGCACACACAGAGACCAGGTGCTCAGGCACCTCAGCCGCTTGGGGCTTCAGGTCAACTGGGAAAAGATCAAGCTCACTCCGGTTCAGAGCATCTCTTTTCTCGGGTTGGAGTTAGACTCAGTCTCGATGACAGCACGTCTCACGAGCGAGCGTGCTCAGTCGGTGCTGGACTGCTTCGCTTCCTTCAAGCCAGGCACAGTGGTCCCTCTAAAACTTTTCCAGAGGCTCCTGGGGCATATGGCGTCCTCCGCGGCGGTCGCGCCGCTGGGGTTGATGCATATGAGACCACTCCAGCACTGGCTCCAGACTCGAGTCCCGAGACAAGCATGGCACCACGGCACGCATCGGGTAAGGATCACCCCCGCCTGCCTCAAAACACTCCGACCCTGGACAGACCTCTGCTTTTTACGGGCAGGAGTGCCCCTGCAGCAGGTGTCCCGACGCGTTTTGGTCACAACCGACGCCTCCCAGTCCGGGTGGGGTGCCGTGTGCAGCGGGCATGCAGCAGCGGGCCGTTGGAAAGGGGCCCTGCTGCGTTGGCACATCAACTGCCTGGAGTTGCTGACCGTCCTTCTTGCTCTCAGGAAGTTCCTACCGTTAGTTCGGGACAAACACGTCCTCGTGAGATCGGACAGCACCACGGTGGTGGCGTACATAAATCGCCAAGGCGGCGTACGCTCCCGCCACATGTCACAACTCGCCCGCCGTCTCCTCCTATTGAACCAGCAGCGACTCTGCAGAGTCGCTGCGTGCCACTCACATCCCCGAAACCCACTGGCCCAGGTAGACCTGTTTGCCTCCCAGGAAACCTCCCACTGCCCGCTCTGGTACGCCCTAACAGAGGCTCCCCTCGGGACAGACGCGCTGGCACACAGCTGGCCCTCGGGGCTGCGCAAGTACGCATTTCCCCAGTGAGCCTTCTTGCACCGGTGCTGTGCAAGGTCAGGGAGGACGAGGAGCAAGTCACGTTAGTGGCCCCCTACTGGCCCACTCGGACTTGGTTCTCGGAACTCAGACTTCTCACGACGTTTGCTCCTCCCTGGCAAATTCCCCTGAGAAAGGACCTCCTCTCTCAGGGACGGGGCACGCTCTGGCACCCGTGCCCAGACCTCTGGAACCTCCACGTCTGGTCCCTGGACGGGATGCGGAAGAGCTAGCCGGCTTACCGGCGACCGTTGTGAATACAATCAACCAAGCCAGAGCCCCCTCTACCAGGCACCTTTACGCCCTAAAGTGGCGCTCGTTCGCAGATTGGTGTTCTTCCCGAACCGAAGACCCGCAGAGATGCGCGATCAAGTCAGTACTCCTGTTCCTACAGGAGAGGCTGGACAGGAGGCTGTCCCCGTCCACCCTCAAGGTGTATGTTGCCGCCATTGCCGCCCACCACGATCCTGTAGACGGCAAGTCTTTGGGTAAGCATGACCTGATCCTCAGGTTTCTGAGAGGCGCCCGGAGGTTGAATCCCTCCCGGCCAGGCCTAGTTCCCTCCTGGGATCTCTCGGTAGTCTTGGCAGGACTCCAGAGACCCCCCTTCGAGCCGCTTGAATCAATTGGACTCAGGGCCCTCTCTCTTATGACGGCCCTGCTGATCGCGCTCGCCTCTATCAAGAGGGTCGGGGACCTGCAAGCGTTCTCTGTCAGAGACACTTGCCTGGAGTTCGGTCCGGCGGATACGTCTGTGATTCTAAGGCCGCGACCAGGCTATGTGCCCAGGGTTCCTACCACACCATTCCGAGATCAGGTAGTGAACCTGCAAGCGCTGCCCCGGGAGGAGGCAGACCCAGCCCTTTCATTGCTATGTCCAGTGCGCGCCCTGCGCATTTACCTGGACCGCACACAGAGCACCAGACACTCTGAGCAGCTCTTTGTCTGCTTTGGGGGACGGCAGAAAGGGAATGCCGTCTCCAAACAGAGGCTCGCCCACTGGGTTGTTGACGCCATCACACTGGCTTATCACACCCAGGCCGTGCCCCTACCCTTGCGGGTCCGAGCTCACTCAACAAGGGGTGTTGCGTCCTCGTGGGCATTGGCCAAGGGCACCTCCCTAGCAGACATCTCTAGAGCCGCGGGTTGGGCAACACCCAACACCCTCGCGAGGTTTTACAACCTCCGCGTTGAGTCGGTTGCGTCTCGTGTTTTGTCAGGTCCGAGCCCGTAGAACTCGGTAACACGTAGACTGACTGGCCGGGTGGATCGCTTGCGCCCTGCGCCCTTTTCCTGACGTCAAGGTTAAGTAGTGCGCCTTTTTTCCCAGGGCGCCCCACTCCGAGTCGTGACCCTGGTCGATTCCTCCCCAGCCCTCCAGGTCCGCGGTTCAGCGGAGGAACTCGCCGACCCAAGCCACTGCGGGTACCCTGATGGCTACCTTGTACTGGTATAGGTGCTCCACAGGTAAGGCCTTCTGCTCGGACTCCCCCTGTGTGTAATTCCACGGTTCTGTCCCCTTACGAGCGGACCCCTGTGTCTCCCTTAGGCAGTTACAGCTGCCCCGGTCACCGTGCTGTAGCAACTCCCCCCTTTCGAGGCTGGATCTACCACCGCACCATACTTTCCACACGAGTCCTAAGACGGCCGTGTGACGTGTCTACCACTTTTCCTCCCCAAGAAAAAGGGCAGGTGTGGTCTCCGCAGGGTCTGGGTAAGACCCCCTTCCCTATATGCGTGTAAGGGCCCCGGCCGTGATAGCTGTATGTGAGAAACATAGAGAGAAAAGAGGCCCAGCCAGGCTGGCCCGTTCCCATGTTGGCAAACATCACCTTGTTCCCCTCTCAGGGTAACTAGAAGGATCCCGATGTTCGTATGGGGCATTGGGGAAGGGTACGTGCAGCCAGGTACAGATGATGCGCGGCACTGGATGAATCCCTGCCCGCCTCTGTATCGGCAGTCCACGTACACGGTTCAGCACATGGCAAGATTGGAATGGGTCCCCTAGTGTCGCTTCTCCGACACAACGTGGAGAGAGCGACAGAAGGGGAACGTTTGGTTACGTATGTAACCTCTGTTCCCCGAGGGAGGGAACGACACGTTGTGTCTTTCCTCCGCCATGTCGCTGAACCGAGCCACTGTTGTGGCCGGACCATTTCCGGCTCCTCAGAAAAATCCTGAATGAACTCCTGTATTTGCGCCGCTTAAATACCCGTATGTCCGGGGGCGGGACATGCAAATACTGGCTGCCAACTCTCATTGGCCTTTTTTCATTGATCAGAGGTGGATATCGGCGCTCAAGAGAGACCCCTAGTGTCGCTTCTCCGACACAACGTGTCGTTCCCTCCCTCGGGGAACGGAGGTTACATACGTAACCAAACGTTACTGTTTTAACATAATTTTAACAATAATTTACAATTAAAAGTACATGTATTCTCCTGTTAAATGTAATATCGTTTTTTACCGTTAATTATATGGGAAAATCATTTTTTACATGTTTTGTCTTTTTAAATATATTAATTTCTAAACGTATATTTTACGGAAACTACTCATTAACGAATTGACAATTTTACCGTTAAAATTACAGACATTTTTATAGTGTATACCTGACTTACAATTACCCAGTACACTTGTTACAGACCAATGTGAGCCTCTAGACAACATGTCAAAATACATTCATGGAGCTTTCTTGTAAGTACACATAAAGCACTCTCGTAAACATGCACTAGTGTGAGAGTTCATTAAATATGCATGACAGTTTTGAATAATAATCATTCATAAGAGCTATACGTTTTCGCAGACAGCTGCAGAATGACTTGAATTGATTTTAAAGTATAAGGCTTTCTTGTTTGTTTGATGAACTTTGTTTGTTCCATTAACGTTTATTGCACCAAGATCCAAGCATTATTTTATAACAAAACTGTCACTTTAAAACTTTAAGTACATCTTTAAAACAATATGCGTCCATAAAGCATAATTCAGCTACTAAGGGAGCTAAAAATGTATTCACCATGGATTAAATTGCTTTCACATAAGCAAATGGCAATTGGAAAAAAAGTCAATTTGTGTTTCCTTGGTTTATCATAGTTTCCAGCTATAAAAAAAGAGTGTGGGTTTTATATTTTGATCATATTTTTTACATATCCATAACATTACAACTTCTGCTTTCATAGTTCACCTTTGGACATTTTGCAGAATGTCCAAGCTAGTCTTTTCCATACACCTTCGGTCAAATGTTCCCGCCTTCAACAACTCACAACAGCATGAACAAATAGCATTATAAGTAACATAAGAGCATTAGAATCTTTTGGTCTCTCTCTAATTAATTCAAATCCCCACCACAAAATAAAAAATTTTGAATTGTGCAAGAGTCTGCACATACAGTACCGTATGTTACAGTACAAGTCTTAGGCACAAAGATGCTTCACAAAAACATTGGTCTTAAGATGGTTATTTATATTTGCAGCTTTATCGTGTCAAAATGAAATACTCATTTTAGACTCCCAAACATTTATTTTGCAAATAGAATAGAATAGAATAGAACAGAATAACAGGGATCCCTGCAGCAGATGGTATAGTCCCCACTGAAACCCACTGAACATCGAGCTAGTCTGGGATTACAAGTAGAGACAGAAGCAATTGAGACAGCCGAAATAGATAGAAGAACTGTGGCAAATTCTCCAAGAAGCTTGGAACATCCTATCTGCCAACAACCAAGAAACACCAGGTGTACCTAGCAGAATTGGTGTTGTTTTGAAGGCAAAGGTGGTCACAACAAATATTGATTTAGCTTTTTATGTTTACTGGACTTTGTATGATGTTAATTGATAAATGAAAACCATTTATGACATTATTTTTGAAGACATCCTCACTATGCAACATTTTTCACAAGCGCCATAATGTCAATTTGCACAGTACTGTAAATGACCTCTGATCCTCTTTATAACAAAGTGCTGATGGTTACAATTTTCATCAGGCAAGCCCTTTTAGTTTTACACAGTATGATTTCATATGATATTATATTTGACAGTAACAAAGTTACCTCTGACCTCCACCTAAAAGCTAGCTGGTACTTTTCCTGCCAAGAGCACAGATTGCTTTAAGAAAGGCTCAGCAAAACACTCCAAAAACCATCTACTTCCATCTCCGAAATATCATCACAACAGGATAGATAAGCCTGTGTTTCATAAATATTCCAGTATTGGAGATCTGCATACACAATCCGTTTGATGTAGGGAACCTGAGATGCAGAGCAAATCACTGGAAGACTGCCAGCTCTAAATCTTCCCTTCACTTCAACTTTGGGTGAAGAATGAGTACAAAGTCATGGTGAGTTACTGAAGCATTAGAATAATTAACTTCATGTAACGACACACTGATGTATCGAGATCTGACAACCCTGCAAAATAATATTCCACTTTGTATTTTTGTTTTTGTCTTTTTTTCTTTTCTGTTGTCAACATGACAGATGCACTGCCAAAGCTGTAGGGGTCCAGATAATTTATTTCACACACCAGTGACCCAACTTCCCCGTACCCCAAATGAAAAGGCAATTTTATTTTCTGAAAATAAAGGAGAGCTATTGAAAACATGCCTTCAAACAGGAAATCAATGCATACTACAAAAAAGAAAAGAAATAAGAAATCATGCTAGACATCTCCATGAAACTGCATTTACTTCACTGATATGACACATGACGTCCGATGTGCCATCTCATAAAAACTTTTTCAATACAGACATTCATATGAAAAAAAATTTAAGAAGCAGGGGCGGATGAAGGGTCAGTGGATATTCACGGCTCAGCCAAAGCAGTGTGAGCTGAACCGAAGCATTGCGTCACAACAATTTCAGTAACATACAACAAAAGAAGCTGTGCTTCTGATCTAGAAACTTCTGTGCTCTATACAGAAAATCTAGTTATAAACTGGTTGTTATGAGTGAGCTATTGATAAGTATTACAAACTTGATCATCATGGAGTCTTTACTCAACTCAACTTTTATTTATAAAGCACTTTCAAAACCATTAAAATGGACCAAAGTGCTGTCCATAAATAATAAATAACTCTGAAAAGCATACAAAAATAAAATGCAACAAAAATATAATACCAGGATAAATCATACAACCAATCACTCACATTTCTCAGACCTAATTAGATGCCAAAAGCCTATTAAAATAAGTATGTTTTCAAGCCCTTTTAAAAATTTCTTACTGACATGATGCTGGAGTAATCTAATGTAGTCTTGTAGAATTAGTCCATGTAGTGACAGCCAACACAATAAGATCACATCATCATTTAGTACAGAGCAGGGCCGGTAATCTGGCATACCGGGCATTTCCCCGGTGGGCCGACGCTCTTGAACTGGCCATCGGGAGAACCGAGCAGGCCGGTGGGTTGGCCGCAAAACATACCGAATGGGCCGAGATGAGCTAAAATGAGTATGAGCCAAAACAAGTTTTGGGCCAGTTGCCATGAAAAATCCCGGGCCGATTTCTCTTCCCAGTCCAGCCCTGATTTAGTAGAAGGGATAGGACGATGAGCCTGAATGTTGTTTTGCACAACAGAGGACGGCTTGGATACCGGTTTTCCTACAAGCTGTAATTAATTTAAAAAAAACACACTAGACTACAAATATTTTACTACTTTTTGGTGTCAACTCATGATGTCCATCAACAATGCACTGTCACTTTAATTCACGTGCTGCTTCTGCCTCACACTGCCCTGCTTCAGCGAACAGTATAAAGCAACCTTCATCCTAATTATAAAACTATAATTTTTCCAATAATAAATAGGGCAAAATGCTACATTTTAAAGCCAAAGTGTATCATTTTTACAAATAGAACTAGTGTGACACTTTCAGGGGAAATCACCCTGCAATGGCCTACTTATAATTGACTCTACATAATAAGCTTGGATACAAGAAAGACTATTAACATAAAAAAAAATATTTGAATGCTTCAGTATCTCACCTAAAAGTTGAAGTGAAGGGAAGGTTATTATTATGCAATTTTTTGCATAATACACTATAATATGTGCAAGATTACACAATATTAATGGCTGATAGCCTCAGTCGCCATTCACTTTTATTGCAACCTTTTCCATTGAATGAAAATGAATGGTTACTGAGGCTAACATTAAGCCTAATATCTCCTGATTGTATGTTCAACAGAAAAAAAGTAAGTCATATGGGTTTGGAATAATATTTACAGAATGTTCATTTGTGGACGAACTATCCCTTTAAGGCCAAAAAGCCCTCTCCTGGCACCACCCGTAATATGAAGAGTTGCAACAGTGCAATGACCTCAACTAAGCTGGTTGCAGATATGATGGACTGAAGCTTTGAAAGCCAGCAGAGAAGTTGCATTACCTTTCAAAGCCTTATTTTAAGCCTTGAGAGATACACACAGTGTTTGTGTGTGTGTGTGTGTGTGTGTGTGTGTGTGTGTGTGTGTGTGTGTGTGTGTGTGTGTGTGTGTGTGTGTGTGTGTGTGTGTGTGGGACCCCTGTGGCACTCCATGAGGCTAAACTGATGACCGTACTCCAAACAGAGATCGAAGAGAGGCAAAGAAAGATGCAGAAGAACTGAGGGTTGTTTGGCCCTATCTCTTTCTCTGTCTCTCCCACCCCCTGATCTCAGCGGAGGAGGCCCCCTCTCTCCCACTCACTCTTCTGCATTGTGGAACCTACTAGCTTTTAAGACTGGTTTTGCTACCACCTACAGAATTAGCCTTCAGGAGGAATAATAAAAAACATCCCCCTCCATTATGGTAGCTCATCTCTCTCAACAGTCCCAAAAAATGCTATCCTAATCTTGTTAAAGGGAGTTTATCCAAAAATGAAAAGTCTGTCATTGTTTACTCACCCTCATGTCGCAAACACATTTGACATTTTTTCTTCTGTGGAACACAAAAGGAGAAATTCTGAAGACTGTTCTGGTCGCTCTTTTCCATGCAATTACAATGTGTGGGTACTGAAACTTGCAAGCTTCATAAATTACGCAAAAGCACCATTAAAGTGGCCCATATGGTTTGTGTAGTATATTCCAAGTCTTCTGAAGCCATACAATAGCATTGTGTGTGAAATAGACCGAAACGGCAGTTGTTATTCACTGAAAATCTTGACATCCACTCAAGCTCATTTTGGTATGTTCATGTCTGATTCATGAACAAATTGCTTATCATTGCTTATTATAAATGAGATTATCTGGTTCACAAAAACTGTCTGAATGTATCGTTCATGAATAAAACAAACAAGCTCATGGACCGCTTTTATGATACTGATATGCTGTGCTTTTTTGTCCTTTTTGAGGCTTGAAAGTAGTCCCTATTAATTGTAACTGACTGGAATGGGTGAGCAGTACATCCTTTCAAATTTCTCCTTATTTTTTCCATGGAAGAAAGTCATATGATATCAACGACATCATTTTTGGATGAACTTTTCCTTTAAGTTCTATTCAATGTGTAGAGCAAACCTGATTAAGAGTAAACACAGATGTCAGGTATGGTAAAACTTAGCTTTCAGAAACTTGTCTGTTTTTTACACTGGGCATATTATCATTTTGCTTTCATCCCAGCGCATTGCCTCAGATCGACAAGCCCGCTGTAGCCTGAAGTAGAGCGGTATTCTGCTGAGCCTGCCGTTTATTCTAATTCAACCGTGGTTGTAAAAACAAGCACATATCTGAAAGCAATGATGCAATTTCATCTCATTCCAGTCAGTGCTGCACCGAACATTTCTCCTGCTTTAAGGTAAGAGGGACAAAAGTTGGCATATGTTAACAAGATTAGGGCAACTGCTATGTACTTGATTTCTGATTGAGATTGAAAGCAGGGACTAAAAATGAAATGTTTTTCATTTCAGTTTGTTCTGAACAAAAACTGTATTTTTTCATTCCTGTTCAGAAGTTCCGCAGCCTCCTTTCCAAAAGGTTACCGGTTAGAACTAAATGAAAGAGCAGTTAATAATGTTCTTTTAAAAATGACCCACTAAGGGGTGGGTGAAATACCAATTGTAGTGTTCTCACAAGAGAAGCAAGCAACATGGTCTTGAAAAACAAGCCCAAAATAAACCACTTGGCTCACCACAATAAGCTAAAATAAGCAATTAATATTCTTCCTGTGTGGTGGATTTATCGGCATAGAAAACATAGCATGCAGTTAATTAACAGTTAACTATCATTTTATTTACAGCTCTGCTTCTGAGTCAAAAACCCAGCAGCATCAAATCTGTATTAATGCATCATATCTAACAACTAAAAATTTACTTTTTACCTCTAATAATGTTTTCCTTGTATCTGGATTGGCTGTGCATGTATACGTAGTAACAAAACATAGACATTAAAAAGGTCTTCATTCAGAGAATGCAACATCCACAATGGGCAATTAGGCAAAGAAATGTGTGATGCAGCAGTTTCTTTCAGGATCAAAACACGGGCAACATGAAATGGTGTAGTTCCAGAAATGTACTGACCCTTTGGCCTTTAGGTTCATGAAAACATTATAGGAACAAAATTAAACAGTTATAAAAATGACCATTTTCACTCTGGAACAATTGAAAATCACTTTGTTCCGGTTTTCGGTTATGTTCTGCTATAAATGTTGTTCTTTTTTGGTTTTGGTTTTCGTTCCTTGAACCATTTTTAGTCCCTGACTGAAAGTGTGTTTAAAGATGATATGGGCAATTTGTTAGATGTTTATGTTGCCAATGTTTTTGATATGTGGTATGCAGAGACAACTATTGACAAGCTATTCATAGGATGATTTACCGAGTGATGCTTGCTAGGCCCAGAACAATCTCTCAACCACCTATGAATGCACTAGCAACTGCATAGTGACACTATAAAACACATTCAGAGCATCTTAACAACCTCATAGCAACACCCTGGAAACCACCCATGACCCTATAGCATTGTGATTTTTGCAAGGGCAACATCCACTATTATTTTCTTTACAAAATGCCTAGTTTATTTTGTGACATCAACATCAACTCCAGAATAACTAAGATGTTTAGTCAAATTACTCAAAATATAAGTAGTTGGCACACCATTTCCTGTGACATTATTTTCTATTATTTTTGTTTCTTTTATCAGTACTTTTTGTAGGTGGTAGTGCTTTGTATTACACTGCCTGGCCAAAGAAAATATTTTGTTGGACCGCCTTTAGCATTGATTACAGCGCACATTCATCGTGGCATTGTTTCGACAAACTTATGCAACATCACAACATTTATTTCCATCCAGAGTTGTGTTAATTAGGGGTCGATATCTTGTATTTATGACGGGAGAGTCGAACTACTCCTTGAAGTTTTCTCCAGCACATCCCAAAGACTTTCAACGGGGTTATGGCATTGTCATCATGGAATATGTCAGGGAAGAAAAAAATCCATTGATGGGATATCCTGTTTGTTACATTTAAAGGACGGGCAAGGAGGAGGCAGGAACCGGCTGAACAGTCAACATTAAGTTTAATGAGAAATTCAAACTTAAAACAACATAAAACTAACATGAACAAAGACACACAAAATGCAGCCACGTGCATCTCTCTCTCTCCCGAACTGGTGTCTCCGGCCCCTCTTTATCTCACTCTCCTGCTGATCATCTGATTCAGCACCGGCTGTGCACCCTCACAGCCCAGTCACACCCTCCTCCTCGTCACACTGGTCATTCAGTACATTCAGTTAGTCAGCTGACTTTATTTTATTGCCGCATAACGTTGCTGAACCTAGACCTGACCAACTGAAGCAACCCCAGATCATAACACTGCCTTCAGAGGCTTGTTCAGTGGGCACTATGACTGCTGCATCACTTCATGTGCTATCCTTCTGACCCAGACGCACCCATCGCTTTGGAATAGGGTAAATCTTGGCTCATCAGACCACATTACCTTTTTCCATTGCTCCACAGTCCAATCTTTATGCTCCCTAACAAATTGAAGTTGTTTTTTCGATTAGCCTCAAAACAAGTGGCTTTCATGTGGCCACACAGCTGTTTAGTCCCAATCCTGTAAGTTCTCATTGCATTGTGCATGCGGAAATGCTCTTACTTTCACTAGCAATCATAGCCGTGAGTTCTGCTGTCAATTTTTTATGATGTGACTTCATCAAGCATTTTAGTGATTTCCGATCACGATCATTCAAGATTATTTTCTGACCAAATTTCTTCCGAATAGCTGATGGTTCACCGTAGCCTTCCAGGTTTTAATAATGCTGAAACTCAGTAACATCTTTTCCACAACCAAGGGATACGTCTTACGACATGGTTGTTTAAGAAATGATAAGCTACACACTACACGAGTTAGGGTTAAAAGAATTGTTGCCAGCCAAAACATATTAATCACTGCAATAATGATCCAATCATATGCTCTTAAGTGTCTTGATATTTCAATCCAAAATGCAAGTTTTTTTGGCCAGGCAGATTATGTGGTAAGCTGCAAAATGGAGGCAGTATCTTTTATAACCACAGATTTGTTGGAACTTTAAATCAAAACACATTGAAACCACATATATCAAAAGAATAGAATTCACCCGTGAATAAAGCCACATCCTTAAAATCATAAATGGGAAACTTTTTCTCATTCACAGAGTCCCATTAAATGTCCATGGCCACTGTGGACAGAGAATGGTTGTCATGGAAACTCCCCTTTTGTTTGAATATTAGCATGTATTACATACTGCTGAAACTGAATCTACAAACTTAGCACGCTCTGGTTACCAAGGAATTGAAGGTGGGCACAATATGTGTACCTTAAAATGAAAAGAACTCTATAAAATATTATATTCTTACCATGCACTTGTCTGTTCCAGTTGTAATTACCTCTCCCAAATATCTTTATTTTCTGAGTCTTGTTTTTGCCATAGATTTTCATCTTGTTTGAGCAGTTTTTGTTGTTTTGTTCTCATAAACCATATATCATTAACATAGTTTCAGCCAAAGGTTTTTTTCTTATTTTTCTTTTAATTTTTTATGAATCACTGTTGATGAAATGGAAAAGCTTTATCACAAAATAATATTTTTTTAATCTGCACACTCATACACTATGCTACACACAATTAAATAAAGATTACTCCGTTTTCTGGTAGTTTCTGGTTGTTCATAATTAAGATCTGATTTACAGAATGAATGCTATTGACCTGTGTCAGTGACATCACATTTTCCTCTCAGCCGCCATATTTCTTACCATCAGCTGCAGGAAGTAATAGCGGTGAATGGAAACGCACCCGTGAAATTATATCAAGGAAAATGTTCAAAATGTACCAAGTCCCAGGAAAAGTGTATACAGGTCTGAAGTCAGCACAAATATTGCCAAATTTGACTGTTGCAGACATTTGAATATACTTTATCCACAATAAATCTCTGTACCCCGGCGAGTCTGATGTGCGAGAAAACGCATCATATCGGTACATCATAAGAAACATATTGAGAAGTTACAAATGTTTTTGTATTGTTTTCTGGTATGATTTGGTCAAAATAACACAAAACATCTTTGATAATCCCGTGTATGAATGCAAAAACTGCTTTTAACTCATGAAGAATTCATGTAAGTAACTGAGGCATATTAGTGAATATGAATGTCTTTATATTGTAATCTGTTCGCATAAATAAAGTCTGTGCTTCATAACTGTGTGATGTGTTAATATTTACATATTAAAAATAGACTGTACTATATATTGACATTATGGTGCTTTTTTATTCATTACAGTGTGTTACAATTATGTATACCTTCATACAGTCTTGGTGTTATGAATGTTACATTGTTAAAAAAATGTTGCCTGCTTTTGTCGCATCCTACTGCACAGCACACTAATGGTAGAAAGAAATAGAAAGAATGCCACAAACATCCACATTAACTGAAATTTTAGCATTTGGCTACAATGTAAGTGATATACAAACATCAAATCCAGGGCTCAACAAAAAGCAGGGTCGTGTTAACCCAACATAGGCAACATGGGCTGCAACCCGGGGCCGCGGACACTAGGGAGTCCCCGAGAGTATTCTCATATACATTTCAGAATCATGCATTTTAGTCCAGGTAAATATCCAGAGGCCTCTGTCGCACAGCAGGGTCACAATGTTACATATGGGGTAACCCATATTAACAGTTACGTCCTCTAAGCAGCATGGCGCACGAGAATGTCTGAAAATATAACAGTCGAGCAAAAAAGAGAAAACAACAGCAACAGAAAAGACAGTGAAATGAAGAAACTCAGTAAAATCCAAGCTCAAGACTTTCTTTGAAAAAAAATTGTGTTTGAACACGTTAATAGTGCTGATCCAAACAACAACGAGACTAATCCAACTGCATCTACAACAGCCGTGGTGCTTTTCAGAGACAGCGAGCCTTCCTCTGCCTCGTCCAATTTAGGTAGGCCTACGTGCCCCCTTCATCTGCATTTGAATTGGACGCTTCAACTGAAGCTGGCCAACAACAACAAATCCCTATAGAAGAACATACTTCATCCATTGATGTTGCTTGTTGGGGCCCTATCACCAAGGATTTATGCTGTTTCTGGGTTAGCAAGAGCATGAATTTGTTATGTCAAAATGAAGACGTGCCATTTAAAGCATCGCAGCAATTCTACAAAAACCAGAACAGATGTTTGTGCAAAACCTTGTTCAAGCATTCGATGCGTAATGGAGAAAATGTGCCAAGAGAATGGTTTGTTTATTCACCTTCGACTGGAAATGTATATTGCTTCTTTTGTTGGTTATTTTGGCAGTCTGGTTTTTCTGACTGGAAGCATGCATGGGCATGTGTGGAGGAGCATGAATCAAGTCAGCTTCATAGAAATGCCATGCTTACCTGGTTTGCATGGACACAGACCTTTGGAATAGACTCTGAACTCCTGGCAAGAAGTCCTAAAATAGGTGGTTGCGGTGAGACAGTTCCTGTCAGAGCACGGTCTTGCATTCCGTAAAGACGTTGAGACCATCGGGTTACCCAACAATGGCAACTATTTAGGGATACTGAAACTTCTCAGTAAGTTTGACCCTTTCCTAGCAGAACATATGAGAAAATTTGGAAACAAAGGGAGAGGGACAATTTCTTATTTATCCAACACCATATGCAATGAATGTATTGCTCTGATGGGAGTGAAATAATTATTCAACTTCAGAGCTCTAAATATATTTCAATAATCAACGATTCCACCCCAGATGTGGCCCATGTAGAACAACTAACATTTGTGGTCCATTATGTTTCTGCAGAGGGACAAGTATTCTAATGCTTTCTAAATTTCTACCGATATTTATTCACATGGGGGATTCAGTTTTTGAGTCTGTGTCAGGGATTCCAAAAGAGATTCATCTTTATATTAAAAACTGCAGGGGCCAATGTTATGATAATGCATCTAACATGTTGGGTGTTTACAAGGGTTTGAGGGCTTGCACTGAACAGGTTAACCCATTATCTGCTTGCATATCCTGCGCTGCTCATTCCCTTAATCTCGTCAGAATAAACAGTGTTGATTGCTGCAGTGAGACAGTTTAGTTTTTCTTTTTTTTATGCAGTCATGTTTTAATCTTTTTTTTTTTTTTTTTTGGCATCCCCTAAGCGATTGAAAGTTGTTATGGATGGACTTGAACAAAAAAAAAAAAAAAACTGTCGCTTAGAGACATTAAAAGGACTTCCTGACATTTGATGGTCTGCTCATGCACAGGCCACTAAAGCCCTCAGCCTGCATAACCAAAAGGAAATGGATGTCTTGCTTGAATTTTCAACAGATGACAGCCAGAACATAGCTACACATAATGAAGCACAATCTATTGCAACAAAAAAAAAAAAAAAAATGGTAGACTCGAGACTCCTGCAGAGGTTCCAGAAAACAAGCACAGTCCTTCAAAGAGTAGACTAGGATATAATGACAGTTGTAGAAATGCTTCAATCACTTGCAACTTTTGTAGAAGATTTATGCGAACTGTTTGGAGAGTAGGAGAATAAATCTCTGCTACACAAGAATACAGGACAGCAACCACTTGTTCAGTTTGTCACATATTGCAGCACAGTGACCAGTTATCTCACCAAGAAATCTTATGCTTACTCTCAAAGAAAAGTAGCTCCAGTGTGCTTTCCCTAATGTGGATGATGCATTGAGGATTTATCTCATCCTCCCGGTGTCAAATGCCACAGGAGATAGGACATTTTCAAAACTGCAACTTATAAACATCAATGCATGAACAAAGGCTGAACTGTTAAGGATTTAATCGAGGATTTTTCTTTTAAGAAGAGCTTAAGAAGATGGACTTTTAGTGGTGAATGATATTTAAATAATTTTACATCTTTGCTGGATATTTTTCTGTGTTTGTGAAATGTTAACACAGTAAATATTGGAAAATGTATGAGGATTATTTTTGTACGTGTATATGACTACTTCACTTTGTCTATATGATCAGCATTCATATGTAAGGCCATGCAAGTGTTCACTGTGCACTCCTTGTTTGCGCAGTTTGATAGGTTTGTCATTTGCCGAGTATGCTGTGTCTTTGTCTCTGCACGGTAGAGGTTCTTTGATTGTGCAGTTGGTTTACCGGTTGGTTGGATATGATGAGCATATAGGGCTCCAAGGGGTGCATTACCCCCGGGCCCTGTAAAGGCTTAGCGTGAAAATAAGGATTGCCCGATGGCCCAGGGCCAGAGTGAGAGAGATTTGGGCCAGTTGCTAGATCTGTCACTTGCCCGATCAGGCCAGTGCTGTTCATAACACTAGTGTTAGCAGACAACAAGCGAGAGAGCACAAAAATTACACAGAGCGAACATGGTCTCCTAACCGAGCACTCAGAGATGAGCGAGCACGATTATATTTTGCTTTCTGTGCTTTGTGTATCAGTCGGGTTTGGTCTTGTTTGGATTGTCTAATGTTATGTTTATATCCACATTTTTAATTCTCAGATTAAGCCTAATATCTGCCTAATGTATATTACATTTCACAATCGATTTAGTGGCTAAGTCTCCTTTATCAGGGATTCATATGTTTATTACATTCAGACAAAAATCTAATCTTTAACTCAGTGACTTAATCTAAAAACCCATCATTTGCTCCACAGAACTCTTTGCTTAAAAGCACATGTGTAAGTGGCAGGACAGCTGACGTTAATATGATGTATTTATGAATTGATATCTATAATGCGCTTATATGAGATTACAAAAGGCATAAATCATATCTTTCAAATTATCAATGTGATACATTTTTGGGGGAAGGTAACATATATATATATATATATATATATATATATATATATATATATATATATATAAAATACATATTTAGATTCGGACACATTTTTTTAAGCCATGATGGTAAAAACAGCTATTTTTCATTTTTGAGAAAAAAATCGGAAGCACTGGCCCGACCAGGGCAGTAGATAAAATCTGAAATTCCATTTATAAAATGATAAAAAAGACAATAACGCCCATATATTTTGCTTATATTATTTGCTGAAATGAAGGAATCTGAAAGCTTTACTGATATCCATTTGTCATGACAAAACCTACTATGTTTCCTTGTTGCCTAATGCCTAAATAGGCAGTTGTTTCTTAGGGTAGCATACTAAATGTCAAACCTGCTAAAGAAAAAGCTAAGCTGGTTTGCTCGACTACGTTGGACACTCAGCCTTGTCAGGCTGGCCTCACAGGGGCTTTGGTCACTTCCCAACTGTTCAGACTGGGAGACCAGATAAACCAGCTGAAGACCAGCTTGACCAGGCAGGAGACCATCTTAAACTAGCTAGGACCATCTTAGACCAGAAACTATATTTTGCTGGTTTACTGTTTTTTTTTTTTTTTTTTTTTTCAAGAAGGGATTATACCTCTAAGCACAATGAAAATTATTTTTATTTTTAATTAGATAAGTTAAAATCTAGTTTTAGTTAAAATAAATTTCTACTGAATGTACACAAGATAGAATTATGTTTAATTAACTATACTTACTATAAATAGACCAATATAACAACAAACGGCTATGTTTACCAACTTATATTTTAACTAAGACATTTTAAAATGTCACATTGGAACTTCTGTGAATATTTTAGAGTGACAGTGCAAACAATTAATAGAATCAGAGTTTTAAATTGATTAATTTAAACAGACAGTTTGAACTGATTCATTGAAATGAATTAAACTATCAGCAGGAATCACAAGACAAGGAAGGATGAGGAAACTAGTCTCTTCAAGAAACCAAGAAACGGAAAAAGCACAAGAAATACATAAAAATAACCAGCGCAAAATTCACAATGTTGCTTAGTTTTATATAGCAAGCAAAATCCTTGCAAATATACTGTCCGTATTCAATATGTCGCACAGCCCTGGCAGCTCAACAGGTTTTAGAACTGTAGCCATTGCATCAGAACAAGAAAATCCACCCAGTTGTTGTAGGAATCTCAGGTGGCTGATATTACCAATTGGGAGGGTTGTCTACAGTTCAGAGAGTGCAGGCTGGAGGCCCGAGCTAAATGAAGGTGTAAAACACTTGGTAAACTGGATTAAGATGGCCCCATATTGTCATCAGAATGTGTGTTAATGCTGTAATGGTTCAAAGAATGGCATGCCACTAGAGCCAGGCTGTCAGGAGAAAATAGGGGATCATATTCTTCTGGCGCCAGGCCATATGAGCCCAGCAGAAAGAAAATAAAGGGGCTGCCATTGCTTTGCGAAAAATAATGGGTTTCAAGCACCTCCCATCTGCCAGGCCTGATAAATTGCGATTGAAAGAGAAACTTAAGTCAGCACTGCTGAGGGAAGTTATTTGCACATACCCTTTAAATATTATCACGTTTATAGCTTTATGATTGGGCTTTATGAGCTGGGGACTACATATTTCACCAACAACCCTTACATCTTTAAGGTCTTTTATAAGATTTGTATTATGCATGCTAATGTGCAAGCATAAGCAATTTATCTTGAAAAGTCAATGTAACAGCTCCTAAAGCAAAGCGAGATCATAACATTTATAATAACACTTTAATATCTGTAGGGGGAGTTTTATTTTCTTGGAATTATTGCCCTGATGCAGTAATATGAAACTGTGTAGTACGGTATCATAAATGTCATCAAATTGCTTTGCATCAGTAAAGGTCAAAAATCATAAGACACATCTTCACACAAGGAAAGAAACCATTTTTTTCTAGGCCAAAAGTATCCCTAAATCCCTCTAATACAGTCAGGATCTACAGCAACTCAAAACAGGAGCTACGCAAAAGCAGTCATTGTGCTAAAAACATTGCACTGCACTTTGAAGATTTACTTCATATAAACTGTTTTGGAAATTGTCTTCAAGGCAAAAATAACACATTATCTTTGCCTCTGACTACTGCTATCACACTAGTAACAATTCATTGTAGTGTCAGTGTCGGCTAAAATAACCTGCTAATGAAGGCAAAGTAGTGTTATCATTTTTCACTTTCTCTACATAGGTACAGTATGTCAGAGCTAATAAAACTGCTTTTTAGTCACTTTTATGTCTAATAACGTGTCAGACACCATAGTCATGCTTGTTCACTGTCTCCAGGCTTAGCGGGCCTTGATTTATTTGAAGTCCCACTTCAAACGGCGGCTAGCCTATGGTGAAGCTAATATATGCAATGTTCAATGTCATTGTGATTTTTGCAGATTGGAAATGAGAGCTGGCATTAGCGTCCTCCTGGCCGAAGAGCCCTGTTTCGCTCTAGCTAATGTTATAGATTAACACCAAACTCAATTACCATTTCAGGCCAAAGAAATCAAAGAAAAGTGTAAAAACGTTCTCATTAGTCAGACCATATGACATTGTTTAATCCTCATTAAGGACTCAAGGCCTCCTAGAGCTGTAAAAAAAAAAAAAAAAAACTAATAATGTAATATATGAGAAGCACCATGCTTCCTAGCCAACCCCTAGAACTGCATTTACTGCAGTATGTCTACAAATCTCTTTGACTTCATTCACCATTCAAGAACAGCTGCTGAAACAGGAAATGAGAGGGTGCCAATTGTCAAACGGCACTCAAAGCATTTTATTGTATTTCTACAAGGCTCAGAGGGACTATGAAATTAATTAGCGTCATTTTTAATAAGTGCAATGAATCATTTGTGTGTGCATGCCACAAACACAGACACCCATCTCTCTATTGCATTGCCATGCAAGATTATTTTCTCCCACAGTATATAATCCCCCTTGGACCCCAAAGTAATTCTACTGGTTGAAAGAATGCTTAATGGGTACTCTGTTTGGTGCCTGCTTAGAAATCCTACAAAATCACTTCATGTTGTCTTAATGGGAAAGTTCACCTAAAATTTTAAATTCAGTCATTTACTCACCCTCATGTTGTTCTAAACCTGCATGACTTTCTTCCATATAACAGAATATGTCATCTTTTTTCCCCCTAACAACTCATTTTGTGTTCCACGGAAGTCAGTCAGTCATTCAGGTTTTGATAAAACATCAGGTTGAGAAAATTCGTTTTCATTTTTTTGGGTGAACTAACCGTAGACCTATGCAAATAACAATTATTTCATATAGCACATTATTTAGTTAAAGCTATGTTTTAAATGATCAAATTAAACATTTCTCCTTTTTTCAGTTAACTAATGATTCACATGATAACTGCTTGGCCTACTAGCTTAGCATACTGCTAACTGACTAGCCTTCTAGCTCCCTGCTGCATGGTAACAGAGTATGAAACATCACTACTAACAAAGTGCAACAGAGATAAAAGAGAATAGCTACAATGAGCTACAACTTGCTATTTTACTTATTCTTAGCTAGAACAAGATAGAGATAAAGTCCTAACAGGAGATAAACATAATTCTTACTGACTAGCCTGCTAGCCCAATATGTACCAGTACCTGTTGCATGATAACAGAGCAAAACAAATATAACAAAGTAAAGCTACCACAGGCTACTGCTTGCTATTCTGCTTACCCAGAACAAGATAGAGATATCGCAATTTGCAAGGAATTACACATTTCTTGGGATCCAAACTGATCTGTCTCTGGCAGTAGTTAGAGAAAAGAAAATCCTACTTCACTTTCAAACTGCTTTATCAGATCTGCATTAAAAGCATGAGCTGATCTTATTGAGTCCATCTTGTTTAATAAGTGTGATGGAGTTGATGGGGGAGAATCACATCTCTGGCTGGCTGACAGGCATGCAAAACATGTCCAGGTGCCAAAGCCAGCCGTTTGCAGTCCACACACACACACATATACAAGACACGTAATAACTGGATAAGCACCTATGTTGTGGGTTAGCTGATCGATGCCATGCAATCCAAATTCAGACAGAGCCCAGCATGGGAGGAGGCAGAAGTTCATGGCAATTATGGCATTTTCGTTTATAAAACATGATGGCGTTCAGAAGTACAGAAGTACAGAATACTTTCTCTAGCTCTGAGGTTAGAGTGAACATGACTGTGCTGTCTGTGTGTTTCACAAAGGATGCAATGACCAGCAAGTTCCATGAGGATGCTGCCCATGTTATAGATGCAGGCACATATACGCACATACTCAACATAACACCTATTCAGACAATCAAACACATACATTCCTATGGAATGTTAATAATAATCTTATGTATACACCACTATCGACTGTTAATGGTTGTCCAACATACTCTCAAGGGCAGTTAATGCTGTTTTTGCCCAATTGTTTTGGTACATCAATGCACCATGTACACAGACCAAAGTATAGATGGATGGATGGATGGATGGACGATGATAGAAACGACAGAGACAGACAGACAGAATAGTCTATTTTTTTCCATCCCAGAAGGCTCAAGCACCTATTTTCTTCACCAAAGCCACGGTCTCCTGCCTACAGAACTTATAAAAACCAGAGCCATGAGGGGGAGAAAGATTCTACGCCATGTCTTAGCATGACAGAGGATTAATGTGCGTGTGTGTTTTAGCACTGGTGGGAGGAAAGGGATGAGTCATATGAGCAGACACGATCACTGCAAGAAACACAAAGTAAACCCTTCTGAAACCATCATGATCACATTCGCACACAAACGAATGCTGAAATTGCCCTGCCTCGGTGGCTGAGCGTGAGTGATTGAGAAGCTCCCTGGTCTGCTCGTAACTCAGTGGCATGATTGAAAGCACACCAACAGAGCTTGGGCACTTTTAAATGATTGATTGCACCTCCAGACTAACAAGAGGACCTCGTCAGCACTGCGTAAGCTCAGCTTTGATTGACAGCTTCTTCTCATCCCCTCCCCATCCCCATCTATATGCCAGTGACTACACTGATCGTTTCCTTTATGCTTTGAGTAGGCGTACTGGATGCTCCTTGGAGGAGAAGGGGAAAAGAAGTGCTGTTTGTCTGGGTATTTTGTTCTAGTGCCATATCAGCACTCAAGCTCACTCTTCGGTAGTCTGATGTAGCCACACACTGTCGAAACAGCATATGGCCTGGTCAACATTGCAGCCTATTCTGGCCTACAACCACATACTTAGAAGGGAAGAGACCGCTTGATCAATATAAAGCGACCAACCACAGTTTGCTTTGTTTTTAAATGTCATTTAGGGCAGAGACCAGTGTCAAAAAAGTGCTGCAGCAGTCTACAAACATTTATACAGAAATCACTGGAAAAATACATGTAATCAGAATGTATGCACATTTGCCACAAAAGCCAGGTTCACACTGTATGATTTTGGCCATGATTTTGCCATTGAGACAAACTTTGGGAATTATGAATATTGGCAGTCTTTGATAGCTTAGTTTAACATGTTCACCGACAGCCGATTATTTGCCTTTATGATGAATTGGCATCTGATGAAGTTTTAGCACATCATTTCTGCTGGGATCACTGACATAATTAAAATGATCTACTAGCAAAATTATCTACTGAAATTATCTACTGACATAATCCTTGAGAATCCTCTAAATGGGATCCTTGTACAATCTGACAAGCCGCAATTAGAAACGGCTGTAACAATCGTACAGTACAGTATGCATCCAGTTTAGAATAGCAAATTTAGGTGATTCAGTGATTATTTCATTCAACAGCACTCGTGTCAACCTGACACTGTACTTTGTAAACACAACTTTGCTTCCAAGCAGTAGGGTTGCCAACTTTTCATGTGAATACCAGATGCATTTCGAGCACTTCCATATGGGACAAGTGTCCACCTTGAGTGTTATGGAGTTCTACGTCTCCACCTTGAGCATTTTGCCACATCAATACGGGATGCTTCACCATCTGAATACAGGACAACCCAAATACTAGGGCTGACACACACAAAAAAAAACGTGTGCCCCCTGCTCCCATAAACTGCCTAAAGTCAGCCAAACAGATTAGACCTTTTCAGATAGAGAAAGCATCAGACAGTCAGCAAACAGACGGTGGCCGATGTCTGTTTGCTACATTTGATATCAAAGGTATAACTATTGATTCATTTGACTTAGTTCTCTAAGCTACAAACACTCTAAACTAAACTGGCTGCTTCCTGTTGTGTGATCAACTGCTTTACTTTCAGCAGTGGATATTTACATTACATTGAACGAGGATCAAAACATTGACTGCTTCCTTTGCACACAAATACACATACACACAACCCTGGCAATGCAATCACCCTCCACACACTTGTTAGTGGCCACTGCAGAGAGACTGCATACATTGCAGAGAGAGTCATTATTTTCCACTCACAGCTCTAGAATGCAGAATGAAAAATTGCATTTCATAAACTCAATCTGCCCTCTTATTGCTTTATGGCATGTGCACTAAATCGTCTATTATGTGGATCTTAAGGTAGCACATAAATTCCATACATTACAGTGTGTTATTTCAGATTAGGACAGGAGCAATAATGCATCCTTAGGACTGTCACAGACATCATGTTTCACATTTGCAATATTTTATCAACACGCAGGTCTATGAAAAAGTCACAACAAATGTAATTATCCTGAATAGAGCTATATTGTATGTATATACCAATATTGTCTGTTCATATTATGATTAGCATAACTAATTGATCTACATATGGGAATGAAATGATTGTGGATAGAACATGTCTAGGGCTTGTTATCCAATGGAAAATTAAATGCTTATGACTGAATATGGTCTTATTTATTAAACACTTGCAAAGCAATGCTGTCTGTTCTCTGCTATATATTTCTAATATCTCTATATTATTCTCATGTTATGTTGTCCAGGATTGTTTTGTTTCTCATTGTTTTCTTTGAGGTTGCCAAATCTGCACTACACCCCTTTCTTTGTTCTTTCTAAGTGGGCATCATCTTTCGTTTTTTTCCTAATAATCTTCTCATTGTTGGTCTCAGGTGGGGCTGTTTGGAGAGAGGGTTTGGGAAATGACAGGGTTTCCAGCTCTGTAAACTAGATTAAGCCAAGCTGACGACATTCTCTTGAGACTCTGTAAACATGGGGGAATGATGCTGCCCAAAAAACCCAGTTTGAGGATGCAACTAAACAAAAGATAAAACGAGCGGAGTGAGGATTTGGGATCACTGGACGATTGAGCCATTTAAGGGTTCGAGACAAAAGCTGTCAGACTGTGAAACAGAGAACCACTCAATGAGAATGTTTGCATTTAGACCAAACTGTGTACACTTTTAGAAAAAAAGGTTCTTTAGTGTTCTATATAGAACCCTAGGGTACTTTACTCAGCTCCAAAGAACTCTTTATGCCAAAAAGGATCTATTTACAAAAAAGATCCCTTTTTGCACAAAAATGCTGACAATTGCTTAATGTGAGTATCTATGTGTATGTATAATTAACATTATTAAAAGTTTTATTTATAAAAAGCTTTAAACACTACGCTACATTACTTTTGCATTTGCGTTTCATTCTGCAAAAAAAATAAATAAATTACAATTTACTTCTTCAGCTTTGGGTTTGATTTAAAAAAGGATAATCAGATCCAATGTACTTTCTCATTAAGATGACTGTTTATGTAAGTATCAATATACAGTCTATGGTCCAGTCTATTCTTGACTAATAATTTAACAACAGATGGATCAAATTGTGTTCATTATAAACAGCAAACAGTGTGTAGCACTGTTTTTTCCCTCTACATAGCGCAAAGGAGCCGCCCAGGCGCGCAGCTCGCGTGAGTGATCAAAATGCGCGAGCATCCTATTTACACATTTACACATTTATTTCAGCAAGGACACAGAAGTTTCATCCAGTCCTGCACTATTCTCCACCAGGAGGTAATTTTCCACTTGAAGCACTAAAATCTCTTTTGTGGATAGACTAGTTATCCTGATTAAAGGTTATGCTATAATTAACTTTTCTTTGCACCTAGAAAGCATGGGAAAAAATTAAACAAGGTGCAGGAGCACATCAGAGCATTGAATTAAAGGGATAGTTCACCCTCATGCCATCCCAGAGGTGTATGACTTTCTTTCATCTGTTGAACTCAAACAAAGATATTTGGAAGAATATTTCAGTTCTTTTGTTCCATATAGTGCTTGTGTATGGTGCCAACATTTATAAGTTCCACAAACCACATAAGTCAGCATAAAAGTAATCCATAAGACTCCAGTGGTTAAATCAGTACCTTCAGAAGTTTAGTGTGGGTGAGAAACAGATCACTTTCACATACTTCTTCTTGTGATTTTGGTGATTCATATTCTTTGAAGAATTTTGAGCCAAAAAGGACTTAAATATTGATCTGTTTCTCACCTACACCTATCATATTGTATCAACATTTTGGCAGCCATTCGCTTGCATTGTATGGACCTACTGAGCTGAATTATTCTTCTAAAAATCATAATTTATGTTCAGCAGAAGAAAGAAAGTCATTCACATCTGGGATGGGAGTAAAAGATTAGAGAATTTACATTTTTGGGTGAACTATCCCTTTAAGCCAACTGCACAGATATAAAGAGAGTAATCAAGCTCTATCCAAGAGACTATCAAATGTCTTATGTCAAAGAAAGGAAGTGAAGTAAATGTTTCAATTTTGTCAAAAAAAAATTTGTAGTATTTGATGTTTGTAGTTTTATTGTAATTTGTAAAAATGTGATAATTATGGATCTTTTTTATTGAAGATGTCATATTAATTGAGAATTGGTTTTAGTAAAGACTTTCACCTAACTCAAGAGCCCTTCTGAAGTTCTGATCACCAACATTATCAAAGCCATTAGAAGTTTAAGTCACAGATGACATTTGACTTCGAAAAATGACAAACTCATAAAAGGTATATCTTTTCCAATTAGTTCTCATTACATTACATTGCATCAAGGTTTTGATGATGTTAATTTCTGTTTGCAGTGTCTCTGGAGTGCAGCATTACTGTTTTGACCATCTTCATACAGATACATCACAACACTCACAACACCTTTTCATGTAAGTTTTAATATGTAATTTAGAGAGATACATATTTTTTCTGTTTGTAAATTACTATACATACTGACAGCACGTCTAATAATTTTTCTCTTGCTTTCAGGATTCAGCACATCCATCCTCAAGACCCTTCAGTGCAGAGAGTCAGCATCAAACTGATGACATGGATATGGCTGAAGTGAAGTGAAATTTTGTTTAATTTGTAATATCCAAAAGACCTCACTCAGTGCATTTCATTATAACAATGCTGTAGAAAGACCCCCTAGTGGCAACAAAATGATTCTGTATTCTGTAACAGATTTTCATAGGTCATTTGTTTTTAATTATTTATTTTGACATAGTTTTGTACTTATTTATGAATGTTTCTTATAGTTATAATTTTAACTTATGGTTATTGTTCCATGATTCCATGTTTATGATTTTTATATAAATAATATTGCTACTATTTAGACTTTTAGCTTATCATTAGAAACCTGTAGATTTATAATGTTTATAACTATTGCATTATGAATTGTGTTATTTATTGCTTATGTTTTTGTTAATGCAAACTACTAAAGATGCTTACTGAATAATACTTAAATGTGTTTGATATGGTTATTTTACTTTCTTAGTGACATAGTATCTACAGTATATGAACTATATAATTTACATATCCATAAATGTTATTCTGGTAATAAAACCAAATCGAAATATAAAAACTAAATGTTACGATTCCATTTTAGGAACCCCTAAAAGGTCCTATAAAGCACCTTTTTACCTGGCTCAAAGAACCCTTAAAATGGTTCTATATAGAAACTTTTAGGGGTTCCAAATATGAAGGGTGCAATAGAACCCTTTGGAGTTCTATATGGAACCTTTCCTTCTAAGAGTGTACTGGATTTGGGCTTTTCTGTTTTACTTTAGCAAGTTTATCAAGCTGGACGTGGTGTGTGTTTAGCCAAGTGTCACATCTAGCTGAGATCAATTTGTCTTGTATGGCCAACTGTGTGTGATGTCAAAGACTGAATCCAGCATAAAGCTGAAACTGAGTACAATTGTACAGGGGTGGAAAGAGTACTGAAAAATCTTACTCAAGTAGAAGTGCTGTTACTTCCCAAACAATGTAGTGTGAGTAGAGTAAAAGTAGCTGTCCTAAAAACTACTCAAGTAAGAGTAAAAGAGTAGCTTATTTAGAAGTACTCATGAGTAGTGAGTATTGAGTACTGAGTTGCAAAATCTATGGCCCATTATAATGAACACTGTATGCCAACTTTCCAAAATTCCCAAAAATACATGGGAGACATGATAACAGAAATTAAAAGATTAAAAAGTTATTTTCAGTACACTGATCACCATTTTAAATTGTAATGTATAAAAAAATTACATTAAATTAGTTTATGTGTAGGGTCTAAATTCCCCTTAATGCCGACAGAGCATTATTGTTGTGCATAAAACATGTTCTCTCATGTTCAGGAATGCAAAGAAAAGCTAAATAAGCAGGATCACTTGGCACATCATGTCCTGCACAATAGAGGAGTTAGAGCAGGCATGGGAAAAGTTGTTTGGTACAGGGGCTACATCACACTTAAAAAGGAATAATTCACCCTAAAAATTAAAATTCATTTACTCACCCTCATGCCCTCCAGAATATGTGGATATGCATAACACAAATTACGATTTTTAGAAGAATATCTCAGCTCTTTTGGTCCATACAATGACGGTGGGAAATAGCGTAGTAAAAGTTAATTTACAGCACTTAAAATGTGCTCAAGTAAAAGCAAAAATATAAAAATTTTAAACTACTTAAAAAAGTTACATTCTTGGGAAATATTTGTTCATTACAGTAACGTAATTATTTGTAATTTGTTACTTTACACCCCTGCAATTGTAGTTCCAGTTTCAGCTACTGGCAGAAGTCATCTTTATTCCAAAATAACCAATCTCACCCAACTGACACAAAACAATGCTGTTTATTACAAAAGAAAGTCTAAAGCCTATTCAAAATAGTGAATTTTGTGATCAAGCTGTTTCGGACCTTCGTTAGTACATGAACATAAAGTCCATGAGATCATTGGGTGTCCAATTTTTCATGTTTCAGATAGGGGGTCACCAGTTCCCCCTATGTGCCCTCTATGATGCCTTCTGCGGAGCTTACACTGGTGCAAATTTCAAAACGGCCACTTGAGAGCGAGTTATCAGCAAATAATTGAGCATTTGTGAATTTCAATTCAAATAATAGTAATCATTGCACAATTAATGTAAATTGAATGTAATTTTAAAGTGTAGGGCATAAACTGCAGTATATAAAAGTGTATGATTGGTGATCGGATCGGTATCGGCCAATCTAATTGTTTAAACAATTGGTGATCTTATCGGCCTCAAATTTCCAGATCTGTGCACCACTGCTACTACCCAAAGGTCCATGTGACATTGTCACCAAAATGTAAACACTTAACAGAGAAAACAGAGTTAAAATCCATTTGGCTGGACAATCAAAAAACCTTAAGCCATTTTTGCCATTTTGCTTTTTTTTTTTTTGGAGTGTATTTACTGTGTTTTTGATTTGTATGACAGTATGAGTAAGTATGGTTTACTAAATTTTAAATAGAAGGCAAGCCGGATTCAAGAGTGGCTTTTTGGACCACAGTCTCACTAACCTGAGCTTCATTCTTCTCTACAAATGTGACAAGGTAGAGCACCATGCCCTGTCAATAGCACTATAGCCAGAAATAACTCACAACTTATGAATAATGCAACAGAGGGTCTGCCTACCTCTTGCACAAAGGAACCCAAGGGAGGGGGCATGGGGGGTACTATTTGACTCACCAGGGTGCTTACACACACATACAGAACATACATTCAGTCTACATTGGACATACCTTTGGACACAGAGCATCTTTTGAAATGTACCACTGTGCATAGCTATCACTAAGGCCACAGAGTATGCATTTCTCTGTACACACACTCATGAACACAAGCCCACGCTCTTCAATTATTCCGAAGGTAGCTGTGAAACCATCACAACCTGCTCTGCACCTGACCATCTCCCTGCAGTACTACATAAGGAACTGCTCTCTCTCCATCTTCTTAACTAATTCAAAAAGGAAAAGACAGAGAGAGAAGGGAGAACACTAGGGTTCTGCATCAGACCCCTTCACCAGTCAGTGTTAGGGAAGCTACTCTGAAAATGTTGCTTGCCAGGCATAATGCTTTTAAAAATAGTTTGTTTGCTACTGTACACTACAGGCTACTAAAATAAAGAATTGAAAGGCCTTGTAGATTCTTAAGGTGGCTATATCTTTTTAAATATATAGCAAAATGATTTGTAATTTTTCTGGAACAAAAACAACGGTGGTTTTAAAAAGGAGCAATCTCAATTAAGGAGGCAGCTTCAAATTTGAAGGGATAAATTCAGACTAAATACAACTAGCCAAATAGAAAACACAATTATTTACAGTATAACAATGACTCAAAAACACATGAATATCATCACAAATCTAAATATTCCGCTATAAAAATTGTATAAGCATATAAAAGTTTTTGAAAAATAAATAAAGAATCTGTGCCTGAACTGTCCAAATAAATTGATTCACTAGAATCCAATGATACATATGAACATATGAAACTGTACTCAAGTAAAAGTACAATTAATACAAATAAAATAAAAAGATTACTCAAGTAGAAGTTAAAGTACGTACATAAATAATTACTTGAGGAAAAGTAAGAAAGTGTCAAATTAAAAGAGTACTCTAGTAGTGAGTAACTCGTTACTTTAACAAATGACAGAATGGACGTAGCTTATTTGGATTACTTTTATGCTGACTTATGCTGTGTTTTTCTTTAGCTTTATGGACCTAAAAGAGCTGAAATATTCTTATAAATATCATAATTTGTGTTCTGCAGAAGAAAGGAAGTCATACACATCTGGGATAGCATATGGGTGAGTAAATGATGAGAGAATTCTTGGGTGAACTAACACTTTAAGGGCTCTTGTCAGATCTGGATGAATTTGACAATAAGAAGCAAGGTTTGAAAAACTTTCTAGTAATTATTACAGTAAAAACAATATCCCACAGGGCCATTATATATAATGCTGAAATATAAACCAAAGCAAGATCATGCTATATCAATGCCTACTTTTGCTATTTCATAGCTTTTAAAATCCTGCGTTGATGCTTAGTTCAGTGTAGTTACAGTTTTCAGTGTCGAAAGAATTTAGATCATTAGTTCTGTACAGCCGTACAACCGCTCCCTAAATGCAGAATATGCAGCCTTTGTAGGGCATAACACTCTTACATGTGCAAAAATGCTGGCTGTTCGTGCTCCAGTTAAGAATGGAAGAGCAAAAGGGATTTACACTAAACTTAATTGTTTACATGGATTTATACAGTAGGCAGTTTAATCCACTTGTTAAGGAGTTTTCCCTGCAATAATCAGCCCAAAGTAACTGCAATAGTTTCCAGTAAATCTGCGAGGCCATGGGGTAGATGCGTAATTACTGCTCATGCAGGACAATGCGCACTGATATATTGCTGCACTGATTTAAAAATGTACATATAAAAACTATTGTCAAAAGAGCCCATATTTACAGAATCATCTTGAAAATTACTAGCATCGTGACAAAGAAAATCCTGCGTTATCATTAGAGCCACAAAATAACTCAACATGCTGCCTTAAGTTGGAGCTGCAATTTCAATCTTGAAATATCTGCTTGTCTTGGTATTAAATGAAGGCATTGCATTGACAAATCTATTCTTTATTCACTGTGCAGCCCGAAGAAAGTGTTTCACAAGTTTGAAGAGCTTGAAGCTGCAGCAGTGATGGATGCACACAGCTGTGTGAACTTCCAATATCATAAAAGTCCCATTCAATAATAACTCAATAAATTATGCATTAATTAAAATTAAACCCAGTAATGTAAACAAACATTTCATTAGAAATGTACTAAATTAAATAAAAAGTTAGAAGTGTCGCTATTTTTAGACAGTTACTCCCCAACGCTGGGAAACTACTGATGGAAAACAGAGAATGGAGGATTCTGGCTGACTTTCTTATTTAAAGGATTCAATTATGCTGTGGGTTATAAAGATATGGGGTTGGACTTAAAGACATGATCTAAGGACTTGGCTCATTCCAAGGGGTATTTTTAACAAGATGAGGGAGGTGGTGTGTCTTTCAACAAAGAGAATTAAGAGAGGAGACATCCTCAATCCCTAAACTCATGATCTCTGGAGAAATGAATGTGAAAATCTCTCATCTCTCATTCTTGCATTCTCTCACACTCAACAGACCTGCAATTAAAGCTTTGAAGAAAGACACTCTGTCAGCAAAGGCTATACATTTCACCATTCCTACATGCAAACAGAGACACCAGGTTTAAGCATTCAGAAAAAACTAAATCAACCAATCTACTCAATCAAGAGCTGACATGAAACAAAGGAGTTAATGCATATGCATTATGAACAAACATGAACAAATAGCTGTATTTTTATAAATTAACATGAACCTAGATTAATAAATTCTGTTAAAAAATACCATTCATTGTTAGTTAATATTACCTATGCATTAAAGAATATTCTGGGTTTCACTGACGAGCACAAAATGGGGGCTACAGGGGTGCAAGCCCCTGCCCCTTTCGCTGCCTTTAAGAGCGCGGTGGTGCCTTTAAGAGAGAGAGAGAGAGAGATAGCGTTTTCTAAGCAAATGTAATGTCTAAATGGTCCTGCATTCCCATGGGAAATGATAGAAGCTCTGATATACCACCGCACTGAATGTTTCAAGCACATCCGCACATTCAGTGGTCAGGGAAGATAAACTGAACCTATTTCCATAGTTATTAGTATACTTTTCACTCCCTGCCAATATTGCCAAATCAAATTTAACACTCCTCTTAATTGCTCAGACCTATCAGGGTATTAAATGTTCAGTTACTTTTTATTCTTTAGGCTTGAAATATTTAAAAAGTCACTTAAATCAAATTCCAATTACCAACCTAAAACATCCCACTGGGTGACATTATTTAGGGAAAAAAGTAACAGTGGTGAGCTCTCTAAGTTTCCAAAGCAATTATAAATTAATTAAAACCAGATATGTCCATGAATTAGTGATGAATGTACGTGAACTAAATATCCATTGTTGCTGTTATGTGCTCATATACATTTTCGAGCTTTAATTATGGCGAATTACAATCGTATAATTGTACGTTTTTACTTAAAGGCATGACCTGCCTAGGCAATTTGTGCCCTACAGAAAAAATACACAAGCGTTTTAAAATGAGCCGCCCTGCAACCCATGCTTATAATATAAGACCTGAAGAGAAAAAAAGACTTACATGTAAAGCAGCCCTCCCTTTTCCCTCTCTCTACTTGTATGTGTTTTAGCTTAATGAAAGCTAGGCCAGGCAGAAAAGTCTCTGATGCACTTAAAAGAATACAAAGCAAGGAATAAAAGAATAAAATCAATGACCCTTACAAAACTGCTCCCAAGTACAAAAACAAACTCTGATCAGATGTCTGTATCAAAACCAAAATGTCTATTACTAAATCTCATCTTAATAACAAAAAACTCCCAAGACCACATCAATCAGTTGTCAGCCAATCACAGGTGAAAAGCTTTGCACATCCTTTTTCAAGATCATCTCACAGATGCAATGCCAATTACCTAATTTTCAAGAGTTAAGTTGGAAAATCAAACTTCACAGTTACCTTTCATAGTAACTTTGAATTAAAGGAGCAAAGCTCATTTCAAGCACTTCAACAAACTCCTTTAGACCAAAAGGTTGTTAAGATCATGAAAAACATCAGTTTCGTAAAGTGTGTCCAAACTTTTCACTGGTAGTTTTGACACATCCTCAATGTGTTACTGCATCCTCCCATAGTACCGTATACTTTAGCTTTAAGCGTTAATAGGTTAATTGTGTTAAGTGTCAGACTGAGAATATGCACCAGGCAGTAAAGAAATCGGTTGTTCTCTTTGCGTTTTGATGTTACTGTCTTACTGTGTTTGCTAGATGTTGATATCACCACCGTGGGCCGGTGGATGGAGGATGAAGGGAGTTTGACGGGGGTGCAGGAGCTATTTATGAATGCACAGGACATGCATCGGCTCCGCTCTCATTAAAACTCCTCTCACGGTGGAGGAGGAACACTGCCCACACCCTCTGTGAGGCCTTCCTGCAGTCTGGGCCAGGATTTACCAATTAAACAATAGTGGGAGCACTGATCTGGAATCAGGTGACAGAATTTTCATTTTTGGGTGAACTATAAGGAATGTTATCGTGCTGCTTTTTCTCCAAATCTGTGGTCAACCCACTGTTGTAAGGCAATCAAGAAAGCCTCCAAATGACAGATGGAAAAGACAGATTTGCCATTAAAAGATGGTTTCAGAAATGCTTCTCTCCTTTGCAGTTTTAGGAAATTAAAAATCTTCAGCGGCAGCTGGTAATTAGGCCAGTAGATTTTGGCTCTTGGCCACCCTTAAACACTCGCCCAAAATGATTCTCATAAATGAGATGGCCAGGTCAGAGCACCTGTTAGACAGCTTGAAAACTTTTTCATTATCAAAGAAAACAGCTTGGTAACATATTTTCAACAGCAGGACAACAACCAAGGTCTCCAATACAAATATGACCGGAAAAGTGGCCATATAAATCATACTGAGGACAAGATAATGGCCATGACTATGAACTTACACTTAAGACGTTTGATCAACTGCAGTGTAACGTAAATGCTAGGCATAATAAATTCTCTTGTACACATGTATATGCAATGTAAGCCAACATGAGTCAAACATCACTATTACTATTGCTTAAACTTAGGGTTTGGGGGGTTTCAAAATATCAAATGTTGGTTAGATTTAATGTCTTGCGGTACAATATTCCCCGAATTAATCATAATTCCCTTCTTGAGGTATAATTCCTCACATAAAAATTGTGAGTAGATACAATGAGCCTGTTGTATTACATATTTAATGCTGGATAATTTCTTTATTGAGATTTCTAATCTGATCATTTGTCATTTATCCTTCATATAATGGTGGTCAAATGCGGCCAAGATTCCCAAACTATTTTACATATAACATCCTACATATTATTGGTGAATAAATGCAGGCATGTTTAACCCATTACATCTAGCGTTCCGTTATACAATTTTTACATATAATTGGTGATGAATTCTGGCAGTTGTAAATATACTATACACTATGTTTTTCTACAAATACCATGGTTAAACAATGGTAGTTGTAGTAAAACCATAGTAACTACAAATGTATGATCTATATTACCATTGTTTTAGTTTAACTGTATTATTACTATGGTTTCACTATGAATATCATGGTTAAAAACTTTGTTACTATAGTAAAACCATGGTATATTTATTGTGAGGGCACACAAAACTATTTCAGAAAGAAACTATATCTGCCCTGTCATTTGAGGGGCTAAGTAAGGATTAACATCTGTGGCAAGCATCTTATTAAATCTAAGAATAAGCCAGATAACAAGTTTGGTATGATATTTCTACTGGTGTTTTAGGACTTGGATTACATACAAGACACCATCACAATGACCTTATAATGACTCTGCTCTCTTGGAGTTGGATTAGACAGAGAAACACCAGAGATAGGGAGTGTAACGGTAGCCAGCTGGTATGTGCTGTGCAGTGTGTGTAAACCTCACTCCCCTAGTCTCAAGAGGCACACTAGCGACTGGTGCTAGAAGCTGTAGCCTTTAGCTTCCTTGTTAGCGTGCCCGCCTCCTATGCTGGAAACTCAGGATCAAATCCCGCTTTGAGCAGGTCGAGCAGGACCGTTTACAGGAGCACAATCCCACTTAGCCTCTTATCACTAAAAAGCTCCCCCAGAATCCTAAACAGTCCCAAAAAAACCAACAACAAAAAACACGAGGGAACAGCAATACCCTGCTAAACCCAACCTGCATCCACCTGGCAAAGGTGATTTCTAAGATGATCAGTCCAATTCGTGATGCCAACTCTTGTTTTCTGTCTTGACTCCCTGTGAATAGCAATAAGTCTTGGACCTCTGGTATTTCAGAACTCCTTGTGTTTATAACCTCCTCTTAGGACTCCTTGGCTTTAGAACGTCAGTCAAAATCAACATGTTTCAATTGTATGCCCTGCATCGACTTATCTCTATATCTCTATATCCATCATTTTAACAACTTTTAACAAACTGGTGTCAAGGTGATTTTTAGTGGATGTATGAAGTTCCCCTCAGGTTTAACAGGTGTCCTAGCAGAATAACCACAAGTGTAGCTTGTCATCACTTTAAATATTGACCTTTTCCATGTGACGTCACTGTATGATCACACCATGTTTGGGACCAGAATTCCATATATCCTCAGTGTGCTAGACACTGTGGGATGCGATAAAAGCTTTTTTTTCCTTTTAAATCTGACCAGAAAATAATAATCTGAATAAGAGATTTTTCCGGTGATGTAGCAGTGTGCATGTGTACTCAAAGGTCACACATCAGACTCTCCAGCGTTCAGAGAAGAATCATGGATAAAATATATTTAAACATCCACAAAAGTCAAATTTGGCAGTATTTATGCAGACCTCAGTCCTGTACACACCTTTCCTGGGACTTGGTATGGATCAAAAGCATAAAAAAGGGGAGGGGGGGGGGGGGTTGTTTACGAGTGTTTTTCCATTCAACTTCATTGTTTCCTCCCGCTGATGGTCACAAATATGGCTGCATCTAGGAAAAAGTGACATCACTGAAACAGGTCAAAAGACAATTTACCAAAAATTATCATTTGTTTTTGTCTTCATTTTCAACAATATATCTTTAATATATCAAGAATACATATAAATAAAACCTAACCTAACTTCTTATTGTGATATGTTTTTTTTTTTTTTTTTAAGTTTTTTGTGCTTGTATTTCTTTAACATAAAAACTACATGCTTTGATATTTTGTTATACTGTATACTGCGATGCAAAGACATTCATACATTTTTAAGTGTTGCTTAAAGGGATAGTTCACCCCAAAATTAAAACTCTCTCATCATTTTCTCACTGCCATGCTGTTCCAAACCTATATGCCTTTTCTCTTCCATAGAACACAAAAAGAGATTTTAAGCAGAATTTTAGCCTTAGACACTATTCGCTTTCAGTGTATGGAAAAAAGGTTGCAATGAAAGTGAATGGTGCCTGAGAAACAATAATGCCTATCCCTCGTGTTTGAAAAAGTCCATTCTAAATCTAGCTTAGATTTGTGTCTTATATTCTTTGTCTATGAAACTAAATGCCCAAAAGAGAAAATGTATCCAGGTCTGGTATGAAAGTCCTTTTCAAAAGTGCAAAAATAAACTAACTTAGGCAAGCATAAAAACTGCATGGCATTTCGTTGAAGAGGACGCTACTGCCTACCTGTGGACGCCCCTCATCTACAATCTGCCAGCTAACCAAGAAATGAACTGCTCAGGATCATCCACTCTGTTCTACAGTCTATCAGGAGCTTCATTAGCCATGCAATAAATAAAAGATCAGCAGCAAGCAGGAGGGATGGAAAAAAATGAGAGCGAGATTGGGAAAGAGCAAGAAAGAGAGAGAATTAAAACGAAGGAAATCTAAAACAGCAGCCGGCGAAATTACCTCCAGCATGTCCATGATTGAAGCCCACTCCCTTGTATTATGTGCAGTCTGTGGCAAAGAATATTCTAGATAGGAATATTACCATTATTCCATTACTTTTGTCCCAATCAATAATGTACTATTAAATTAGGAGAATTGGTGAGATGTGCTTGTGTTCATTAACTTTCATCATTGGCATTGGATAAAAATTGCCTTACTAAGGTACATAAATTATCCATTCAAAATTTTGCTAGTTAAAAAAAGACTGAATTCATTTTTACATTTTGCAAAAAGCCAAGGAGGTAAAGGGATATTGCATTTTGTTGGAAGGAGAGAGTGATCAATATTTCATCATGGTTTACGGACACTTCTAGTCCTCTCTATCAGGATGACGACATTATGGCAGATAAGAGTTGTATCATCTAAAAAAAAAAACCTGCCCTTCCCTCACCAGTTAATGCATTAAAAAAAAAAACCCCTCTAAAAAGTTCAGTTGAAGTTCAATTATTCCAAGACAACCAACTTAATCAAACAAAATACAAATCATCATTCCCCCAAGCAGTGATGGATTACCGACTGGGCGAATGGGGCCTTGACTACCAGGGGGCCCTTGACTGCCCGGGGGTTCCCTGGGCTTTAAGGCTGCTCAATCTAGTTTGGTGATGCCCTGCTTGAAAACCCTTTTGGGCATGAACAACAAACCTCCTGTTTGACCATGATGAATGAACACCACCACCCCACCCCCAATCAACATCTTTTGGGTGGAGGGGGGCCCTTGGATATAATTGGCCCCAGGGCCTTTGCAAGTGCCCCTGAGTAACAGCATAAAATCGAGAGGTCAAATATTTTTCTTTTATTGTAACAAGTAGTTGCTGAGATGAGAAGCTGGATCAAATTGCAGGCTTTTAATGAAGATGATGAAAGTGGAACAAACAAACAAACAAACAAACAAACAAACAAACAAACGCAAACTCAAATAGCAACAAACAAGAACTGACAAAGAGGAAACAAAACTAGAGGGTATTTCTACACACAAGGGCTAATGAGGGAATGGAGAACAGGTGAGAACAATGGGGAACAGCTGGCAGTGATGAGGGCAGTGCATTATGAGAAATGTAGTCTGGGGGAAACAGAAGACAGAGGACAAAATCCACTTCAAAATAAGAGTCCTTGGAAACATGACAGAAACACACTGTGACATTTATTATATAGCAGATAGTTTAGATAAAAAATTCTGACTGTATAAGCCACATTCTAAGCCATTAGAAAAAGACTATGTCAGGACTAACACCCTGTCTACACTGGACGCGAGCGTTGCGTCATGTCCATTTGGGCACTACTACTGCCAACAACACAAATGATTGGTTTAGAACCTTTGTGACGACGAGTCTGTTGGAAACAGCTTCAAGGCGTTGCGTTGCATCAGCTTACATTTAAATATTTATACAGTTCCAAAATAACTGTGACAAATACTTTACAAAACTAAACTAAACTAACCCAAAATAAATTAAAAAAAATGAATTTGGAACGAAACATCCCCCAAAAGCCTTCCTGAAGCTATGAGAACTTTTCACTTCCTTTCCACAGAAGGTTACAGATAAAGCTGGCAGGGCCAATTATATGACCTGGAGAAACAGAAAACATATGGTCATTGTGATAAAACACTTCAAGTTTTTCCAAATCTCTACTAATCTATAACACTGCATTCCTCTCTCCCCATTAAATGTTCAGTAACCTACATGTGACCTTGAGCTTTCTGGTTGTCATTCCGACAACTGAGTGCATTCAACCAAATTTAGGGAAAGATTACCCATATAACACACAAACAGAAGTGTTCACAGTGTGGGGTTTGACGAAGCACTGTGTAACTTATTTGTAGAAGCAGCAGGGAAGGGGGGTGGCATGCACATATTTTTACTCCATACTGTTTCGACGCAACAGAGGCCATCATTTTGCCTCAACTTCCTACTGTTATTTAGTGTCACATGGAGCCATGAAGTTACATCTAGAATGGGCTTATGAATGTACTGATAAACTTTATTGTTTTTGTCTAGACTGTTTAATATAACATAGACAATTATATCATACTATTTTATGTGCTGCATCCATGGCTGGACTGGGAAGAGAAATCGACGAGAGATTTTACATGGCAAATGGCCCAACTGTGGCTGGGGGGGCAAATGTTGTTGAGCTACCATTTAAAGACTAGTTTTGGACCAACATCTACAATCTAATCCTGGACTAAACATTGAAGGCCAAGTCTAAACCTGTAAAGCCTTGTCTTTTATTAAACCCTTAAAGCTTAATCCTGGACTTAAAAACCACTGTAATGGTGGTATTCCATTAAATACCTAAGCCAAGTCTTAGACCAACATTTAAAGCCTAATCCTGGACTAAACATTTAAATCCATGTCTTAGACTACAATTTAAAGCCTAGTCTTGGACTAAGCCCTTAAAGACAAGTCTTGGACCAACATCTACAGCCTAATCCTGGACTAAATATTTAAGGCCAAGTCTAAAGCTGTAAAGCTTTGTCATTTATTAAACCCTCAAAGCTTAATCCTGAACTAAAAAATAAAAAACCACTGTAATGGTTGTTTTCCATTAAAACTCTAAGCCAAATCTTAGACCAACATATAAAGTCCAATCTTAGACTAAACATTTAAATCCAAGTCGTTGACTACCATTTCAAGACACGTTTTGGACTAAGCCCTTAAAGACTAGTCTTGGACCAACATATACAGCCTTATCTTGGACTAAACATTAAAGCCAAGTCTAAACCCTTAAAGCCTGGTCTTTTATTAAACCCTTAAAGCTTACTCTTGGACTAAATGCTCCTGTAATTTTTGTTCTCCATTAAAATCTTAAATAGGAAAAACCCTGTAACCCATTGTTACGGTCTGTGACTGTGGAGTGGAGTTTTTTCTGTCTCACACTCTTGCTCTCTCTCTCTCTCTCTCTCTCTCTCTCTTCTTTCTGAGTGTGTGTTCTCCTAGGTCTCGTTTGCTCATCTGGGCTACACTGATTGACACAAGTGCAAAAGACACTGAAGCAGAGCTTGAGAAGTGGGCCGAAGATACTTAAACCAGTCCAGCAAATAAGTACTTTTCTCTGTAGTGTTCTCTCCTTTATTTATTACTATGTATAACATTTGTTTAATTGTTAACAAATGTTTCTACTTTAATTCATCCTTTTCATCCAATTAAGGTATTTGTCCAATTGTTTGTTTTGTTTATGCTGTGTCAAGTTTGGTGTTATGTTAATCTTCCTTACCTTTCATTATGATGCATGTTTTTTTCTGTTTTGGTTTTCTTATGATTATGGGTGTTTAATAAATACTTGTGGTTTCTATATCAAAGTTGCACATATCCTTTTTATGCTACCTTCCCCTTCTACATATATATTTTAAATTGCTAGGGGTTCATAATACCCATCAAGGACTATTTCAAATAAATATGACATATGCAGTACATGGACTTTAATTCATAAACCGAAGGATGATTTTGTATGAGGGCTCATTGGTGTCAGTTACTATGCAAGTCCATTGACCAGATCTCCCACTTTGTAAACAAGTCCACCTCTGGACACATTCCATCATACCTACATTACACAAACTGCTCATTTCTATGTCACGGAAAAAAATATCGGATCAATACCACACGGCAAATGCTGCCCCATTTCAATGACACTCCGGGATTATTTATGACTGAAGGCATCACCTAATACAGCATGTAAAATGGAAAACACAAGCAACCTTGTTATTGGGACAACATACTGAGTAACATGGCATACTGAGACCCTGACTATCTGACACATTCATATCTGCTTCCTCACTGTGATGGTCTTTGGGGTTGGCTGTTTTTTATTGATTTTTTTGCCATTATGGTTATCATAAAGAGAGCCTCCAGACACATTATGAACATGAGGGGTCATAATGAGATGCCACTCATTACAGTACTACGGACTGTAGAAGGTCAGCGTGTCCTGTGCTCCCATACATACTCCTTTTCAAATCTATAATTTGCGCATTAGCGAAAGTGTTGGATGGTTTTTGTCTGTTTTAGTGGGCTGTTAAAAGGGTGCTGTGCCTAATATAATATTGAAAATGATAATGTACATGATGTGGTCATTCATGCATGAGCTGAGATCGCCAATATCATAGCATAATGATAAACAAAAAGCTTTTAAAGTTTTCAAGGTCAAAGAAAATGCCGCACAAGGGCTTCAGCAATAAGGCCAGCAACACTTGTTGAGTTTTTAGATTGAGAATGTGAACAAGCACCAGGCCAATTCTGAAAACACAGACAATTCCTTTCTTTTGATAACACCTAAGGCTTCAAAATTGTCAAATTGCACGTGTGCTTCTCTAAATAAATAAATAAAACCGACCTTGTGGTGTCTTGGTTTGGACATCATATGTTTTTGAATTAAATTGAATAAGGTCAGTCCATAAACTTTTAAACATGCAAAAGTACAGCAACCAGACAAACATTATACATGTTAACATGATTTTGTGTGATAAAACTGCTTACTAACCTTATTTGTGTCATTTTATCCAATACCGGTATTATGGAGTTTTGTTGCTATGTCAACAAAATTGTGATATTGAAATACAGTTACAAAGATAAAGTTATTAAGCAGTTTCATCACACTGAAATTACGTTATCACATATAATGTTTACGTCTTGTGGCTATACTTTTAAAACAGTGTGTTTTGCATTAAGTGACTGGCACCATTCACTTCCATTGTAAGTGTCTTACTGTAACTGCAGTTTTTCATTTTTTTAAGTACATGAGGGGCAAGTCGAAAATGTGTTATTTATTGTAACCAGCATTATGCCAAAAATGCTGTTGATTGAACTTATCTTATAATGAACCCATAACATTTCTTCAAAAGGGCCTTGGTTTCTCCCAGACCCCCAAAAGAACATGTTGATTAAGTACATAAGAAAAAAAATTAGGTCTCAATACAGCCAATAAATATTCCTTGCATTACACAAACACTACCGCAAGCATTTCCATAGTGTCCCTATCTGAGTGACCTTTCCCACTGGGGTATAACAACCAGGACATCAGACATAAAACTAATGCAAATGAGATCCGATTGCGTTTCCTTAGATGCGGCACTCTGATTCCGGGCAGATAATAACCCTCTTCACCTCTCTAAGCCTCTTCTAGCACAACATGGATGACTGCACAGCTTCTACATGGTTTCCAGCCACCATGGCCAGACAGACATGCTGAAATTAGCTGGCCTTGCACATAATCACACCTGCCAGCAAAAAGAATGCCTTAGGAGCCACAGATCGTGTAGTGTTATGAAACCAGTCCGGCATAAACTGGAAATCGACTATTCGCAAACATTTAGTCAACATTTTGCCTCGTTTACAGCAACAAGCTCTCCCTCCCAGTTCCTGTGAAGCAGAGAAAGTTTGACCGTTGCATAAGGTGCGCAATTATGGATCCATTTGTGCCCCGAAGCTATTGTTTGATTACCTGAAAGCAGCAATCAAGCAGGCAGGCAATAGAAAAAGAAAAAAGCTGTCCTTCTTATGAACGCCAAAGAGCAAATCATCAGCGTAGAAGCGGTCTGAATATCCATTAAAATGTTCTTCAATGAGCGACCTATTTTTCATGGCTTTTCCATCTATCAGCAGGTACGTACCATTCCCGATGGCTTTTATCGGTGCTGATTTGAAACGGGTGCTTTACTTTGAAAACACTTTGTGAAACGCTTTGGTGTAATTGAGCTGTGGAGATCTTGGCAAGTACTGCCATTTAGATGTAAGAGTAATTTTCAAGTAGGCCTATCTCAAACTGTTGCTAATCCACTCTTTTTGTTAATCACACATGAAATTATGATCTCAGACGCTGGTCTATACATACCGTTAAAATGGATGAATGTAGTTTGAATGGTCAGTCAACAGTAGTACGTGACTTATATCCTATATCCTATATTGTACTGTTCCATTACTAACAGTGCAGAATTACAAATAAATCTCTTTGATGTGTGAAAAAAAAACTAGCCTGAGCAAAGAGTCCTGGTGGCTCTGAAAATTATTTGTATATTAAAAGGGGATACTCATACTGTACATTTCCTATAAACAAAAGCCACAAATGCTAAGGCAAAATAGTAATTTATGCACTTCCTTATTGATTTTATTGTGCATGCTTTCTCAAAATTGTAATCTGAATATAAATTTCTGTTAGTTTGACATGTGCTAAATGTACAGTTATTTCCCATACTGGATTACTGAATAAGTATTATTTTGTCCTAAAAAACTGTTAGATTTATGGTTAAAAAAACGTGGTTTCAGGTGTTATGGTTTCAGGCATTACGGCATGCCATTTCAGAGCCTGTATATTTTACAGTTCACAACCTAAAATATAATTTAATTATATAATATGAATATTCCAACAACCTGGAACTACAAACATCTGCTTTAAACTTTTAAATGTACTGTTAAACGCGACAATAACTGAGGCGATAAAACAAAATGCAACATGATGACTTCAGTTTCATTGAGAATTTCCCTTGCAGGAGCAATGGCCAATAAATATGTGTATACAGTACACACTATAAAAAATACCAACACCATCAGGGTAACATATGTAACACTAAAATAGTGCAATAAACTATAATCAAATGTGACGGGTCAAGCAGGGACTTGAGGTGAACGCCCAATTATGTTTATCACAGTAATGTTAACAATTGCTTACCGTATGTACTGTAAGTATGTTTTGTCTTGTTAAAGCTATTCTAAATTTTATCTGTTAACTATAAAGAAAACCATAACTTTCACTTCTAAAAATATATTTATTCCAATATTCTACTGTAAAAGTACACGTGTTGTCTTGTTAAAATCTAACATTTCATCGTAAATGGAAAAGTGACTATCAGTTAACCATTTAACTTTAAGTTAAGCATTTTTAATTTAATTCCAATTAAAATTACAAACCTTTTTTACAGTGTAGCATAAGAGGGATCTGATGTAAGATGCTGGTATGTAGTTTCATATTCTGGCCATGTTTTATGACATTCCATTAGTAAAATAAAAATAATGTCCATGCTAAAACAGAAGTAGCTTTATTGAAAGTACCAAAAAAGACAATCAGCGTAATGGATATGCTTGATGAAAACAAATGAGCTAGACTAAGGATACTCGAATACTCCAATGCACAACAAATTTAAGACTAATTATATAAAACTGACAAACCAACAGTAAATTGTAAATTGCAAACACAATATGCAAAACTAAAAATATAGCCTACCCTGACAAATTTGGTGCTAATATTACTGTTTCACATAAGTCATATATACTGTAAACCTAAAGCAGGTAATAGACTATTACAAAAAAATAGACACTTCATTTATGTTTATATACTGTTAAAATCCCCTGTTACAAAGCCACACTTAACCAGCAAAATTACATTTAGCTTAAACTTACTTTACATTAAGGACAAGCTGCAGTCAGTAATAAGCATAACTTGAATTATTTGTATACACAAATAATTCAAATTACATAATTGACTGTCCTTGTGTTCTCTGCATTGCAAAAGCCAATAACTGAGCCCTGAACTTTAGAAAAGTTTACATTTTCCTCTATGGCACTGATTGTTCTCGAAACAATGAAGCTTCTAGAGAAGCTTCTAGAGCATCATCATCATTTGTAAATTGGTCAAGGTCATGTGAATACAAAAGTGGGTTGATGACTCGTCAGGGAATGCCAACTAAAAATGTAGGCCTCTTTCCCCCGCTTTGACTGCCTTTGAAACAGTACACTGTACGCTGGAGAATGGAACGATCCACTTTCCTGTTAAAGGAGCTGTCCAGCGTTAGAGGGTGCTGATCTCACTCCTCCAATTGTAGAAGCGCCTCACAAATAAATCTTTAAAACAAACAACGCATTTGAAAGCTTGGTTGACGAAAGGACATGCGCACATAGGAGAGTTACACAACAAACAAGTATGCTCCCTGACTATTGAGCTTTTTAAGATGCTAGAAAAGGTTGCCACTATTCCCTCTAGTGGCCTTAGAAAGTGACAGGAAAAAACTGTTGAGCTCATGCATACTATTATGCAGCTTTCTTGACAGAACGCAATGAAAAAGTAAATAAGGCTGTCACGGAATTCCCTCCTAGCCAATTCCCAACAAAGACTCAATCAAGAATTGGCTTTTTTTGTTCCCCCAAACGTGCTTGGTGTTCCCAGCGCTGAAATTATTCACAGGAGAGGAAAAACATCTGTTTACATTTGCACTTTCAATACATTTGTTGTCTTATAGGCTATTATTGATATGGCATATGGCCACAAGATGACCCAAAGTAGTGCAAATGAACATTTTGTAAAAAAAATATATATATTATTTATTTATTTATTTTTTTTTTTGCAGAATGACGGGAAATTTTTTAAAGGATAGGATTTATGTTTTAATCTCCATAAACGAATAGCTTTCTCCATTCAAAATGTCATTATTTGGCATACCTACCCCTCCGAAGAAAACAACATTAACGTTGTGTTTGCTCCAGGCGTTATTATTTATTCGCTCTGATCAGTTGAGGGCCATTACGCAGCTCCCCTTATTTATCCTAAAACCCATCAGGGACTATCACAAAGATCTTCATACCCTGAAATGAGTTTATCCCCATTACAGCATAATGTTTCTTTCTTCTTTCCCTTACAGCTGCCTTATCCGGCATCTGATTTATCAAAAACATGCATTGGGACGTCAGCCTTGGTTAGAACAGAATGGAAAGAAAAGCTTTGACTTTAAATTATCCGTGCACTCTTTCCTTATCCTAGTCTTACACGCAGGTACGTGGGCTGGCATGGCTTCACACTCATGCAAATATTAGTTCCCCCTTTCTTAAACGTTGCACAATGCATCTTTCACGAATAGCTCACAACCGAAGGCAAATGTGACTAAAGTCCTTTTGGGATTCCTGTCATGAATACCAAACAGCCTTAATAAAGACTCCTCTCTGTGATGGAAAATCCAAGAATTGGTGCATTTAACCTCAGATATTGGGATTAATTTGGTTTCCCATGTATGTCGACATTAGAAAATCCCAAGAGAATATAAACGGAATATATTTTCACTGCCGAAGTCAAAATGAAGAATGATCTTTTCTTTTAATGCGGATTGTTAAGTATTCACTTCCTATATAGGAGATATAAAGTGAACATTATAAGTCACTTTCTCTGTTTTACCTGATTGTGATATTGGAGAATCAATATTGGGTGAAGAATTAATTGCAAAGCTCTAATAAGACCATAGCAAACAGTTTGGCCAATTGATGGTCATTTTCAGGTGGGCAAATGTCCATCATTAAAATGCTTGTAATCATCCCACACTCTAACACAAAGGCTGGAGTGAGTGGGCGAGCTGAGAGTTGATCTCAATGCACACATGGACTCAACATGTGACGGATACTTGTGCGCTTGACTTACATGGTGGAGATGTTCTCAAACAGGTCCGGGAGGCTGTTGGTGCTATTCCCGTCGCTCATGGTGTCTTGTAGCGCGAGGAGGGGAAAGAAATTCCCTTGGTAAGACTTATTGCAAAAGATGTCCGTGGTGGAACAAGTGCAGGTCGGCGGGCAGTCCAGCATGGAGCTCATGTAATTCTGGAAGATGCTCATGAGAAATAAGCCCCTCCACCAGCAAACGCGCGGTGGGATGGAGAATAAATCCATGTTTTCAGGTGCTTCCCTCAGTGTTTTATCTCCTTTTGGGGTGAATGTTCAATTGCGATAGCAGAGAAAGCGGTCCGGGTATCCGTGTGGTGATGCGAGAGCGCGCACGAGTGCGTGGATGAGAGTGAAGGTATGTCAGATAAATGAGGTTGCAGTAATGTCTCCAAATACTCCGTTAATGTAGAAAGGGGTCAAAAATCACCGGTCCCAGGCTGGCCTCCTCTCCGGGCTGCATGGTACAGGCTTTCCCTGTTTCCTTGGTGCTGTTTGGCGCGTATAGTTCCAGGTTGTTGGAGCTCCGGCTTGAAGACTGAAGCGTCAGAGCGAAATCGGAGGAGAGAGAGACAGAGCGCGAGAGAGGTTTATGCTCCGAGCATCAAGTCCCACCTACTGGGCAGATTAAAAACCGACGCACCTGCAGAAGAGCAGATCAAATCAGCACCGGCAAATAAACTACACACTTCGCAAAACACATAAAACGCTTTAAAATATATAAGAATAGCCTATTATGTATCCTATACAACCCATTGTTTATAAATGTTTATTATTTCTTTGGCAATATAAAGCTTTTGCCCATCTTAAATCGCAGCAGCCATTACACTGTCACAATGCATTAATTAAGTATGCATTAAGAAGGCTATTGAGAACCCTGCGAATGTGGGTGTGTTACAAAATGGTAATTACAAGGGTATTATGCTATAAATGTGGTTTATGAGGACATTTCAAGTGTCCCCATAATTTAAATAGCTTAAAAACATATTAAACGATGTTTTATTGAAAATGTCAAAATGCAGAAAGTTTTTTTGTGAGGGTTATGTTTAGGAGTATGGTTAGGGGTTATAGTATACAGTTTGTACAGTATAAAAATCATTATGTCTATGGAGAGTCCTCATAATGATAGGTAGACCAACAAGTAAGTGTGTGTGTGTGTGTGTGTGTGTGTGTGTGTGTGTGTGTGTGTGTGTGTGTGTGTGTGTGTGTGTGTGTGTGTGTGTGTGTGAGCGTGTATTTATCACTTTGTGGGGACCAAATGTCCCCATAAGGATAGTAAAACCCGAAATTTTTGACCTTGTGGGGACATTTTGTCGGTCCCCATGAGAAAAACAGCTTATAAATCATACTAAATTATGTTTTTTGAAAATGTAAAAATGCAGAAAGTTTTCTGTGAGGGTTAGGTTTAGGGGTAGGGTTAGGTTTAGGGGATAGAATATAAAGTTTGTACAGTATAAAAACCATTATGTCTATGGAAAGTCCCCATAAAACATGGAAACACAACATGTGTGTGTGTGTGTGTGTGTGTGTGTGTGTGTGTGTGTGTGTGTGTGTGTGTGTGTGTGTGTGTGTGTGTGTGTGTGTGTGTGTGTGTGTGATTAGAAGAGCAAGACGCTAAGATGTTAAATATTAATCGTCTAAGATGACTTACTGTATGTTTGATTGGAATTGTGCCACTGTATTAATTCAATTAAAAAATAATATATTTCAGAAATTATTAAGGATGTCCTGTATAACATACCTAACCGACGATTTCACCCCATAAATTAACCAATGAAAATAATAAAATAACCAAATAAATCATTTTTTAAGGGAAGTTTATTAGGCTAACTTCATTCACTTATTAACTTTGTTAACATAACAAACATTTTAGCATTACATGCTTAATAGATTATTGGTTATGTTCACAAAAGTCCACAAAATGTAAATACAATGTATCTTTTTTCTTCTTTTTTTAATTTTTTTTAGTCAAAACAAAAACAATAAAATACTAGTAAGGTTTACTTATTTCAAATTTTTTTGTTAGTTTAAAAAAAAGGTTAATTTAGATTTTTTTATGTAAAATCAAGTAAAATCTTCATGAAATAATATTGATAAAATTGAGTAAATTGAACTTAAACATTTCAGTACTTAAAATCTAATGTACATGGTACATAAATAAAATGTAAATGAACGTTTTGAATGTATTGCAATTTTTATTTAGTGACACTAGTGCCACAGAAATTGTACACTTCACCTATAAACATAGACTTTTTTAAAAAAAAATAGCATTAGTTCCCTGTAGACGCATAGAGTATCACAAAGTAAGTCATTCCTGTGTCCACATAACACCCTCCTATCTCCCCCTGTTCTACACTAAATAGCATTGTGTGTTGAAGACTTCTCCAACAAAGCAAGTCAACACACTATAGAATGCACCAAAACCACTAGTCACCTCCTAAGACAGCACAGACTTGCACCTCCATGTTTGCCAAAGGTTGTTTGGCATCTATGCTTCTTGTCCTGGGTGTATCTGTGATTAACTGTGCCTTCAATAAAGACGGGGCACTCTGTCTGTAAGGTCTACTGCTAAAGTTACCTGGGAAGATTACGTAGCATTGCCCAAAAAAATACAATAAAATAAAAGACAGTAATACAGGTTTGAAATGACATGAGGGTGCATAAATGATGACAGAGTTTTCATTTTGGGTGAACTATTCCTTTAAACATTCACGAGATCATAGCATTGTTGATTCAATTATGTGGCTGCATTTTTCGCCTTAGGGTGTACTGTTGGTTTCTGAAGGATATACAGTGAGTTTCTAAAAGAAATACATTGATTTATAGCACATCCTTTGCATTAACAATTAGTTGCACTAACACACTTACAATAGGCTTCCGTTTTAGTGTGGCATCTGTTTTATCTGTTGAGTGCACTGTGGTCTTCATCATTTCCTTCACAATCTCATTTCTACAGCTTTCTATTGCTGTCGTTTTTCTCTGACACATTAGACATTTCTGGGTCTTCATAAATATGACAAAAGAACAAATTTCTCATTAAAATTATTGCATATTGAGTAATGATGACTGGCACCAGTATCTATTGTTTTTCAGCATGCTGTAATCCAATAAAAACAAAACAAAAACTTCTATTAGACAGTAAGTGTTCACACTGCAAAGAACAGAGGGCAAACGTGTGTAGAGGTGACATGGATTTAATTTTTTCACAAATTGTATTGATTTTAAGCATTGTTAGTGGCTTAATTAACTATATGAATATGTAATTAACAGCTGGACAGAGCAGCATATTCAGTGGGATCCCAAGGTCTGAAGACCAATTTAAAATCTTAGTCTTTTGTTTTTTATTTCAACTTTGAAATAAAGTTTTAGTATTTTGAGATTTTTAAATAAAGTTATGACATAAAAAATTAAGAATATTCAAGATTCTGCACGATTTCTGGGTCACTAATCAAATTTATGCAAATGTTTTAACTCTGTACAAAAGGTCAGTGTGGCAGAGCAGTGGGCGGGGCCGGGTCATGATTCCACACACCTGGCCCCTAATCAGGCCAATCAAGACTCAGAGAGGGATAAAGCCCAACTGGAGACTGCAGTGAGACAGAGAGAGAGATTTATGGACAGCTGTCCGGCTCCTATGTGTGTTTGTCTATTTTGTTTCAGTTTATAATTAAAATATTTTATATATATCGTCAAGCCGGTTCTCACCTCCTCCTTTCTATTTAACTCCTTTACAGTCAGATTGCCTTTCAATTCAAGAATTCAATTGAAGCACACAAGATGATCTTTGGAGCGTTCAGGTTTTGCAGAAACTTCTGAAGTCCATGTCAGTTCGAGTGCATGCTGCCATAAAACCGAAATTAATGTAATTTTTTTTAACTTTTCACCTAATTTGTTATGCTGGTATTTGTGATAAAAGTGTATGCTTTTAAATGATAAAAATGTGAAACAGAAGCATTTTTCATTTCTGCCTCAATTTTTATCAAGATGAAAACATGATGTAACTGGAATGTAAGCTTTATTTCACACTGATGACAATGCAAGATTGTAAGTGTTAAAGTGTTTCAATGTGCAGGTATAACATAATACAGTGAAATAAAGCTATTAATATTAATAATTATTAAAAAATTATTAAAAAAAAAAGATGCAATGTGACCCCTTTTAATGTGGTCTTTGTATGCCAGTAAGATACATGTTTCATAGTACTCTTCCCCTATTCTATTTTTATTTTATTTATTTATTTTTCATTTTTATTTTTTTTCATTTAGCTACAAATAACCACAGCTAAATGCAGCACATCAAGCCTCACTTTGTTTCCCCCACAATAGCAGATGTGGTCACATGATAAATATTTGATGGTGAATCACTTAGCTTCATCTTACACTAACTTACCCCTATTTGGCCGCATTCTGGTAGATGAGCAAACTTGTTAAGGGTGTTGGTAAAACAGCAGTATGATTCATATACCACACATGCAAGTTATCTTTTAATGCTTTCTGCTTTCTGTAGAAGTAAAGCAAATCCAATTTCCTGAGATACATAGAGGATCTTCTTCTTAAGAGTTGGTTGCCCACAGAACCATTTTCATCCAGATTTGTCTAGAGATTTGGTTAGTATGAAGCATAAAATCTGCTATACAAATATGGAAATACAAAAACATTTTCAGAAAACAGTGTTATTTGCCCAGAAAGAACAAGAGAGAACATATATATATATATATATCATGTTCTTTCTTTCAGTAATAACTACAAAGCCCGAACATCTTATTCTGTATCAACAAAGATGAAACGACTCAAACAAGGTTACCAAAGCAGTTTGTACAGATTTTAACCTTATTTAGGTGGCCATGTTTTTGCTGTATATGGTTTGCAGAACCATGATTTTGCTGTTAAGGGTTCTGGAAATTGTCATCACAATGGAAAACACTGGGATAATATAGCAACTCAAGTGTACGACAAATCATAAATATGACTTGTAACTTTAGTCTTATCATGTGAAAACGAGGATCTACTGTTTCAGTCTCATTTTAAACATTTCAGTACTTGGGCATGTTTAGAACTTTCTAATGAAAAATCCATTTGAGATCACAGATCAAAATTCTGATAAACAAAAAACAATCAGAAAAATAGTTTGACTGGATTATTTTAATTTCACAATGTACATTCATTGCGGGTTCACAAACTCTTAATCACGAAACACAAGTGTATGCTACACAAGTACACGAATGCACAAGAATTCTAGCTACACAAACTCGATTTCCTGCTTTGTTGCATTCCAAAATATTTTAGACCACAATTAATGTTGCATTGTCAAAGTTGCAGAAAGGGGCGCTATAGTAAACATTAGCATTGCCAGTAACTGTTAAATTCTATTGTGAGATTTCTCTTTCAAGTCAAATAATGTAATTCTGGAGCAACAGTTTGAAGAGAATATTACTGATTAAGTTAAAGTCAGTCTATTCATAATAATATACATAAATAACAACACATCTAGTACTTGCGTAAAGTATGTTTCTGGTATTATGGGGGGTCCATCAACCCCCCAATTCAAACACTAAGTAACATCCACTTTTCACAATCCAATCAGTTCCATATTTATGTTATTAATTAAATTATATGTTTAATAATGTTTTATAGCCCCCAGTGAGCAAGCCAAAGTTGACTGAGGCATGGGAAAAAAAACTCAATAAGATATTAAAACTCTGTAATATGTTTAGTAATTGAGGGAGCAAACCTTGAGAAAAACCAGATTCAGCTATTGGGAGCCGGTCCACCCCTCTGGCATTACAATACTGCACTGTAGAGTTATTATTCACGCTAGCGCCATCTTTGATTTCTAATGGTAATTACAATGAGACTGAAAGGGATCGACTTACAGTCTCTTCAGTGGGCTGTACTGCAGTTTAAAGTGGTTTTGAATCGTTCTGCGGGCATTGATAAAATATCTGTCGAAGAACATTCAGACAACGTAAGTTTTGAAAAATTAGATGTGATTTAAGAGTTTATACAGCTTTATACCGTTCCTATCATTGAAGAGATGGTAATTCTATCCCTCACAGCGTCATTGTCATTCCCATTAATAATCAAAGATGGCGCTAGCGTGAATAAGTTCTATAACTTTACAGTACATATGGCAAATATAATCTATATATATATATATATATATATATATATATATATATATATATATATATATATATATATATATATATATAAAATGTGGATGAAGATTTTCTCTTTCACAGATAAAAAATGTCACATCATTTCCACCTACAAACACACCCGTCTTTCTCTTTCTCATTCCAATGGACACAGAACACAGGCAGGTGTCTGTTTCCCATCCCGCCCCTCTGTCAAAGCGCTAAGCTGCACCATCTTTCCTCATCATGAGCGATGGGGTTGAAGCCTGCTTGACAGAGCAGAGGAACATAACCATCTGTCATTCACACTTCATGTTTCCAGTGCAGGACCTCATACATGAACCATGTGTGCACAACATTTAACACTGTGAAACGCAACAATATTGCAAGCTCACTGTTGTTGTAATGCAACTAATGTCAGTGTAATTAAAAAAAAAATAATCCAACATGTGCTAAATGTGTTGCGTGGGACTAAAGTGATACATACACAGCACAGGTGTGAAATATTATTTAACCTTTCTAAATATACAGTCCACTTGTGAAAATTAAATTGCCTCCATTTTTCAGATTTAATGTAATTTTATATTATTAGTATATTATCAGCATAATAACTTTAATTGGAAAATGTACCAAAATTTTGCTTTAATGACAGCATGCACTCAGGCTGGCATGGACACAAGTTTGTACAACACCTGATGAGCCATGTTATCCCAGCATGATTTGAGAATGTTCCAAAGAACATTTTGTGTGCTTCAATGGAGTTTAACATAGTCAATGTCAAAATTTGCTTATCTGATTAGTGACCTGGTAATAGTAAAGAATCTTAAATATTTCTTATCCATTTTACGTTATAATGTCTCTTTGTTTATTTATTTTCAAATTCCTGAAACTTGCTTATTTCTAGGTTTAAATTAGATTTTGAATTCCAGATTTTCAATATGGTCTCAGACTTCTGAAATCTACTGCATGTTGAGAAAAAGAGGCTCTTTTTCTCAAGAAGGTTTTGTGAACAAGTTGTGGTGTTCAGTAAACTGTTTCCCTTTGTCAAAGGTCCAACAACAGATTTGGCTCCCTGGTGGTGTGTATTGACAAGGAAATTAATTTACTTACAAGCTCTAAAAACTGATTGCATCATGATAAAAATCTCGGCAATATATTTCACTTTCCACAGACAGTCTACCTCTCAACTCTTATTTTAGCATAAATTAACATTCTGCTGTAAAGAGAGAGACGGTAAATCCTTTAGTTTGAAGTTGAACTGCAGCAAACATTAACAAAAAGGTGCAGTGAAGGTTTGAAATGAGTTGATACAAGCATGCTGTCTAAACTATGTTCACCATGTCCATTTGATTGATTCAAATTTGTTTATCTTTTCCTGTAGCACAACTAATAGCACATTGCATGAGCAACCTCAGAGACAAAAGTTTTGATCCGACAAAAACAAGTAATTGCGTTCACCTAATAAATGATGAGCACAATTCGCAAGCTGCTTTTTCATTCTAAGATAAAAAAGTTACTCCACTGACAGTTAGGTTTAGGCTTGGGGTTTGGGTTAATCCCACTGATGTGCACAGAATGGGGGCTGCAGGGGCTCAAGCCTAAAAGTGCCCTTCAAAAATGTAAAGGTGCCCTTTTAAGAGCTCGGTGGTGCCTTTAAGAGTGCAGAGATTTAAGCAGAGAGCGCGTGCGCGTACAGCAAATAAAATTAAAATGAAAATAATAACAGCAGAACTGTCAATTAATCACACAGGATTTAATCAGCTCCATGTGAACTCCGCAAGCCAAAGTAAATAAATGAGCTTGTGGAAAAAAACAAGCCCTTCAATCCGCAAGGGTCTTTTTTAACTTGTCACCACCACTGGTGGTAAAAACATAAATGCTAGTCTAGCTGTCGGTTGTATGTTGTGTTCAGGGGTGTAAAAGGTACTCAGAAATTATAATGAAGTGGAAGTATAGATACTAAGTGAACATTTTACTCAATTAAAAGTCCAAGTATCTAGCCAAAAACATACTTGAGTGAAAATAAACAAGTATTCATATAAAATTTTACTTAAGTATTAAAAAAGTAAATAATAATTTTTTCTAGCGAGAATGAAATCAAGAGAAGAATGTGTGAGAGAGGATGTTGTCAAATTCGATTGGTTTGTAAGTCGCCTTTATACTGTTTTTGACAACCTGGTCAAGGAATCATGTTAGAATAACTACATTTTTGCAAAATGATTTTATGTGGCCTTTTGTACGTAACACAGCAATTTTCTGGTGAAATGAACACTAGAGGTGCTAAAACAACAATGACTTTTATCCCCTTTCACTCAAATCACGTGTAAAACCGCAGATTATCAGTTCATGAAAACTTAATTTTCAATCTGTTCCTCACACAGTGCTATCTTATGACATAAAAACACTTTTACTATACTATAACATTTTCATTACATAACAAACTACATTCACAAATATATTCAAAAACAATCAAATTGCGCGTTAGTTCAACTGATAGAGCATTGCACTTGTGATGTAAAGCCCCGGGGTACGAGTCCTGAAGAGCATGCGAGTCAACACGTGAGCCCAAAATGTCAAAGAAGCAATACAAAATGACGTGGCTTCTTCAAAAATTTTGATTGTCATGTCACATTTGCTTTTAATGACACTATCGGTTAAGTTTAAGGTTTATGGTAGAGAGCTTTGTTTTTGTTTAAATAAATCTTGATATAGAACATTAACTTTAAAAACCTCACCTGTTCGGGAGAAAATGTCACTTGCTTTTAACATTTCACTTCGAAATTGCCCTGAGACGTGTTATGAACCACACTATATTATTTTGCATAAATGTTGCCGCAGTCACGTAATGTTCGTTGCATGGGTGAAGGCACTCGTGAATATGTCAGAGCACCCAGCTATTGCAATGTCGGAGCACCCAGACCCAAAAAATTCAAATGAAGCTTTGAAGAATGTTAGTAATGTTGTTGGTTTTATGACTTGTTTTCCGAGGTTTGCTACCATACCTTGCTGTTGAGCAGATGGATGAATTTATTAAAATTCATAATTCATATTTACTAAGATTCCAACATGTATACAATTATTTTTATAAATAGACAATTATTATCATTTTTATTATCATTATCATGATAACACCTGAAAAACTCCAGAAAGATGCCCAGGAGGATCCCTGCTTATCTGCGTAAACATGCCTTAGGCATGCTGCATGGAGACATGAGGACTGTAGATGTGGCCAGGGCAATAAATTGCAATGTCCGTACTGTGAGACGCCTAAGACAGTGCTACACAAAGATATGAAGGACAGCTGTTTGTCCTTGCAGTGGCAGACCACCTGTAACTACATCTGCACCAGATCGGCACATCCAAATATCACTCCTGTGGGACAGGTACAGGATGGCAACAACAACTGCCTTAGTTACACCAGGAACGCACAATCCCTCCATCAGTGCTCAGGCTCGTAGGCATCACCGGCAACAATGTTGCCTATGGGCACAAACCCAACTTCGCTGGACCAGACAGGACCGGCAAAAAGTGCTCTTCACTGACAAGGTTTTGTCTCACCAGTGGTGATGGTCGGACTCGCGTTTATTGTCGAAGAAATGTGCATTAGATCAAGGCCTGTACTCTGGAGTGGGATTGATTTGGAGGTGGAGGGTTCGTCATGGTCTGGGGTGGTGTGTCACAGCATCATCGGACTGAGCTTGTTGGCATTGCTCTTCCTCCTCCCTCTTGTGGTACCCTACCTGCAGGCTCATCCTGACATGACCCTCCAGCATGTCAATGCCACTAGCCATACTGCCATGTGCCATCAGTGCGTGATTTCTTGCAAGACAGGAATTTCAATGTTCTGCCATTGCCAGTGAAGAGCCTGGATCTCAATCCCATTCAGCACGTCTAGGACCTGTTGGATCAGAGGGTGAGGGCTAGGGCCATTCCCCCCCAGAAATGTCCAGGAACTTGGTGGAAGAGTGGAGTAACATCTCACAGCAAGAACTGGCAGATCTGGTACAGTCCATGAGGAGGAGATGCACTGCAGTACTTAATGCAGCTGGTGGCCACACCAGATTCTGACTGTTACTTTTTAATTTGCACTCGAGCAAATCCCAAAAAATAATACTTATGTATTTTTACTCAATTACTTTACACCCCTGGTTGAGTTTTTCAAAACCCCACTCAGTCACCTGTGCATCGGTATTTTTTTGTTGTTGTTTTTTTTTTTTTTAAATGCACCTGCCTCTCAAAGGAAGGGCGAAATAATGGCTAGACATGTATTTCTCAATTGCGTTCCCTCTTTAATTGCCTCTTCACATCGCCGCCTCATTCGGCTTGTCAGGAACGTTGTTCTTCCCTCTCATCACTCATGTTTGAAGTTGTTGAGATAACTGTCATCTCTTCGGCTGTAGTTAACGTCTCTCTTCAGAGACTATTCCATTCAACGTCTTCACTTCCCTCTGGATTGGGACAACAATTATGCATTTTATTTCATTGTTTTTGTCAAAAGACAGAAATACAAATATTGCATGTTTTTAAAGTGTAAAATGAAAATTCTGTCATCAGATTTTACTCACCTTCATCTGTATATGACTTTCTTCTTTGTTCAATGGAACACAAAAGAAGAATGGGGACTGAAGTTTCTCAGCCTCAAAAAGGATGCCAATATGTTGCAAAAATATCTTAAAAGTGGCCCATAGAACTTGTGTACAATACTCCATGTATTTAAAAGCCATACGATAGACAGAGTTCCTCTATTGTCTGATGAATTTGGAAGTGTTGTCTGTGTTCCCTGACTGCTTTAGGGTTCTTGAATTAAGTGTCACATGAGTGGAAGGGCAGTCGGTGGAGTTTCTGGTGCCCCCTAAGGTAACATGGGGCCCTCTAGGGAGTTGGTGCCCTATGCAGCCTGAGTAATAGGTATGTAGGGAGTGGTGGCACTGTGTGTGAGAAACAGATCAAAATTTAAGTCGTTTTCACTAATAATCAATCCCTTCATTGAGCTGCTACCAGATCACCAAGTCTGAGAACCAAATCTGTCCAATTCATAAACAAATCCTTCAGACCGGTTTTTAGACATTACTATTTCTCGAGCATGAGAGGATGACAAATTGTTCAGTGAACGACTTAAATTTTGGTCTGTTTCTCACACAAAGCCATCAAATGGCTTCATAAGATTTGGAATCCAGTGTATGAGTCACATGAACTGCTTTTATTTTACTTTTATGGTGCTTTTATATCCCTTTTATAGCTTAACATTTTCAGTGCCCAAGTTCTAAAAAGGGAATCTGATTATGTTGTATTTAAAACACACATGCTGTTTCATCCTACTTTGATAAGTTTTCGTATTAAGCATAGTAATAACACACTTAGAAGTTCCTGTAAATGCAAACTCGCAGCAAAATGTTACAGATTTATGACATTTAAATGGATGTGTAAATAACATTTGACTACACTGTCCTGTAATGCATATTGCATATGGTCAGGTCATTTCACTTAGGAGAGGCCCAGTCTTTATTGGTATCTTAGTGTACTTAATTGCTTTCATACTTGATTGATTAGACAAGCTCTTCTGTCTGAGGGTTTATATCATTAATAACCTTGGATGGATCAGTTCTTCTTTTATTTATCCTACATTGTCAGAACCATCACAATGCAGTGAGAGTGCATTCTAAACCATAGCTCACAATAAATCCTGTTAAAAGAAAGAGGTTCCAGTTAGAACCAAAAATTATTTTACAGTCTGTTGCCATAAGACAGTGAACTCTCAACTGGTGGGTCACAACCCAATAATTGGACACAACTATTTTAAAGAATGAATTTACTCATCCTCATGTTTTTTTCCAAACAAGAAGACTTTCCTTCTTCTGTTAAACACAAAAAGTGATGTTAGACAGACTGTTAGTCTTAGTCACCAGTCACCATTTACTTTCATTGTCTTTTATCCATACAATAAATATGAATGGTGACTGAGGCAAAACATTTACCAAACATTTCCTTTTGTGTTCCACAGAGCAAGGACAGTCATACAGGTTTGGAACGACATAAGGTTGAGTAAATGATGACAGAATTATATTATTTACTTATTTATTATTATTATTATTATTATTATTTTAGAACTATCCCTTAAAGAGAGCACTCTGTTGAGCGTATGGTTGGAGAACCTATTTTTAAGTGTAATAGTGAGCAAGCCCATTTCTTTTGATTTTGAACAAGCATTGAAGAAAAGATGAGTACTGTTGGGTGAGTCCTGTAACAGAAGGGTTTCAAATTCCTGTTTTTGTTCACGTAATTGTCTGTGTGCGGCATTGCTCTCCTACTGCTGAGCCACTGTGTGGGTGTTCCGGCCAACGTAAAAGAGCTCACCAGCCTCAAATAAGTCCTGATTAGAAACAATCAATAACTGCCACTCACCAACCACCTCAGGACTTATGCAACCTCTGTATCAGGATTGGAAGACGAGGACGAGCAAAAGAGGAATGAACAATGTTCAAAAACTATCATTGTAGATAGAGGATCATTCTGAATATTAAGGCCCACAGACCGTACACAAATTGATTTGTTATGATTAATCCTCTCATTATTGCTTATCATACTATTTATCAAAGGTGAATTAGAAATGACTGCAATGTGCTTTAAAAAGACAAATCATAGCAATATGCCACAAGACACAATACATTATTGTGATTTGACAATGAGTAATGGGCATTCTTAGGCATGAAGCGGAGTGTCTGAAACCGTCTTAACCATGGTCAAATTGCTGTAATGCACAGACTCAAGTGGCTTTATTACTTTTTAGAACAGCAATGACAGCAATGTGATAAAAAAAAAAAAAACACAAATGTCTCATAAACAGTTACATTTACTGCTAATAATGATCATAATAACAATTCTTCTGCCAATTTGGTCACATCCACACTAATCCGTTTTCATTTTAAAACTCTATGTTCAGTTTCCTAACATCCTTGTTTTATAAAGTATTCTTTAATAGAGATCATTTTCAAAGGTCCCATTGTTGGAGGAGGAAAACACCATTCTAGTGTGGTTAAGAAACATGAATGTATTAAAATTAATGCGTATTCAAATGAAAACATTTAAGTGTTGATGTGGCCTTAATTTAACAGTAGCCGTTTTCCTGTTGCCTAGCAATGTAGAAAAGCGATGCTGTTGGAATGTCACAGCTGTGCGTTAATGTTATATGTTGCACTGTTTTTCAATTAATTTTCTGCGTAAACATGCACTAGAGGGACCTCTTTGACCATTCAGAAAAAACGTTAAACAGAGGTCGTGACTGTCTGTGGTCATTAAAAATCCCAGGGGTGTCCTGGCCAAATTTCCCCCATTGGCCCTTACCAATCATGGCCACCTAATAATCCCCCACCGTTAATTGGCTGTATCATTCTACTCTCTCCTCTCCACCAATAGCTGGTGTGTGGTCAGTGGACTGGATCACTGTGGCTGGTGGTTGTGGAGTGTGCCCTGTTCACTATGAGTATAGTGTCAGAATATTGCTATATAAGTGTAGCTTTCATTCATTCATTCATTCATTCATTGTGGCACATCTCACCATTGCGCTATGTTTTATAGAGGCCATAACATGTTTAAAAATACTTAAACTTTAAATAATGCATCTCGATGTGCCTGCACTCTGTTCTAATCACTGCGCTACATCTATTTAAATTTATATATATTTTTATTTTTGTGCAAGAACACACACTAACAATGGCTTTGAAATGGCCTCATCCAATCTTGATTCATCCAATCTGTTTTCTAAATAGTCATTTTAAGCTCAACAGAACACCAATTTGAGCATATGAGAACATTCAAGGAAATTCACTGCAGTATATATATATACTGTAGATAGATAGATAGATAGATAGATAGATAGATAGATAGATAGATAGATAGATAGATAGATAGATAGATAGATAGATAGATAGATAGATAGATAGATAGATAGATAGATAGATACAGTATATCTACATTGTGTGCTATTGATAAATACTACACTGAGAATGTTGTTCGCCTGATATTCTCCACAAAGCCACTCATATCGCAGGGTGTCACACAGGCTTTTGAAGTAGTACAGGCAAGACTGGAAGTCTACTGCGAGAGGAGGGGCTGGAGGGAGAATGAGACAGATCGGAAAGTGTGTGTGTGTGGGGGGGTGCTAGACGAGTAGACTGCATCACAGCATAATGACTTCCTATAACTTCTCATACTGTTCACTTCTGATGCGGTCTGCACAAGAGCAATGACATGGTAAACTGTCTGTGGCAGAGGTCTGATTTCAAACACTATGCAAGAAGGAGCAAGCAGTTAACTATCAATGAACAATTTATTAAGATTCTGATGCCATTTTATACTTTTGTAGCATTTTATAATATTAGTCAGGTTTTTTTTTTATTTATTTTTTTTTACCAAAAACAGATATTTTTATTTACCCAACCATTTTCCACCCTCTCTCTGTGCCTTAAAAGTAGAAATTGTGTTTGCTACTGTAACTTTAAAACATTTAAATGTATATTTCTTGGCATAGAAATTACATACTTCACCTTTAAGACATTCTATAATATATATATATAAAATCAGTTCCAGAGTGAGGTCAGAACTTTGAAGGTGAGCTCATTAGTTCATAATTTCAACTCACCACAGCTCAAGTGTGCTAGCCGTTTAGGAATTCCAAGGGAGTCTGTGCTGTGCATTATGGGAAACAAACAACAGTGGGCTTCATCAAAGATCTCTCTCACTGACAATCTGTCTCTTTCCACCTCTTTTACACAATATTTGCTGTTCTGCGCTTTCAAGAACATGCTGGAAAAGCACAGCACTTGTAAGCACAGTCTCACATGTTTTAAAGCCTCTTGACATATGCTTATTGTCCCAAGTAGTCCACTTATGAGTACTTTCCAAAATTCAGGGCTGTACTTTTCATGACAGGATGCTGTTAGTTGTTTAGAGTGGGGGATCTTCAAAAACGTTTGGGATCTTTCTGAATTAGATTTATGCATATGATGTTCAGATTAATTGCATACTGCAAATTATTACGTTCAGTACAGACAAGTACATTTGTAGCATTTAAAGTCAACATGAAATCAAAATTGAGCACATATATATTCATAATACACATTTACCTGGTCATGATTCATTAGTGCTTGTTATTCCAAAATATAATAAATCCTCTAAAACAGCTTTGCATCACCTAGGCCATGCAAGCTATTGATTAATGTAACGCAGCCTTTCTAAAATCTTGCTAATAGTTGATGCAGTAATTTGATGCTGGTTAATGTTAACCTAGTAATGGTTTTGCCAATAAATATAAGCAGGAAACATTTTACAATAAGGTTGTTTACATTAGTTAACATGAACAAACAATGAACAACACTTTAACAGCATTTATTATTCTTGGTATACTAATAAATTTTTTAAATAAAAAGTTGTATGGTATCATTAGTTAATGCACTATGAACTAACTATAATTGTATTTTTATTCACTAACATTAACAAAGATTAACAAGTGGCGGAAAAAAAAATATTGCTAATTATTTGTTCATGATACATATAACATAAACATATGTTAACGAATGTTACCAAAGTCATTGGTAAAGTGTTACCAATAAGCATTACCACAGGGAAACATTGAAATGCTCTTAAAGGTGAACTTGACCTTCAGCCTACATGATCTTATAAGAGAGAGCAGGTAGTGTCGACTGCAAACTCGCATTCAGGTCTGGCTCCATTTTTATATTGAACACCCAGTTTTCACAATCCAGTTTTCTCTCAGAAATATGGTGCATTATGGAAGTAATGGGTTGTAAATCCACATTCTAGATTACTTTCAGAAAAATCCAAATAATTGTTATTCTGATTGTTGATTTACAGAAACAAAATGTATAGACTGAAAGTAATAAAAAAAAAGAGATGTTCTGTACTATGATAGTACCATAGTATTCACTGACGTACCTTGGAGTACAATGCAAATGGACTTTGGTTATCATTCAGTATCATGGAATTACCATCTGATAGCATCATTACCTTGGTACCACCATATTACATTCAGTTAAGGGTTGTAAAGACTTAAACATTTTCCTAAACTGCACACACTGCAAACACTGCAGCACAGAGATGTTTAAATTTTACAGGATAAATCTCTCCAGAGAAGCTCAAACAACTTGGCTGACCCGCCCGTCTCCTAAAGCATGGATCAGAGGGTGGTTTGATCCAGTTGCATAGAACCCACAGAGATCAGTCTTGCTGGCACATCTCTACTTTTGAAGTGAAATACACATTAATGACCTCTGTCTGGCATCATCCGCTTGTCATTCTAAACCATCATCCACCAGACACACAGAGGAGCCCACTGCGCTAGCTAAACGATACTGTACATCAAGACATTTCATCTATCAGCATTGATTAGACATTGATTAATCAAGAGTTGATTAGACCCAGAAGAAGGGAGGTCATTCGATTCATCATCCTAGTTGTCTGAAAATTAAGAGTAATTAAGTAACAGAGGATTAAGTTATTTTTTAAATCACGCAGAACGAAAGTGAATCCTTTCGATTTGAGTGAAGTAGAGTTAACTGACCTTTCCATGTTAGATCAGATTGGGTGCTGGTTTTCAAGCATATTTGGTATGTAATAACAATAGAGATAAGTTTAGGTGATAAATCAAAGGACAAAAGTGCATTTATTAAATGTTAATAATTCTAAAGACTGACTGCAACGTCGTTGGGCAGGGGACAACCAGGAACGCTGTCCAGGGACCTGTGATGATGAGGGGCTTACTAAAATCTTCCATGGTATAGCCTAAAACATTGGGTCCATGCTAGTTTTTTCATGGGCTACATTACGTGCTAAAGGCCCCCTAAAATCACATTTGATTTGATTTTCCCCCAAAACACTAAATTGCAACAAAAACTACCACAGCACTTTCCTAAACATCTGTTTGTTACTATACATTGCAAAATTGTCCTGATCCATGAGATTGCTGAGTGTAATATCTTAAGTTTGATTTTGAGGTGATTTGATCTAATATTTTATATGTTTTAAAATGTATGTAGCTAACAACAGTTGTTTTTACACAAAATACTTATTTATTTTCAGTTTTGTTGAAAATAGTTCATTAAATAAAGGTGATTTAAATCAAAAGATTCTCAATAGCTGCCTAATACATGAAGGGATGGTATTTTGGGTAAAAAACGCACCCCTGTTGCAGGAACTATTAAGGGGTATGCCCCCATAAATACAATTTTTCTTGTTTTATGTTTGTATGTTTTTGTTTTTCTTTAGTGGAGGAAATAAATGTGTTATGGAAAAAAATTACGAAGTGGGCTCAGATTAACTTATCCAATCAAAATTTAGATTCATTTGTTTATAGAATACATGAAATGTTATGAAATGGCAAATGTTATTGAAATTTACAGGACATGGTGCACCATTTTCTGAAGTAGTTATTTTAAAGAATCATGCTGTCTCTAAATAATTTGCAATAGTTGACAAATGTTGCCCTATAACTATTGCACCTATATCTACACGAAATCTTTGTAATACCCCTTTTTGCCTTTAGCCCTGTGGTACCCTAACTTAAAAAGAGTTGTGTAGAGTAACAAGGACTGCTTTTTCTTCTCCTGTCAAAGATAAAGATTCACAACTAAGATTTGACAAATGTTGGGGGCCTGAGTAAAGCAAGTAAAGACGCTGACTACCACACCTGGAGTCGCAATTTCGAATCCAGGGTGTGCTAAGTGACTCCAGTCAGGCATGGAATGGAATGCATTTATAGTTGGAGATATCAAGTAGGAATATCCCACATCCAACTTGCATGGAATGCAGCAGAATAGTGTACCCTGACAAAACAACATTTATTGCAAGAAAAATTTAAATCGCAAATATTATTAGATAGAATTTTCCAGGTATTATAGATCTAATTGGTTTTCTCATTGGAAAACAATCATGCTGCAGTTCAAATTAGGCTTGCTTGAGAATTAAGTGTCGTTTCAATTCTCGCTTTCATGCGTGGATGTGTTTTTAAAATGTTAATTGGTATTACTGGTTAGCTGCGACATAATGTATGATGCCGAAAGGCATAGGGTGTCTTATTCATTGTGAAACTGTGTTTTCTTAATGGCATAAATCACACTGAAGGCCTAGACTTTTAAAGCATTGCCCGCCACTGCTTCCTAAGCAACCAATTGGCCAAGATTCAAGGGTGGGTAGAGTCGTTGGGTTAACCTCCTCTTGGTCACAACAATGTATGGTTCTTGCTCACAGTGGGGTGTGTGGTGAGTTGTACATGGATGCCGTGGAGAATAGTGTGAGGCCTCCACACGCGCTAGGTCTCCGCAGTAATGTGCTCAACAAGCCACTTGAAAAGAAACACGGATTGACGTCTCAGATGCGGAGGCAACTGAGATTTGTCCTCTGCCACCTGGATTGAGGCAAGTCACTATGCCACCACGAGGACCTAGAGTGCATTGGGAATTGGGCTTCCAAATTGGGGAGAATATATAATAGATTTGACAAATGTTCTGCAAATATATTTTTGAACTTCTTCAACGTTAAGCATTGTATTTTAGCCTGCATCCACAAATTGAAACTGTGTCCTCTTTAAATATGAAATCATGGAGTTAAATCATGGATTCAACATAGAATCTATGCAACCATCCACACCCTCCCAAATCGGCCTGGACCCTAGCAACATGGTAAGCAGCAAATGCAATTAATCCATTTGTTTAGCAATGAAAGAAAAACAATTTAACACAGCTGTTTCTGCCAAGTCGAGAACAGTCATTTTCTTTGTTGAGTGGAAGAAAGTATGTCACATTAGGTGGCAGGGTAGAGTGAGAGTGCAAAAAAAGTCCTTAACAGACAAATCGAAAGTGGAACACATTGAGTTTCGATTTTAATAGCAATTTAATTGGAGTCATTGGCTTGCTTCAATGGCTTTTGTTCACGGGGTGAAAAAAAGGTGTTTAGATGGCCTTCGCCTCTGTTCTTGAACTCCTTACCACCATCAACTCACCTTCCCTTCATTTCCTCCCACTGTTAAGCTTGTACAAATGCATGCTTGATTGAGAGCTCTATTAACTACATCCATTTGACTGCACAGCTAAACATGACTACAAGTGTCAGAGGAATAAATGAAAGTCTTCTGAATAGATCAATAGAGCAAAGGTTTTGATCCAGGGGAGACCGAGAGATGAGACAGTGAATGACACACACTGTAGGTCAACACTCCTAGTCCCTCAGTAGCAGTTGAAAAGACACCGCGGAAGAAAATACTTAGTTTGTGACTAACTCTGTGGCCCTGCAGGACTGACAAAGAACAATACCATAATGCTCTCTCAGGACATATTGATCGAGTTGGAATCAAGTGGATTTTTTTTCCTACACCAACTTTGAGTTTGTCGTCTCCTCCTCTGTTAATTCAGGTTCTCCACAGCAGAAAGAAATTGCAACAGGCTTCGGGGAACTGCTGAGGCATAAGATGTAGTCAAAGCCTTTCCTTGTTTTCTAGTGGTGTAGATAATGTGAACATGTATTGTGAAGAGGGAATGAGGACAGAAGACAGGCATGGCTACAGGTTCCATTTTTCAAGTCCTCTGCAACTTTGAAGTCCTACAGGTTAAACAATCTTTCACCTTCATTACAAGAGGGGAGTTGAAGATGGTTGGTGAGAGCAACATAGAGTACATCATTAGCTGTAAAATGGTCCTTAATGCCTAAAGAACATCAGAGATTTTTTGGTATAAGTGTTGTTCTTCCCTCTCCTTCATTGGTCCGGTGGATTGTACACTGCAAATGGGTTCCACCCGATTCCGGTCTTCCGAGACAGAGTGATTGCAATATTGGCCTGTGAAAGTTTCAATCTTTTGAGCTGGATGGAGTTGACTTTGGTTAGAATTTGAATAACTCTGAGTTCAAAATTCAAAGAGAATGTAAAAAGTTACTGGTACTGGCCATCAGTTTTCCATCTCGTGTCTAAACTTGCAGCCAAATTGCTTAAGCATGTGGACTGATATCAGACCATCACAAATCCATTTTCACCACCATACAAACCAAGATCAATGCACAGCCAGGAGTTGCTGGTGGTTTTTGTGAGGGTCTTCCACTTGTATATGTGTGAAGAGTTTAGGGAGACAAGATGAAAGGAAGCATTGAGAGACAGAAAAAGATAGAGAATCAGACAGGAAAATAATAGTGGGCAGAAAGTAGATGAGTTTGTGATTGTGTGTGCGTGCATGTGCTCAGCTGTCTCACAACTGAATTTCCTTTGTTCCATCTCAGGCACTGGCAGAACCAGAAACAGACCTGTTATAGCCCTTGGATCTCTGGAGTATGCCTATCCCCTCTGATCAATGGGTCTCTAAATGGAACACCTGTTCAGATTTGTTCAGCTCTGAGGTCAAATGGGACCAAGATGATGGGCCACAGTTACAAACACCCTCCTTCCTCTGTTGCTTTTTCTCTCCATCCCTAATTCACTTGTTTTATTAATTAGTAAAGTAACAAATTACAAAATACTCACATTACTGTAATTAACTACTTTTTCCCAAGAATTGTACTTTTTTAAGTAGTTTAAAAATGTTATACTTTTCTTTTACTTGAGTACATTTTAAGTGATGTAACTGTCCTTTTATTGTGCTATTATCCCACCCTCTGTGTTCGCTACATCCCTGTCCTGATATTATTTTTTATATATCAACATGATTGGCTAGGGAGAGTCTCGTGACAATCATCAAATCATATCACACGTAAAAAACTTGAATGGCAGCTGCAGCTCTGGCGCCATCTGTGGAGAATGCCTCAAACATATTTTAATACCTGAACATCACAGCAGCACCTAAAAGGGATTTTCGAAGTGAAAAAGGCCAATTTCTTGATCGTGTCAAGTGAGTTTATCATGCTCAAGCCAGATATCAGCATTAATCCTGCCTCAAGGATTAATAAATTAATAAAAAAAGAGGTACATTTTATATTTCTGCTTTCTAGATTCAGTGTCTACAATGTTTCTATCAGGAAGACATGCAGACTTGAGTGAAATTTAAGATGACATTTATTTGATGAATATAAAACAGAAAAATAATGTCTCTCTTTGGTGTATTTTCATTAAAATATTAGACTTGAAATGTACATGTAACTGAATTGAGCACTGTCTAGTAGGCTATGTCATATAAAGGCTATTAATCAAACCACAATAACAAGCAAACGAGAAAGCCACTCACTACTTTTGGCCGATTAACTTGAGTAGCTTTAGAAGTATTAATGTAATAGAATAAAACAGATACATTTTTTATAATAATATTTTTCAAAAATATTGTTCGTTTTTTAATAATACTAACCCCTGATGTAGAGTGTTTTAATTGGTATAATAAAATACCAGGAAAGTAAAGATGATAAAATAATGTGTAATTATCCTTAGCCTTTATATAGATTGAAAAGTATCAACATTTGCAGAGCAATAATTCAGCAGAACATTCCACCCATCACAAACTTCAGAAAACTGTGTATCATGCATTAGAATGAGAACACAACAATTTCTGGGCTTAAAAGATACAAGAACTAAATCAATGTTGAACATTGTATCTCAAAAGGAGGACAATGTGGACCCCCATGTGCTACTTAAAGAAATCATTCACACAAAAATAATTTACTCAGCCTCATGCCATCTGTATATGACTTTCTTTCTTCAAAACACAAATTAATATTTTTAGAAGAACATTTCAGCTCTGTAGGTCCATTCAGAATTTTTAAGCACATAAAAGCAGCATACAATGTAAATAAATGGTCTGCACTTTTGAACCTTAGCAGTATTCAAAAGCACTTTAAACTGCATCTCATTCACCCATTCACTTTCACACACCAATGACGGCAGAGCTGCCATGCAAGGTGCTAGCCTGCTATTTAGAGCAACTTGGGGTTCAGTGTCTTGCCCAAGGACACTTTGACATGTGGAGTCATGTGGGCCAGGAATTGAACCATCAACCCTGCGATTAGTGTATAACCTGCTCTACCACCTGAGCCACAGCCGCCGACTATTAAAATTAATACATACAACTCCAGAGGTTTAACCCATGACTTCAGAATTGAGAAACAGGTCAATATTTAAGTCAATTTTTGCTAGAAATTCTTCTCTCTGCCCAGTAGGTGGCAATATGCATGAAGAATGTGAATCACCAAAAACACAAGAGGAAAGTGAAAGTTAAAGTGGAGATTGACTGAGCAGGGAGGAGAATTAAGAGTAAAAACAAATTAAATATTTAAATATCATATCACTTCTGAAGACATGGAATAAACCACTGGCGGCACATGGATTAGACTACTTTAATGCTGATTTGTGTGATTTGTGGAGCTTCAATATTTTAGCACCGTTTCACTTTCATTGTATGGACCAAAAGAGCTGAGATATTCTTCTAAAAAATGTTTTTTGTGTTCTGCTGAAGAAAGAAAATCATACACATCCAGGATGGCATGAGGGTGAGTAACTGATGAGAGAATTTTAATTTTTAGGGTGCATTATTCCTTTGTAAGCGTGATGAAACCCCTGTACAAAACAACTTTTTCCATGCCTGCTCTACCTCCTCTATTGTGCAGGACATGATGTTCCAAGTGATCCTGCTTATTTAGCATTTTTTTGCATTTAAAATGGTGATCAGTGTATTGAAAATAACTTTTTAATCTTTTCATTTCTGTTATCATGTCTCCGTTTTATTTTTTGGAATCAGATTCATGTCATGTTTATCATAGATAAGTGATGTATTTTAAAAGTTTGCATACAGTGTTCATTATAATGGGGCATAGGATTTGCAACTCGGTACTCAATACTTACCACTCATGAGTACTTTTAAATGAGCTACACTTTTCCTCTTACTTGAGTAGTTTTTAGGACAGCTACTTTTACTCTACTCACACAAATGTTTTTTGGGAAGTAACAGTACTTCTACTTGAGTATGATTTTTCAGTACTCTTTCCACCCCTGTTCATCTCTTGCTCCTCCCATCAGTTCTTCATTACTGGTGCCTCTGAAACGCATAAAGAGCTGTACAGTTTAGCGTTAGCCACGTGAGAAGGTGTCTACCCTAAGTGCTGAGTAACAGGTGATGAGCGGAAGATGAGAGCTGTCGTTCAGGGTACTGGGTGTTGTCCTTCATATCTGAAAACCTTGGACCTTTCTATACAAATTATACACACAACTAAGACCCATTTCCAGTCCTCGACCAGTAGAATGGATGGGTTCCGATATTGCTTTTTTGCTGTCATAGGGCACATGGCAATAAATACTTCAGAGTGGAAGTGCTTGACATCGACATGCCATCTGCTTAGCCATGGGCCTGCCAGAAAGGGAATAGGGTGGCATTTCTCAACCTGACGTCCGTGCCCATGTTTAGAAGAAGCCATGGGGGAAATGGTGGTGGGAATAAAAAGAAAAGGCATAAGTAAAATAGAAAAAAACTGCTGCACCTTCTGACATCTGTGATAAATTCTATTTTAAAATGAGCGTGGACTCATGTGGAGTAAATATCATTATTCTTAGCGAGGCTTGTGGCTTTTCTGTCAAGATCTATTTGCAAACCTGCTAATAAAAAAGTGAAGAAACAAAACATCTTAAGTATATGGAATATTAAGCACAGAACAAATTCATGACTCAAGCTAACACAAAAGCTATGCAAGACACGTTTTGGTGAACAAAACACAAATCCATCAATAAGTCTGGAATAAGTGTATGTTTTTTTGTCAAAATAAAACATAACTAATGTTCAAACCAAAGTGCATGGTTGGCATAAATAAGTGTTGGAGTTGTGGCACACTGTTTAGTGCACATGCGCCAGAAAATAGGAGCATGACGCTCATGTAGGCCACACAGGTTTGAGTTTGGCCTGCAACATGTCCCAATTCCATTTCCTCTCTCTCTTCCCAACAATAAATACTCACCTCAATAACATTCATGCTCTGTTATCATCGACAATAAAAGTGACCAATAAAATAAAAGAAACATAGTGTTGAGGAAAGTTCTGCAATCTGTTTTGCTTACAGTCAGCCAAAAACGGCTAAAGAGAACAGATCCTTCAGGAAAGCTCAATTTGCACATTTGCAATTCACAGTGCAAAAAAAAGGATTATATTTATTGCTTTTTGGATTGCTGAATTTTTCGTCCCAGAGCGGTGCTTTGCTCAGCATTATCATGAGTGGACAGGGAGTAAAGGAAAGAAAAGTGAGAAAAAGAGCTTGATTCGCATTGACAAGAGAGGTTTCATAGTGATTGCATATACAGGGTTACCCGTGGGCGAGTACTGTTATGAACACCTGATGTGTAGCCTGGATTTAAAACTGCCTCACAGGTATAAAAATGCTAGATGGTGTAAAACACTTCATAGTCCAAAGGATGACAGCTTTGGTTTGGTAAATGTCTTGATGAATCTCACAGGAAAGGTCAGTCGCTTAAATTAGTGGTGCAACATGAGAATGGTTCAAGATTAACCACACTTTTCAAAAGTTGCTTCAAAAATACTGGCTGCACTAATGTTGTATTTGTTTTTTGGTTTTTTTGCATTCATGCCACGGTGGCATTATCTGTAGAAATTACACTAAATTGACTAGTTAATCTCATCCTGTCTTTCACAAATGAGCCAGACTTCAGAGAGAGAGTCTCCAGAGGGAAATGCCATAAAAGCAATGGCCCTCATCCATGAAAAACAGATCTACAGATGCTAAGACGCATTGGCCTCCAGCTCACACTGGAATAAAACCACCCCCCATGATCTGTGCTGGTGTCTGGACCTTCACATTAAATACATACTCTGAGCTTCATCCAGAGAAGATATGATCAAAGTCAAGGCTGAATGGTTACATTCATGATCATAGCTGTTGCCCTCATTAGAGCGATATTATTGGATTTTGAAGCACTTTCTCTTTTTAATATAATCTTAAACTAAGATTTGAATAGGGATGTGCTCTCAGCTAATTAGGTCTGGTGGTATTGTATGCAGATTTCTGTTTTTATGCCACCTCAGCATAAAGAGCTACAGACAGAAAGAGAGAAGCTAATTTGGGAAACTTAAAAGCATGATGGGCCATTCAAGCTTAACTCTAAGTCCCAGCTCTAAGTCACCTTGTCCTTTAAAGCTAAATTAGCAGCAGATTTCTTAGAAGAGGTGCATAATTGGTTTGTGCCTTAAAGAGTTCCATTTATCTACAGAATGTTCCAAGACAATGGGTCTCATGCAATAAATACGCACAAGTTATCTTTACAGAAAATGTATCACACAAAAATATCAACAGGTGTGTATGTACATACATATGCAGTTAATAATTTGCATGAGACTCGCCCAAATAATTTCCACTTTCAACACTCTCTGTAAATGAGTTCTTACACTGTCTGAAGATGCATTGTCACCTGAGAGCACACATGGCAAGGTCTGAGTAAAGCCAAAGTGTGCCATGATCAAAACCATTTGAAACACTATAAAAACCTTTTATATAGTTGTACATATGATTATTGAAGGAAACCAATAAAATGGCTTTACTCTTTTACTTTGTTAACATTTAGAGTCCCTGTCTGTCTCTCTGTCATTCCCTCTTATGAAAGCTGGAAAAGCAACAGTAAGAGCAACAGACGTCTCAATAGTCAATTGTTATTTCCACACAAATTATGACCTAGTATGATTATTTAACTGCAAAAGCTGTGATTTAATGAGATAAATATATTTTTTGCAAGTGAAGCACTTAAAATGAGAGCGCTTGAAAATGTGAGGAGACTGTGTTGTGCTGTCGCCCGGCTGCCCGTACCTTTTAAAGCTGCTCATTGGCTCATACATTGAAAACACAGTCATGAGCAGCACACGCTCTGTTTGTAGCAGATGACGGTGAACAAAACAGAAATTCATTTTGTAGCGTGAGGCACATACAGAGTGCATACTTATTTAATAAATTAGCAGACTTTTGTGATTTGATAATCGCTTTGGGTCACGTGGACTGAAAAGCAGCCATCTGTGGCGACACAGAAACAAAACACCCCAGTGGCATGAGGTCACATCGCCAAGACAATAAGGCAAAATATGCTCATGCCAACCAACAGAACAGACGAGAATTTTACAGAATACATAGCAAAGCCAAAAAAAAAGGGATGCCCCACATTCCCATGCTAAATAAAGACAAAGACAAGACATGGAGCATGAGTGTCCGGACTCGACACAGACAGAAACCAAACCAGACAAAGGAGTCAGGATCCAGACACCATGCTCCGGACATAAAACAAGACAGACCAAAGAGTGCACAGCAGGGAAATCAACTGAATTTTTTTAAAAAAAACATTCAAGATGTCTGTGCGTTGCAGTAGCAATATTTGGCTTCACCATACATTAAGCCTATAAAAGGTAATAAACCTTCCACAAAGTCCCAAGAGCAGCAAGTTAGACATTCAGATTCTACAAAACCTCATGAAGAGATGATCAAACTTATTCCAGAGTGGTTTGGGTGTCCTTGTACTGTATAAAACCAAACGGAAACTGTTCTACATTTGGATTTCATCTCTAAACTGTTTGTTTTATCTCTCTGATAATTGTCTTAAAGGGGCAGAATATTTATGCGAGCCAAAGGAGTTAAAGGTGACTGAGACTAACATACTACCTAACATTTTCTTTTGTGTTCTTATAGACCTCCTTGATGTAAACACGCAAAAAAATCATTGATTCACAGAGAACTCCCATGCCTATAGCCAAGTTTATGGCTTGAGTGAGGTTTAAGATGTCATTTATTTGATAAATGTAAAACAAGGTAATGTCTCTCTCTTTGGCGTAGGCCCCGTCCGGCAGTCCGAGGGAGTTGTGCCCGGAACCGTCATGTCCTGCCAGAGATAGGAGGCAGGGGCGAGGAGCCTACCCCTGTGCGGGACAGGGCTCAGCTGGTGGTGGTGGGGTGGCGGAGGTTGCCTGTGTTTTAGCGCACTGAAACAGCAATGTGATAGATTGTGAGCAGACTTATAAAGCAATGGCTTCCAATGCGATTGGCTAGGAATTACCCCGCTAATGAAGTGATGATGCACAGCTGCTAGTCTTCCCGCTAGAACTATGCTGCACTACGTTGCACTTCCATTTCTGGCAAACTTGCCAAAAATTTGACACAAATTTGACACTCATTATTTTCACATGCAAATTAGCTTGTGATTCGGCGCAAATGTTTGCCAGATGTTTACAGGTCTTCACCGGTAGTGCTGAACCTGCAACAAACCTTGCACAATTTGCCAAAAAGCTCATTTGCGTGTGAAAATAATCAGTTTTCAGATTTGCCATATACTATCTATTTTTGCAAGGTTTATCTCTAGTCAGTTATCAAAATGTTTTTGTGGTATGTTTGACTGAGAAGAGTGAATTATGCCACTGTGATCAGAAGACTACATCCTGAACAGTGTCTTGAGTAGCAAAATAGAGTAGTCACATTAGAGCATGAGTCCTTGACAGCTCTTTATATAAAAGAGAAGCTACACATTTGAGAGGTAAAAATTTTTAAGGATCCTCTCAGGCCCCATACTCCACATTGGCTAATAGATTTTGTATTTATTTATTTTAGTCTGAGTTGGACTCTTGCTTAGAAATATGAATGTAAACGTGTAAGTCACTGTCGTAGAAACCCTTAAACTTTTATAGTTGTATTTACTATAAGTTGCTCATACAAACTACTCTGCAGTTGTTCGACCCAGTGTCTCAAGGCTGTTATGCAAGCACTTAATCATTCTTTATAGAGGTCAATTTAGAAGTGTTATGTAGAGAAATATGAATGTTATATAAAAAAGTGAGGGACATAATAGGAATTATTTCTGTTCAATTCTCTGCATATCCTGGGGAGTATTGCTTTTAAAAGCAATGTTATATTGTCACATTGGTCCCTACTAAAAGTAACTAATTATGTTTAAATTGTTGGTCATGTGACACTTGACATTTTTCTTTTTTTGGCAGAAGAAAATGTTTGTCCCCTCGCCATAGATAAATCTGATATATATGGCCGTATTTATAGATATAAAGATATATGTGGGCACATACTGTATGTACACATTACATTTATATTATAAATTGACTGATCTCACAGTGAAGTTGGAAACAGAAGGTTTACTTTTCTAAAGTTAAATTGCTTTGTGCTTACCGAAATTTGAAATACTGCCCCCAGTGGCTAATGTGGAAAGTGTTGTTTGGCATATGGGGACTTGAGCTCCATTTTCCAGGTGCATTGTCCATGGAGGGGGTGCCAAAAGTGTGATGTGAAGCAAGTTGATTTCAGCTGTATAGGATATAATATAGTGAAGATGGATGCAAATTTGATAAACTTTACCCCTTGTTGAGCCAAAACCAAAACCATCAGTGAAGTAAAAATGTAATGTAAGAGGAAAAAATTTAAACTTCGAATCACGCTTGTTATTCTGCAAACACAATTAAGCCTACTTACTGGTTTAAACACAGGATCTGAACCCAGGTCTTCCACACAGTTGACGCAACGGCTGTGGCTCAGGTGGTAGAGCGGGTTGGCCACTAATCACAGGGTTGGCGGTTTGATTCCTGGCCCACATGAGTCCATATGCTAGCGCCTTGCATAGCAGCTCTGCTGTCATTGGTGTGTGTGTGTGTGAATGAGTCACAGTGTAAAGCGCTTTGAAAACCTCTAAGGTTAAAAAAGCGGTATATAAATGCACACCATTAGCGCAAAGAGCTTCTGGTTGCACCATAACGGAAGGTAAACATGCTTGAGCAGATGCAAACGTGTCTGATGGGAGATGGTGCTTGTCAGTGAGCCGATCCTAGGGTACTGGAATTCTTGGAAACAACATGCCGACTTCCAATTGAGTCATGTTGGTTTTTCATAAATTGACATATTTCTGTTTGCAATCAGGTATAATGGTGTAACTGTACATTCATTATTGAAGAAGAAAGAAAACTGATGAGATGATTGGCTCTTTAACAGAAAGGAATGGCTTAAATTTTCTGTGACTGGTCCATGTCCTCCTCCTCCATGATCTCTGGTGGTACACACATTTGTGGACACATTTACGAAGAAATTAAGAATCAGTATTAAAGCAGAATAGTTATGGCTTCTCATTATTTGCCATTAAAACAAAGTATGAATGTAAATGTGTGTGTGTGTGTGTGTGTGTGTGTGTGTGTGTGTGTGTGTGTGTGTGTGTGTGTGTGTGTGAGCGTGTATTTATCACTTTGTGGGGACCAAATGTCCCCATAAGGATAGTAAAACCCGAAATTTTTGACCTTGTGGGGACATTTTGTCGGTCCCCATGAGGAAAACAGCTTATAAATCATACTAAATTATGTTTTTTGAAAATGTAAAAATGCAGAAAGTTTTCTGTGAGGGTTAGGTTTAGGGGTAGGGTTAGGTTTAGGGGATAGAATATAAAGTTTGTACAGTATAAAAACCATTATGTCTATGGAAAGTCCCCATAAAACATGGAAACACAACATGAGTGTGTGTGTGTGTGTGTGTGTGTGTGTGTGTGTGTGTGTGTGTGTGTGTGTGACTGTGTACGTGCAAACAAATTGCATAAGTATGCTACTGAGTCAGAAAGTGAAGCGTTGTGATTCAACCTAGTAAGTGGATCTCTCTACCTCTCTCTGTTTCTCGCCTTGTCTGAGTAACAGCGTTTGTGTGGCCTTAGCGTGGGCAAACGAGGAGACACTCCCTCTTTATTCCATTTATCCTGTTCTTCACACTCACTGAACAGAAGGATGCAATCCAAAGCCGTAACAAGCTACCGTCACAAACCTGTACCCGAGTCATTGCTGAACGTTTTGTGGAGCGACACAGCAGAGTGTGAATAAATGACACCCCAGAGGGCAGGAATGCTATTCTAATGTCTGCTTTTGAAACAAACAGTGACTGAACTAAGTCAAACCAGGATGTGATAAGAGTGGTGGTCACCTAATGCTCAATGTTCTGCACAAAATTGTTGTATGCTTGTTCCCAAGAAAATGGAGAGTTACTGAATTGACACCAGCACTACCTCAATTCTGCCTTTGAGATCTACAGATAAGCTAATAGCTGGCCATATTGTGCCTAAAACGTCATTGGTGAAAATGAACTTCTTAGTTAAACAACTGTTGTTAAATCATATTCAGAACAACACCACTTTTTCTTGTGTGATATTGCCAGTGTTGGGTAGGTTCGTAAAAAAGCAATTCACCATATATGACTAATTACTACTTTAAAATTGTTAAAATTACTTTACTGGTTACATCATACAAAAATGTATCACATTACTATTTACTTTACTTTTAAGATACTTTCTAAAACACTTTACAGAAAGTTTTTGTATTTTTTACTCAAAAAATTCTAAATATTGTTTTTTCTGCATTGTTGCACACAAATCATACACTCAGCGCCACATGTTTCTCCCTTACAATGACTTATTAGGGGGCATACAGTACATGCTCAGCTGTCAAAGAAACACAAAGAGACATACTGAACATTTGAAAATTATTTGTGTTTTAAATTTTACATCAATAATGCATCAATAATACTATTTTAGAAATGTGTAACCCAAGTAATGTGCTTAAAAGTAATCTGATTACTAGTTTTTATGCAATGTGTCACACTACTTTTTTCCATAGAAGTAATAAGATTACAGTAACTAATTACTTTGTAATCAGATTACACCCTACATTGGATATTTTGTTCTACGTTGCCTGATTAAAGGAACAGTGCTCCCAAAAAAATACTTTAGCTAGAATCCGCATTTATGAAGCACCAATGATATAGCAGACAACTCTGTGTCAATCAGCGAAATAAAATGACAGATAGGCCTTATATGTTGGTGTGTTCTGGTATTTTTGTGCTTATGTTTTTAAGCAGCAAAGGGCATGAACATACTGCACTATATATCTGTTGAATTTTAAGGGGGTGAAATATCATAATGCTCATTCTGACCAATTCATCAATGTCAAGAATCCATTTTAGGGCACCCACAGGGACAATTTGGGTTCAACTAGCAAAGCTCATGTTTTTTAACCAACCAGAGGAGCCTTTTAAAAACCCACTGCCATTCTCAGGAGGTTGGTGGGAGTGGCCAAAATGACTCCAATAAGGCTGGTAGAATATCTGCTGGTAATGGAGAACATGGACCTCCACAAAGTCAGGTCAAAGGATGAAGATTACAAATCGGGAGACAACAAATCTCTGTGGACCCTGATAGTGGGCTCCTGTGGTTCTTTTCCTGTCATACTGCAGATCGAAGTGAATGGTGGAGGTCTTGGTTCCAGTGACCTGCGTTGGGTGCATAGACAGATTTATATACGGCTTGAGTTTCAGGTTAAGTTTCAGGTTAGGATCTCAGAGATGAACCTTGGATCTCAGAGTCAGAAAAAAAAGACATTTACTGGCAAGATGCAGTAGAAGTAATATCAGAGCTTATTTAAATTTGATCACTCTGAGGAAGTAATTATGTTAACATAAAAAATGTTTATGTTTTTTATGTTTTCATTTTTGCATTTTTACTGTACTGATGGTTAGGTTTAGGGTTTGGGTTAGGGTGTAGATTTAATAAAACATGCATTCTTGATGACCATTTTACATAATTTACAACTAAAAATACTGTTAAAAAAATTAGCTTTTCTCACCACTTTGTGGTCATTTTACCCAAAACCTGAAGCTCACACGCACCCATACGTTTAACAACACTTCCAGCTTTGGCCTCTTGGGGCAGTGATACAAATTTCTGTGAGTACAGACTGATTTGAGCAGCAGAACTTTTGACTATTGCCAATTCACAGTGTGCTCAGACGGGTACGATGCTGTGATTTCCTACTGCACTCAGTACAATATGCATAATGGTTTTGTTTTTAGAGCAAAGTTGCAGCTACAGCATTCTTGGAAAAATGCCATTTTGTTATTGCTTTTATTGTTCATAATATAAGTACCTATGTAAAATCATCTAAATGAATCCCAGTCGGATCTTATTCTCTCCCGGAGACTATTAGAGCAAAATTGGCCTCATAAAAAAGAATAAAGCAATGTGACTATTTTTATTGGAAAATTTTAATTAAGAAAAATAATTATGAATACGAATCAATTAAAGGCATTTTTCATTAATTTCAGTGAAGAGTGCCTTCGATATCTTTGTATTTGTCAGCTCCTATAGACAAACATAGACTAAACATTTAGCCCCTTTTCCTCCTGAAACATTCCTTTTTTTATTCTATTTATTTTTCAAATATTCACACTTATGGTTATATATTTGCCTTCTGTTCTGTGTGTCACTTTCAAATAAGCTTGCGTTCACATCTACAGTGTGTGTGAGTGGGCGGACAATGTTTTCATTAAAAGAAAACCAAATTGCATTATTTTGAACTTATTTTAAGAAAGACTGAGAACAAACCACAACTGCAAATTGGAGTCAATATTTTAGCCTTTGCAAACTAGTGAAGAATACACATACAGCCCTAACATTTACATTTATTTTTAATGTTTTTTTAAGTTCATTAAATAAAAAGCTATAGTTCAAGGAATAACATGAATCAAAATGACCCAGTCTGAGACAACATGATGTTAGTCTTTTATACAATAATGTAAGAGATCATTTCCAGGCTGTGCCTTGATACTCTAGTTGTTACTGAACTAAAAAGAAAAATAGGAGGAGATCATCTGAGAAAATTAATATCATAAATATAACTGACATCTTGTTATTTTCAACGCTGGCTTCAAACATAAGATGAGTCTCTTTTTACTTTGTCAAAAAACAAATAACCTGTCAACCAAGTACATTACCCTCACATACAGTACACACAGAGACAAGGAAAGAGGTGTCTGGTTGGGTTTAATTAGAAATAAGAAAAAAAAGAAGTAAAGATTTAGTTTATCACAATAAAACAAATAATGAAATTACAAATTCAGAAGAATGCTTTTTTTAGTAACTGCATGCAAGGGATTGTCTTGAGAGAAGCTTAAAACATGATTATTTAAAGTGTAACGTGTAATCCTATTTAAGCCACAAAAACATTAAAAACCAGCAAGTACAGCTCTTTGCTTTGTGGGCTGTGACAAACCTAAACTGTGTTGATCCAGAAAAAAGCTATAAAGAAAACGTTAGAGTTGTTTAAATGTCTGAGACGTGAAAATGCTCCAATTTAATTCTTTAATACAGTAATTTCATTACAAATCATACTAGCATAACAATTTGAGTTTCAAGTTTAAGTGAAAATTAATATGAAGTGCAGAACTATGCATATGTTCCCATTTCTACATCTTCATTTTACATCATAACGTTTCTATCGGGAAGACACACAGGCTTGAGTGAAGTTTAAGATGTCATTTATTTTATAAATGTAAAACAGAAAGTAATGTCTCTCTCTCTTTGGCGTAGGCCCCGTCCGGCGGTCCGAGGGAGTTGTACCCGGAACCGTCATGTCCTGCCGGAGATAGGAGGCAGGGGCGAGGAGCCTACCCCCATGCGGGACAGGGCTCAACTGGTGGTGGTGGGGTGGTGGAGGTTGCCGTGTTAGCACACTGAAACAGCAATGTGATAGATTGTGAGCAGACTTATAAAGCAATGGCTTACATGTGATTGGCTAGGAATTACCCAGTTAATGATGTGATGATGTACAGCTGCTAGTCTTCCCGCTAGAACTACGCTGCGCTTCCATTTCTGTACATTTTTTAAATCCTAAATATTTCTGTTCATATCAAGGTTTTAATTAGATTCCAGATTTTCAATGTGGTGTCAGACTTCTTGGACATAATCAATAGCAGGACATTGCAAGAGTTGGATATATATTATGCAAAATGCTTTTTTAATTCTGCATAATTGTGTGCTTTTAAACTCTTTTAGGCAACAAATATTAGGCTACAAAAACAATCTGTTTTGTTTTTCCATTAAATTAACCACATAAGTAAATTACTTTTGTTCAAGCCTGTGCTTGATAGATTTAACACATTAAACCAACCCTACTGGTGCACTAATGGTGCAAACATGTCTTGAAGGAAACACTACTAAAGAACAGACTGCTCTTTTGACCTTTAATTGCATCCTACCCTTTGCCCGGAGCATCACCAACCATAAACCAATGACAACCAGAGACACCATCCCGGCACAGAGTTTCCTGGCCTTATCTATTTAACATTTTAAGCATCTGCCTTTGCCCAAACAAAAGCCATTTATCTGAGCCCTATTCAATTATTTCTTTCTATCTTGAATCATAGTGGAGACCAAAATGGGTAAAGATGTCCATTAAAGGACTCGCAGGGTCCCACATTTGGCCTCCGAGTTGCTTCTTTCTCCCTGCAATGAATAGCAATAATGCAAAAAGGCCCAGCAATTATGGGCCTTTATGACCCAGATGAAGTGAATCATCTCAGGCCACAACAGAGACCACATCCTCTCTCGCATACCCCCTTTAAAACATTCCCCTCAGCAACTAATGGCAGCAAATGGAGATGCACTGACAGTTAGTATGTGATCTGATCTAATAACCGGCTCTCTCGAGCTGTAATGTTTCTGTTAGTGACACATGCACACAAATAATAAAACAAGAAAAAAGTGTGTTTAAAAGAAATATGAGCAGGGAAATACACTTTATGCTGTAATTGATTATATTGTGCATGCATGTATCCGTGTTAATATCGTTAGCGAAAAATACGATCAAAACTAAATGAAAAGATTTTCATTAGCTTAAACTGAGATGTAAACTTAGCGTAACTGAAAAATACTTAAACTAAATACATTTTCAGGACTCCAAAACGAATTAAATCAAATTAAAAAATAAATTGACCATTCATTCATTTTAGTTTTTGATACACTGAAAACTGAAAACCTTTACTGTAGTAAACATGAAAATTCCACATGATGGCATTAATACTAGATGGCCCTGAGAAATCAATGGCTTTACAAATATATATAAATAAAGATGTAAATCGTATGTGTTAATGCAGATATAATAAACTAAAGTTTAATTTAGTATATTATATCTGCATTATTACATACATTTATTTTATTTAAGTTCATATATATTATATAATTAATATAGAACATAGAAAACACTGAAAAAATATAACTAAACTACAATTAACAGTCACTGAGTACAAATGAACAAAAACAAAATCTAAAATGACCATGAAGTAATTGTGGTTTTAATTTTTTATACACATAATATTACAATATTTAAAGCCTTTACATTAAACATGAAAAAGCGACAAGACACCAATAACACTAGAATGCCTTTAGAAATGTAATACCGTTAAAAATATCAAACTAGACATATGTAAATGATGTGTTGATGTATCATCTTCGGCAGCCCTAAAATACTAAAACTTAAATAAAATAATACAAAAATGAATATAATGTACAATAAAATCTAAACTACATTAAATATATTGAATACATATGGAATATACTAAATAGAGTTATAACCACTGGCAAAAGCGCAGCAATAGCATGCTGCAGGCATTGTATTGAAAGGTCACACACTCTTACACACACAAACACCAGCACATGACTCAATTAGTGTAATGCACCGGCTGGAGCAGAGGTGTGTGTTCATGTAAAATGAGGTCCCTCACTCTCTCTCTGCAGTATTTACAGCTTCTCAGAGCCAGCAAGAATGAAGAATGGTCTTTGGATAGCACCACATTGGCTATAGCCCAAACTTAACCCTTCTTTCCCTTAAAGGGATAGCTCAGCTCAAAGAAATAGATTGAATATTGATCTTTTTTTGCACCAAAAGCGATCGTGATGCTTTAGAATACATTAATTTAACCACTGGAGTCAGTATGGATGACGTTTGTCCTGACTATCTGTTCTTTTTGGAGCTTCAAAAGTCGAATCACCATCTACTTGCTTTTTAAGGACCTACTGAGCTGAGATATGTTTCTATTTTTCTTCAAATGTATTCTGCTGAAGAAAGAAAGACATACACACCTGGGATATCATGAGGATGAGTAAATAATGAGAGAATTTTCATTTTGAGGTGAACTATCCCATTAAAAATGAGAATAATACCATAAATCACTAATCCAATGGACAGAGTTTGAATTAGCTAGAATCCTACAACACGTTCCACATTCCAGGCCAAGACATGACCAGCTCATACAGTCAGATATAACCAACCCCACTGGGGTCAGCCATCCACGCCAGATGAACAATCTTTGTTGCAGACAGACATTAATGAAAAAGAAAACACCGCAGTGTCCAATACCAGTGCCTCTCCTTCCAAAAACAGCAAGTTCAGATTCAAAAGGAATACCATTGATACAATGTTCTGGTCCAACAGACCTCATTAACAGGCACTATACCAGTATGACTCCAGCTGTTTATATGTTCGGCATGGATAGAGAGAGGGAGAGCCGTAGGGTTAAAAACATTACAGCGTGTTGGCAGTACAGACACAGTTGATAGACCCCAGCACTACAGTAAGAGATATGGAGTATGCCTGCAGGGCTGGGGGCAGTGTGATGGAGGCAGAAAAGACTGATATCTTCTCCTTTTTCATCAGCTGTGTGCACTCCAGCAGAGCATGCAAGACCATGTCATCGTGATAGCTACACCTTTCACACCAGCCATATGTTGATGGTGTCGATGGAGTTGGGGGTTTTGTAAGAAATATAAGGGGTGAATCTGAAAAAGACTTTCTCTCTACTTAATATATTTCTGAATGCAGTTTATAGATTTTAATATTGCATAGCTCTATATTGACAATACAGAGGAGACAGGAAGTTATTGGTTATTACATGTGCTAATCATTTGGCCACATCTCCGAAAAATCAGCCTTGTTTTGTAAAGTTTTGTTCCATGCTCTGTTTTTGTGGGATTACAACATGTAAAAAGTACAACTTCTCAGAACTTGCATTTTCTTATAGACTCCATGAAATGGCTTGACAATTGTAGTTTCCTGCTCTGTGTTGATGTTTTAAATGTTGTTGGATTGTTGTGGGATTAAAAGAGCCAATAAGCTGTATTTCAAGGAAGTTAAAGGAATATTCCAGGTTCAATTCAAGTTGAATTCAGCTCAAATGACAGCATTTGTGGAATTATGTTGATTACCACAAACATTTATTTAGTCCCTCCTCTTCTTAAAAACAAACAGTACAAATCTGGGTTACAGTGAGCCACTTACAATGGAATTGAATGGGGCCAATCTTTAAACTTTAAAATACTCACTGTTTCAAATGTATAGCCACAAGATGTAACATTTATGCATGTTAACATGATTTTAGTGTGATAAAATCGCTTAGTTACATTTTCTTTGTAAAGTTATATCCAATTTTACAACTTCGTTGCTATGATGACATAACACCATAAAACAACTTTACAGATCAAATAATACACACGTTTTAACAAAATAATTAATGTGTGCTTTTATAAAGTTCTAGGCCAAATCTTCACATCCTCCAAAAATTGTCCCCATTCACTTTCATTGTAATGCTTCACTTTAACCTTGTTTTTTAGTTTTTTTAAAGAAAAGGGGACGAGTCAAAATAGTTTTTTGAGGTAATCATCATTATGACACAAATGCTGTTGTTTGAGCTTAAATTGAACCCAGAATATTCCTTTAAGTTACTCTCACTTAAGATAAGTAACGTCGTTTATTAAAAAATTTGATACAAAGGCAAAGATGCCACAATAAATATTTTATTAGAGATGAAAGAGAACTCTTTAACTGCAAATGCAAAAATGCAGCAATATGGACTACATGATGAAAAAAATCCACTTAAGATCAGAGATTTTTTTAAAGGGGATGAGAGGATGCAGCAATATCTTTTATATGTTAAGAGAACCCATATTTGGGGGGGGATCAGGGGATCAGTTAAGGCATTTGACACAAATAAATATAAACATCCTCACTGCTAGACCAGGGTTTTCTTTTAATGTCAGTGATCAAAACAGCAACTGCAGCGGCTCTTGATATGTGATCCAAAGCTTGGTCATGGCATTTTATTGGCGGCCAAAGAAGAAAAAAATGGAAAAACTTACGCCACGTGATTCAGCATGAATGGTCACTCATGTTCAATGTCCAAAAATTGTTGGGGGGGGGGGGGCTCGAGCCAATAGTTGTTGTGCGGGGGTTCTTTACTGCATATCGTGGCCCGTTTTGCAGCCGACCCAACGGACCCGGTGAACCCCCTTGGTTCTCCCAATGGCCAGCCCTATCCTGCTCGGCCCCAAAGTGTGTCAGCTCACCAGGGAAAGATTACCATTACAGCCCTGCTCATTACGAATCAAACTGTTAGTGGCGGCAAAGATTTACGTTTGGTGTGAAAATACCTTTAGACCATTTTTGCTAGAAAAGTCATAGAAACCCAAGTCAGAACATTCTGAAGGTCTGTGCCGAGTTTGGTGAATGTACCTTGAAAGCTCTAAGAGCAGATACAATTGATAATTTTGGTGTTGGTTTAGGGATTTTTTAAAAACCCTAACCCATGATGGTAAAATAAAGGTTTATCAGCATAATGACAAGCAGGTTTCCCAAACACCTCCCCTATCTGTCATTTGTCATAGATTTGACATTGATTCAAATCAAATTTTTTCTCATTTTCATCATAGGAAATTACCACATTTAATAAATACGGTTTCCCATTTCCAAGGCTCTTTGGCAGCACTCACACTGTGTGTTTGTCATTTGCATAGCAGTGGCAGCATCCTTTAAACTTGTCTCCTGTGACTCTTGGCAAAGAGGCATTTCCATAAGAGTGTCAATGACAGGCTTGTATGGGCCACTACGACTTTGAACTAAGATTTGTCAGTAATTAAGGCAATACTTCATTTTGTGTAATATCTTGACTTTATAATTTACATTTAAATTGTGGAAAGCATACTAAATTGGCATGCTGATGCATTCTTTTGGAGTTTACACAATACAACAAAGCCCATTTTTACAATAAATTTTTAAGGATGGGATTTAAATTTTTTGGATTAATACAGCTTTTTAAACATTTTATTGTTGTGAACTGTCAAATGTAAGATGTTCTTTTTTTTAAACAAAATTGATAATTTATATATATATATATATATATATTTAAGTAGTTGACATGAAGTTAACATTCTGAAACTTTTGTAAACAGCATTTTACCAATTATTTTATAATTATTATTGTAACAATATAAGGACAGGCAAAGAGGAGGTGGGAACCGGCTGAACTATAAACATTAAGTTTAAGTTTAAACTTAAAACCAACATGAACAAACTTGCAGCGTGGCCGCGTGCGTCTCTCTCTCTCTCTCGAATCGGCATCTCCGGCCTTTATCTCGCTCTCCCGCTGATAAACTGATTCAATGCCGGCCATGCTCTATCACGGCCCGGCCACACCCTCCTCCTCATCACACTCCTCCCCAGCCCGATTCAGGCCGGGGCACCATCGGTCTGACTAACTTGCTATCGCCCGGTCCTAAACTGCTCCTCCGCCCTCTGGTGTATGCCAGTTCGCGTCTCCCCCTTCAAACGGCAGCAATTTTAGAGATTTGCCACTAACACTTACAAAAGGTCTTCAAACATTAGTCACAGTGTCAGCAGTGACAGTAAACAGTACAGCACTCCATCTGAGATTATACAAATGTAATTTAACCATATAAAACTCAGTCTAGCATGAAAATTACTGCCTTGTGTTTTGCTAACATCCAGAACCACTCTGGTCTGCTTTCATATTCATGGACATGCCATTATCGATAATATACTATAATCTTTTGAAAGCACTTATGATAAATACTGTGCTTTTCAGTGTATTATTTAGAAGATAATCCATTGTCCATTTCTCATGTTTGTCAGCATGTTGCTCAATAAATGTAAACTGACATAGCGCACTTTAAGGTAGTTTACTGACCAATTTGGTTTTTTTGGATTTTTTTTGCAAACCTGGAAGAGTGGGAAGCTTCATTAAAGGCATATGGTTCTTGTTTGTCAGAAGTTAATAATGGTTTGATTTCAAGAGTGTATATGGAGCATCTCACTTTTTCATTTTTAGTTGCAAGTTTCCAAATGCAACTATGTGATAAGAGGTGATTAATGAGTTGATTATCAGGGGATGAAATCAGTGGACCCTCATAGAGGCCTTTTCTCATAGAGACACACAAACATTCAAATACACAAGTCATTAAAAGTTTGGAGCTACTGTATAAAATAAGATAATCTTGAGAATTGTGGTAGCTGAATTGTTAAGACTCTGGGCTGGTACACATTGTTTGTGACATTGCTTACATTCTGTACATATAAAAACATGAAGCTGATAACAATCTAATTCAATGTACAGTATGTTCATACATGTAAAATTCATATTCAATAGATGTGACGTGTGTGTGTGTGTGTGTGTGTGTGTGTGTGTGTGTGTGTGTGTGTGTGCGTGTATTTATCACTTTGTGGGGACCAAATGTCCCCATAAGGATAGTAAAACCCGAAATTTTTGACCTTGTGGGGACATTTTGTCGGTCCCCATGAGGAAAACAGCTTATAAATCATACTAAATTATGTTTTTTTTTAAACGTAAAAATGCAGAAAGTTTTCTGTGAGGGTTAGGTTTAGGGGTAGGGTTAGGTTTAGGGGATAGAATATAAAGTTTGTACAGTATAAAAACCATTATGTCTATGGAAAGTCCCCATAAAACATGGAAACACAACATGTGTGTGTGTGTGTGTGTGTGTGTGTGTGTGTGTGTGTGTGTGTGTGTGTGTGTGTGTGTGTGTGTGTGTGTGTGTGTGTGTGCTGGCAGTAAATGACACAGGAGCAGACAAAGCCGATGATGTAAGAACCCAGAATGCAGTTTATGTAAATAGTGAAATTTAACAACCATAAATCCACTCGTGAAAAATAACAATCATAAACATGAACTTGACTATTCTTAAACTAGACTTGACTTGACTTGAATTCACATTACACAAACAAGACTCGACAAAGGACAATGGCAAACATGAGGGCTTAAATACTTGGACATGGGGAAACATAAGCCAATGAACAAACATAACTCTAAATAAGATAACAAGACAATAAGCATAAACCAATACAAACTAGAACTGATAACAACCTAATGAAACAATAAACCAATGAAAACAAGACATATGAACATGGAAGGAAGACAGGACATCACATGACTATGGAAACAGGGACTAAACTTTTCAAAATAAAAGACATATAATCACGACATGAACAAAAACACATCTAAACATGACATTGTGTGTGTGAGTGCGTGTGTGTGTGTGTGTGTGTTACATTTATGAGACCTGTAATTTTTCTGTATTAAAATATAGTATGTTGCATGTACAGTATGAACAATTATTTGTCTTTTTTACATTAGTGAAAACACATTATTTATGGGTTTTACCAAATAAATAAAACATTAATGTTCAAACGCTCTCGCAGTCCCCAAAGTCTTGATTACGACTGCAGAATTCATTTCCAACTTTAATAAGAGTGTTTATATAAAACCAGGCCAAACAACACTCACCCATCGTTACACATCACATTAAAACAGTGGCACATAAACGCATGAGCTTATCATTATTAATCCTGCGGTCTGCCCATATAAATGCTTTCTCCCTTGTCTTTCCTATTAGAGTCAATTAGATCCCGCAATGCAGAAGGGTACCTGTTCATTACTCATTAATAATGCACGCAGATAAAAGAGAAAAGAAAGTGCCAGTCACCTCGCTGGGCTGCTGTCTATGTGTTTAATTAATAGGACTTGCTAAGAGTCAATAACTACCCCTGTAATGGGCATTCTGAGTTTCCTCTGGTCCTACTGATAGGTCACTAAACAGAGACCACCTTCCATTTAGGAGTTACCACTGAGAGCGTAATGACATAGTGGTGTTCACGCTCGATAAATTGTGCTGGTACTGCTCCCTTGGGTTGTTTAAATTTAAAGCTGGGATAGAGGCGGAAGACAATGGCATGACAGGGCTACAAAGAACTGTTTTTCTAAAGAATTAAAAAAGAACAGTGCTGGGGAGTTACTTAAAGTAGCGAAGCTATTAACATAAAGGGATAGTTCACCCAAAAATTATAATACTTTAATTCTTTAATTCAGTCTCAAACTTATATGACTTTCATTCTTCTGCTGAACAAAAATAAATATATTTTGATGGAGATATGATGTGTTTATCCATACAATGCAAGTCAATGGGACCAACACTTTCAAGGTATAAAAAGGGAATAAAGGCAGCATAAAGGTATTCCCTTCTGAAGTGAAACAATGACACGTGTTTGGGTGAGAAATAGACCAAAATGTAACTCATTGCCTTTTTGATGACTTTTTGGAGCTTGAAAGTTTTGGTCCCCATTGACGTCTTCTTGCATGGACCAAAACATATCATATTTCCTTCAAAAACATTGTGTGTGTTTTGTAGAAGAAAGAAACTCATGCAAGTTTGAGGTGGCATAATGATGTGAGATTTATCATTTTTTGGGTGAACTATTCCTTTACTTTAACTTAATTTTTAAGTAGCACACATGACAGCCATGCAACTGTTTTAAAATAACAAGCTACATTTTCCTACGAGTTTCATGATAAATCATTACATCTGTATTTTAGCACATGCAGCTTTGCTGTCTAGCTAGCTGAGGCAATAATCAAGCACACAGTATTCTATAATATGAAGCATTTGAAAGTCCTATAAATTGTTTTAGTGAATCACTTTGTTTGGACTGTATATTGAAATTAGAAGACAAAAATGGGTAAATACTCAGACACTTGTGCAGAATTCTTAATTGTGCCACCATATTAATTTATTTTATTACAAAACTAAAATGTAATTAAAAAAAAAAGTTTTTGAAATTGATGACTTGGACCAAATAATAAAGAAAATAATCCAATAAGTGACCAACACAGATGGGAACTCCTTTAATACTGTTTAAAAAGCATCTCATGGTGATACCTAAAGAAGTTGGTTGAGAGAATGTCAAGAGTACATGTCTGCAAATTAAACTAGGTAATGGGTGACTACTTTGAAGTTGCTAAAATATAACTTATTTTGATTTATTTTGGATTTTGTTTAGTCACAACATAATTCCCATAGTTACAATTATGTTATTCCATAGTTTTGATGACTTTAATATTATTCTAAAATGTGAAGAAAAAAATATATAATAAAGAATGAGTAACTGTTTAAAAACTTTTGACTGGTAGTGTATATATGCATAAATATTTATGTAACCGGTCCTGCTCGACCCGCTCCGTCAATGGAAGGCGGATGTGCTAACAGGCAGGCTAAAGGCTACAGCCTCTAGCATCAGTTGCTGGTGCACCTCTTGAGGCTAGGGGAGTGGCTCAACTCAATATATGTAACTGGCTACCATTACACGTAGATGTTTAGTTACTGTAAGTACTGCTCCTATCACTTTACTTGAGATACTCATTGTTTTGGGTGAGACAAATACCACTCGGATTGCTAAAAAAATATATATTTATATCATCTCATAGTTATCTACTTCAACACTACCTAGCTATTTTTGTTAATAGCTTGAAGATTAGCTAACTACTTTTTCACATTGGTTGATTTTAGTTGAACTACTTTAAATTATGAGTAGCTTGTAGCTTGACTACCTACAGTTTGAAAGTAACTTTCCCAAAAAAAAGGAAAGGAAAGGCCTGAGAGGAAGATATACTGTAATATAGCATGTTATTTTTTTTATTATTATTATTATTAAATAACAAAATGTGTCCAGCATGGTCATTTGGAATCGTTATGTGTCATTTATAAAAAATAAAAAATAACTTTGAAGTGTAAATCTCAGTACTCACAGGTGAAAATTCCCACCCACTTGACTTACCCTCCATCTAAGAAAGCAGCGTGACATAATGCATGGGAGGCAAGCAGCAGTTGGGCTTTTCCGTGCACTAAAAACAGGTTTTAAACACTCTAACTGGCATTTTCTGCAAGTGGCTCTATTTACTTTAACTGTTGACTTGACGGCTCAAGGCACTAAGAGCTTTCTCCATCATTTTTACCTCCCGTGAGTGATAGCTCAGCACATCTAATATAAAATCACAGAAATCAAATACTTTTTCCCAGCAAGTATTTCAGGCTATTATGGGAATAAGTTGCCTTTTCCTTGAAAACAGTTTTACTGCATGCAAATTTTAGCATTTTGCCTAGTCTAGGTAGTGAACCAGCAACTGCAGCATACAATCTGGTCTACTTTGCAGCTCATTCTGTCCAAAAACCACCCACTTAAACAGGAAGGGATGGTCTGACCAAATTGTAAAGCAATCAGTCACAGTTTATATCTTCTGTTCTTGAACCACTAAAATAGTTGATCACTAATGCACTTTCACTTTTTGTTGTAAATAAACCACTTCTCGTTGCACTGCATCATTGTTGTTTGTACTGTTTGCACAGCACATCCGATAATTTTGAATAGTTTAATGTTACACTCTTTTACCCCTTAATCCATCTGCAGTTGTAACATGGCGAATACAGTTGGGAACAATTGATTGGGGACCAGCATCAATGAAGCTGTAAAGATTGGATTTTTCAAAAGACAAGTGCAAAAAAATCAGGCATTCAGTGGAGACCGCCATAACCTCAGTGAGATACAGGAGAGCCGCTTGGAGAACTGACACTGGTCAGAGGCTCAGCAGGTTGCCTGGAACCATACAGGGGTCAACATCATGGGCAGTAAAACCAACTTACTTAACCATTTAGACAAGTGATCACAAAGACACTTCTTGTCAAACACAGTAGCACATGGATTCCTGTGGACACCGTGGATCCCCAACTACTCCTAGTAGGTGGTACCCAATGGAACATTTCTGTTATTGTTTCAATCTTTGCTGACAAATTAAATCTATGCCTCAATGTTTTTCTTTTTTTTTTGGGAGGGGGCTCTCTCTTTGCATATTACTAAACAAGGTTCTTTCTTTAAGGATTTAGCCTTAAAATAATTTTCTCAGAGATTCTTAGAAACACTGTAGCAGAGCTAGAATTCTTTATTATGACTTCCCTTTCCTTCCGTATTTTTGTCTTTCTTTCATTCTCTCTTACGTCCTTGAGTAACAGCTTGTGATGCAAGATTGGTCACAATAGAAGGATCAGTATAAATAAATACAATCTTGGCAAAATAACTTAAACTTTTGTCTTTGAGATGTTGCAGAACTCAACACCCACTAGAAAGTGTGCAACAGGAGCAGACAGAATTGCACTAGGTGCAAAAAGCACCTGCACTGAAATAGTCCGGTATAAACACTGTATTTAAATACAAACTGCGCCTTCAAGTATCGTTTCAATGGCATGTTGTGTGAAGACACTGTGGATGTGTTTTTCTGCGAGTGGATGATCCAGGTTTAATTTCCCCTTTTGCCCCAATTTTTCTCGTCCTGTTTTCTATCTCCACTCTTAATATTTCCTTTAATACTACTTACAATAATTCATGAAAATGTATATTAATGTTGATGTCCTCTCAGTGATTTGGTTACTATGAAAATCTGGGAGTTTAGAGATAGGTTACAGTAACATGGTGTTAATTTAGAAACCATGTTTTAATTTTGCCCTTACTATGATTTTACTAAATACTGTGTTGATACTACTGCATGGTTACTGTAATAAAACCATGGTTTATTTTTGTAAAGTAAGGTTAGTGTTAGGTTTAGGGGTAGGGGTTGTGTATAGTGTCTGTGGGACTCTAAATAAACACAATAAACATGCTGCAGTGATGCCCCTTTACTGTATGTTAGCATTTAATTAGGGGTGCAAATAGTAACTTACACCATTTCCACTTAGTGCAAAGAAGATGTTTTTTATCGCTGTGACTCCTGTGAACCCGTGACTCACAGGCTGTTCAGTAGTACTAGAGGTAAATTATGTTGATGTATGAACTAATGCAAAAATGTCTGATGGGGATGCCACTTGTCAGTAATTTGGCTGTATTGGGTTTATTTCTGTGTACATGAACTTTTGGAATCAACATGTTGACTTCCTGTTTGATCATGTTGCAAAAATAATCTTTCTTTTTTGACAGTCATTCAAAAGAAGCCTTGTTGTATGAAGGCATAGAAAATGTCTCTTAAGCTAAATAAGTGCACTTTACAGAGCTTTAGAACTTTTAAAAGAAATTAAGTGAGATTTCGAGATAAGCAAGTAAATATTGAATGGCTACAATGCTTATTTCTTGGGAGAAAATGAATCATACAGGTATGTTACATAAAATGAAAATAAAAAGAATGGACATGCCTTAATGCAGTCCTACTTCTGTATACTGCTTGAGAGAGGAGAATTTGTAGGTTTCCGACACAGTTAAAGAGACAAAATAACAGACCCAGTTCAAAAATATGTTTAAGCAATGGTATAAAACCCAACATAAAGGCAGTGCCTTTTCCATTCTGAAATCTAAGGTCAACCTTTAAGATCCCAATAATGTAAGATGAATAAATAAAAAGGCTTTTCAGCCCACCAAATTGGTTACAAACACCCAAAAACAGAGACAGTCTGCACACTTAACACATCCATTATCTATTATGAGTGAGCTAAAGACTCGCCACAATTGCCTCGGTACACTATAGATTTCGACAAAATGTAGTGGGATGGGTAACATTAGGAGGCAAACAGTATTTTATCTGCTGACCCATCAGTAACACATTTTTAATGGAATTATGCCGCATCCTTTGCTATTAATTCCTATTTGTGCTGAGTTATCCTGCTCGACTAATGCTTTTTCACCACCATATTCCCTGAGCATCAGCACCTTGGGCCTAATCACCCCATTATCTTGTAATTCCTTTGTTCTTCTGATGACTTCATTGGATACTTTCATGGCCCAAGGGCTGCTTTTCAGTGTGCCAGTGGTTTCAAATGTTCCAGGGCTTAGCATTCTGCTGTGCATTTGTGGTTATTTTATGGCTTTTCTCAGAGACCGAGACTTCATGGGAGAGGTTTGGGTGGTGGCTTCAGAGTGCCTGACTGTTTGCTACTGTCTGGGTGATAATGTTCCTGTGTGGGCAGTTACAAAATGGCCATGTTTCCCCTGTCACAGAAACAATTAGGGTCCATATTTATGGCGAGTGAATGGGGTGGGTTCGTAATGGACTGCTCCTGTACAGGAAGCTTTGTACAATCATTGGGTTTTTTTCTGGAGTGACCAGAGTGATTCTTGATTGACCAGGAACAGCAAAAATTATTTTCATTGTCAGTATTTTTCCTTTTGTTTTACAATGACCATATCTTAACATTCTTGAAGGGTTTTCAGAGAAAATTCATTGAATTCAGTTTAATTCTTTTAACCTCTTGTCAAATGTGTGTGTGTGTGTGTGAGCGTGTATTTATCACTTTATGGGGACCAAATGTCCCCATAAGGATAGTAAAACCCGAAATTTTTGACCTTGTGGGGACATTTTGTCGGGTCCCCATGAGGAAAACAGCTTATAAATCATACTAAATTATGTTTTTTGAAAATGTAAAAATGCAGAAAGTTTTCTGTGAGGGTTAGGTTTAGGGGTAGGGTTAGGTTTAGGGATAGAATCTATAGTTTGTACAGTATAAAAACCATTATGTCTATGGAAAGTCCCCATAAAACATGGAAACACAACATGTGTGTGTGTGTGTGTGTGTGTGTGTGTGTGTGTGTGTGTGTGTGTGTGTGTGTGTGTGAGCGTGTATTTATCACTTTGTGGGGACCAAATGTCCCCATAAGGATAGTAAAACCGAAATTTTTGCACCTTGTGGGGACATTTTGTCGGTCCCCATGAGGAAAACAGCTTATAAATCATACTAAATTATGTTTTTTGAAAATGTAAAAATGCAGAAAGTTTTCTGTGAGGGTTAGATTTAGGGGATAGAATATAAAGTTTGTACAGTATAAAAACCATTATGTCTATGGAAAGTCCCCATAAAACATGGAAACACAACATGTGTGTGTGTGTGTGTGTGTGTGTGTGTGTGTGTGTGTGTGTGTGTGTGTGTGTGTGTGTTTGTTTGTTTTTCTTGATTGATTGCTTGATTGATATTCCCTGAAAACATCTTTTTTTTAGGGATGTTTAGAATTTTACTACAAAACAAGAGAAAAATATGGATTAAGTAATTCATCTTTAGCTGTGTGCTCTTCAGTAAACCAAGTTCAAAGATGCTACACATTATGATTAAATGTTTGATCAAAGCTAGACTAAGGAGCATTTGATATTCATAATGCACATGCATCAAAATTAACAGTAATATGGCAGAAAGGGTCAAAGAGTTTAATGCATTAATGTAGGATCCTAAGAGCAGTATTCACAGGAAAGCTTTCTTAAAGCATATCACTCAACTGTGGGTTTTGTATCCTTCTGTTTTGTTCATACCACAATTATCAATTAGTATAAACTATTTAAAGCTGAAGTATATAAACCTTGAATATAAAGGTGCTCTCATCAATGTTTTCCTCAAAACAATATTGAATAGTAGTGTAGAGCGGAGGAGGGCGGGGCCAGGCTGGAACAACGCATGCCCAGTCCCCAATCAGCCTGATGAAGGCGCATGAGGGATAAAGGCAGCCAGGACGACAGTTCGAGAGAGAGAGAATTAAAGACAGCCGCTCTGTGTGTTTATGTTTGTGTGTTTTTCGTTCAGTTTATTATTAAAACTATTATTTATATTGTCAAACCGGTTCTCGCCTCATCCTTTCACTCATACAGTCTCAGTCATATCAATAGCCTTATAAAAGGAAAACCTCATAGGGGGCACCATATTGAGATCACATGACAAGCAGAAGTCACACACTTCAGAAATTACACACTTCGGCTTTAAACAAATCAATTGCAATGGAATTTGTATTTTTTTTTTTTTCAAGCCTGATATGAGAGCAGGGCTGTAAGAGAGGTAAGAAAGGTAAGAGAGGTAAGAAAGAAAGAAAATAAATTATTTGTGTATGCTGTTTTTTTTTTGTTTTGTTTTTTTTTGGGGGGTTAAGAAGCAGAAGAAGAGTGACACAGTCTTTCATTGGCAATAATTATGACTACATGCTATTTTCATAAATAACACCCTGAACCTTGTCATGCTCATTGTCATAAACATGACATCGGCCAGTGTGTTGCCAAGTAACAGCTTCTAGAGTCTTGGTTTAATAATGTAACGGTTGTGAAAGTAGGAGAAGGCAGACGAAGGTTGAGGATCCAAATGCAGTTATCTTTATTTATTAACCAAACACAAAGGAACACCCACGATGGGGAAACAAACATAAAACTAGAAAACACAGGAACACAGGCTTGGGAGGAACATCCAACCACATTCAAAACAATCAAACAACGACTGACAGAGACTGAACAAACAGACAGGGTTTAAATACAAGAATCTGGGACAAAGGGGCCAATGAACAAACAGAACACAAACTAGATGACAAGGTGATTAACAGAAACCAAAGGCAAATTAACAAGGGCAGGTGAAAACAATGAACAGTGAACACGAGGTAAAACAAGACTGTGGAGCTACAAAAGGGACAAAAGTGAAAACTAAGGAGTACAAAAGTGACAAAAATGGTAAACAAAAGGGCAACAGTGGAACAAGACAGGGTATACATAACAAATAACTGCAAGTGTTGACAATGAATGTTCATGGTCAACATTTGCAGTTATTAAACATCATTTGTTTTGGGTTTTTTATAAGGTGTTGTGAGATATTTAACCATATTTTTTTCTCTTGGCATTGTGAAATACTTGAAAATTTAGTTAAAGGAACAGTTCACCCAAAAATAAGAAAAATCAGTAACGCTTTAGATTACAGCCCACAATTTACAGTGTAAGTACACAAAATTTACAGCGTACCTTTTTTGTATGAATAGTGTTACTATTAAGGGTAAGGGATAACAACCTGGAAAATTACAAATAATTTATACTGTAAGTATTTTATAACTAAAAGGTAACTATTGTAATATTACATGGTATATAACCTTATAAACAACAATCTTACTTTGAGAGCAATTAAGCAAGAACATATACAGCGTACCTTTTTGTAATAATAGTGTATTGACTTAACTTGACATGATGGAGATATTATGTAGTATATGACCTACTGTGCTAAACAACAATCATTTGGGAGCAATTTAGAAAGAGCATACCTTTTTGTAATAATACGTATTATACTATACATATAGGACTAGGTTTTTTTTTAATTACGGGGTACATATTCTTCATATTCATATTCATATTATTACAGGATATATGATGGAGGTTTTTGCTACATGATTTTATTTAGAAATTGAAATCAAGGCTACTTACCAGAAACCTTACATGAAAGTGTGTTACATACACCAAAAAACTTTGATATTCTGTTTGAAAGGCATTGCAGTCCATCAAGGTGCAATGCGGTGAAAAACAAGCTTACGTCTTCCCAGCTATTCCCAGGAAATAAAATACAAATATAACATGATACAACACAACACTTGGATCTTACTGCATATATACAGTAGCCTATAATTGATGTGTTGTTTTGATACCAAAGTGCATCTGACTTAGTTTGGTCTTCCATGTTTCAAGGCAAGTATATCTAAATTAATACATTTTGTTTTAATTACTGGCAAATACACCCCCTTGTTTCACATAGTTACAGAGTAAGAACAACATCTGTGGGCTGTAATTTAAAGTGGTTTTGTTCTCACCTTGTTTCATGTAGTTACAGAGTAAGTAACAAGGGGGTAATAAGCACCACTTCAATTTACAGCCCGCAAAAGTTGCACTTACCCTATAACTACATGGGAGAATAGGGTAACAAGTTGGACTTACACTGTAACAACACGGAACAATTGTATATTTACACAGTAACTACAGAATTTGTTTAGCAATAATTCTAATTTTGCTTGCCTTGTTTTCCCTAGTTGCTTTGCCCAGTTTTAATTTTGCTTGACAACCCAACTAAATCCTCTACTCTTTTGCTATAAAAGGGGGGTGGGGGGCTGTAAATTCTAAAATACAATTATAGCAGAAACTCATTAACTCATTTCCCTAGATTTCAAGTTTTGTTGTTCAGTAATCTCCATCATGTATCCTGTAATAATAGAATATGTACCCCGTGGTTAAAAAGAATATCTAGGCCTATATATATATATATATATATGTTCGCTGTCCTTTTCTGCATATCGCAGCGTCGTTTTTTGGTCCGTTCTGCATAACATGGCGGCTCATTTTAGCTTATCGCAGCCGACCCACCAGCCCGCTCGATTCTCCCGATGGCCAGTCCGCCCCTGATTGGCCCCAAAGTGTGTCGGCCCACCAGGAAAATGCCCAGTATGCCAGATTACCAGTCCAGCCCTGATAGTATGTCATACATACCACGTAATATTTATACCCTTAGTTATAAAATACTTAAAGTATAAATTATTTGTATTTTTTCCAGGTTGTTACACTTTTATTCCCCAAACTTTGGATATTGTTCCCTTATACCTACACGTAAGTAATTTATAGGTACACTATTATTACAGAAAGGTATGCTTTAAATTGTGGGCTGTAATCTAAAGCATTACCAAAAATGTATTTACTCACACATATCATCCCAAACCTGTATGATCTTCAGTTGAGCAAAACATAAAATAATTTTATAATATTTTTTCTCAACATTTTCCAAGACTTTTTCAGAGAAAACTTTGAACCCAAAAGTACTTTTAAACTACTTTTATGTTAGGTCATTTTTTATTTATTTATGTATTTATTTTTTGTGAAGCTTAAAAGCCCTTTATCACAATATGCTTTCATTGTGTCACATATTCCCTGTTGTCTTTTGTTTTTGTGCTTTTATCTTCAAGTTCTTGTTTAGTTCCTGTTTCCTGTTAGGTTTTTCTAGTTCTTTGTAGTTTCATTTTATGATTGGTTTTCTCCCTGATTATTTCTCATTCCCTGATTGTTTCCCCGGGTGTTCCTCGTTCCCTTGTTTGTTCCCTTGAATATTTAAGCCCTTGTTTTCCCCAGATAGTTTGTCAGTTCTTGCATGTTTTGTTATGCTCTGTGCTAGGTTCCCTGTGTTTTGATTTATTCTGTGCGTTCTTGTTTTCTTTAATAAAGCGGCGTATAGATCCTCATTCCTCGCCTGCCTCATCACACATTGTATAGAAAAGATCAGCTCAGAAAATTCTAATATTTTGTGTTGCGTGGAAGAAAGTCAAATGGTTTGGAACAACATGAACTATTCCTATACAGAAATGTAGAAAATGCTTAAGAAATGTATTTTTAATTTTTTTTAATCCCTAAATTCTGATCAGTCTACAACAGATTTGGTTAAATGTAACAACTACATGTTTTCATATATTTTGTCAAAAAATCACCATGATTTACAAATTGGTGAGAAATAAAAATAAATCTACAAGTAATAATTAGCAGCTTGGTATGAGACCATTTAATGCAAATCATGAAAAGAAAAAATGCCTGATGCTTGACTGCAAGCAAACCCAAGCTAAACCCAGTTCATGCAGTAACTATTAAACAGTTCTCGTAATTTTGTGTTTGTTTGTTTGCTTGCTTTTTAATTCTGCCTTGCCAAATGATTTTCCACATACATGAGTGCAGCTGCTATGGGAATCATTTTGTTCCATATTAATAGAGAAGAGCAGAGAGCACATCTTATCGTATAGGATAACTGCGCCCTTAAACACACACACACAAGAACAAGCACACTTGTATTTCATCAGCTATGTAATCTACTTTCAATTTCGCTGGCACACTCACTGGTACGCTTGCAGCCTTATGTGAAACACACATAAACACATATACACACAAAACAAGTGTGTGATGTTCCAGTCATGTACTACAGCTGCAATATCACCTTCTTAGCAAACTCGATATCTCAGTGTAGGTGAAGAGGAAAGGAAATATAAACAGCACATCTCTCCCATCTCAATGCAGGTTATTACTGACTGCTTCAGACCTGTACACCTAGTAATGAGTTCTCATCAGTCTCTGCTGTAGATCAGCTGGACCATATTTTAGGTTGTTTGAGGTTCCTTGGAGGCATTTCAAGAGTTGGTTTTAAATCTGTCATTTCTATCTTGCATATTTACACAGTGTGCACCATAAATAGAAACAGGCCTCCATTTGTCAATCACAGCAACCATACTGTATAAAGTGACCTAACTGTACATTCAATGTCTGTACATGACGCCTTGTTGATTTTATTTAACCTGCAATTCTAGCAATATAATGCTAATCTATTGCTTTGCAAGGGACACACATACAGGAGCATATTGAGGGTATGTACAGTGAAATTTGTTGAAAGCTGGTCTTAAGAGGCACACAAATGCTTGCACATATATACAGTATCATGTTGCATTGGGCTGCAAAAGGTAAATAATTTATCTGGAGATTTATATGGAAAGGTGAAGAAATGTCCCTCTAATGGGTTCAATATCGCTGGATGCAGGCTTCATCCATCACTAAGGGGCTGTGCTGAAGCCGTGCCGATTTCTCTTTCTTTTCACTTTCTCTCTCACTCTCTCTTCCCTCTTTTGCGGCCTCCATGATGGCCAGTGTTTAACCCTGATCCAGCCAGGGCTTTGCACATCCTTTGTCTTAATTACTGTCTCCAGGGACTATTTTTCACCTTTCCGACTCTCCCATCCGTAACCCACTTCCATCGTATGTGTATCTGTTGATTCTTTTCATTCTTTGTTTTTATCATTCTTCTAGATTTAATCTATTGTGGTCTGCACGTGATTAATCCACTAGTGTTGGTGGTGGAGTTCAGGAAGCTTAGAGTTCGCTAGTCGACTCGCCATATATTGCCAATGAATTTTTTTTTTGGTCAGGATAGATTTGAAAGACACACAAACTCACATACACACACATATATATAAACTTGATGAAAACAGATATGCCACTGAAGCATTTAACATATTTTTTTCCTATATTATGAAAAAGTTAATTAAACGCCACTGAATCCAGTAATTCAGTGGCATATCTGTTTTCATCAAGCTTATATTTAAATGTGCACTCAGTAATTTTGTTATATTTTATTCTACATGGAGAGGGTCCCATGGCTGCCATGTTAGGATCATATGACCAGCCAAATACTACTCACATAATATTATATATTATATTAGGGCATATTTGTAAATAGTTAGTTGTATTTAGTATTAAATTATAGCTGATCTGGCTATTCAAAATACATATTTAGAATTGAATATATATATATATATATATATATATATATATATATAAACTGTGGATAAAAAAAAGTTTGACCAATTTATATATTTTGTGCAATATTAACATATTTACATTTTAAGAATACAAAAAAAAAAAAAGGATGAGGCAGTCAGTCTTCACACTCCCTGCTTTAGAAGCGCCTCACTCTACTGGAGACTAAACTGTCATTCTACCTTTCTGTAATTGCTGTGATTATGCTGTTACTGCCTCACGTAAAATTATACATGTGTGACAGGGTATATCTAGAACTTGCTGACAATTTCAGGTGATTGAATGACTGAAGTCATTACGCACTCACTTTGACTGAAAGAATAAATTACACACATGTAGTTATTCCCGCATTCTTCTGTATGACATTGACAAGGATTCGGGCAATGGATCATCTAAGCAAAATTAAACATTTGACACTGAATGCCATCCAGTAATTCTGTGTTTTCTTCTTTCCCCTCGCAACGAACGGTGACAGCAGTAACTGCAGCAACTGACTGGTTGACGTGTCTCGAAAAGTGAAATGTGAAAACTGCAGTGTTTGGAAGATCCTTTGAAAATGTAACTTCAATGAAACAAGCTACAGCCTACCAAGCTACACATAATAGTTTGCCCATCAATAAATACAAAAATCTGTCATTATTATGCCTGCCTTAGTATGACATTCTTTCCAACATGCTCCTATAGTCGCCATATTTGATTTGGATTGATCAATCATTTGATTTGACAGAGAACCTCAAACTTTAATTTCATTCCATTCATTAAAAAAAGTGATTGTGTGGCTTTTGAAATCTTTTAATATTGTGTATGAGTCATATAAATTAATTTTACTGTGGTTTTATAATGTTTATTTTTAATTTTTTATTTTTGTCCTTTTTGGAGCTTGAGAGCCTTGAGTCACTATTCACCTTTACTATATGGGGACATTTTTTTAAACTACAGTCAAGTTACCCATTTGTACTTTCTTTACACTAAGCTACAAACAAAACCTAGCTAAGTACAATTTCGCTATATTTAAGGATGCAATAGTTCTATCAAATTACACATGGACTCGAATTAATAGGTGAATCGTTATTAAATGGCCAAGTGAATGAATCACTAAAATGTATCAGACTTCCCAACGCTTCATATCAGAGCAAAGACAGATTAAAGTGCATTTGAACATTGCCTCAGTTTGTTTGGCTGTAAAGCTGTGTGTGCAATACAATGCAACGTGAAAACATTAAAGTATCATTTTGTCACGCAACACCGCTACCTGTTCGAAAACGTCATTTGAAAGGGCTTTTAGTTAGTTACTCCCCAACACTGGAAACTGCATCCACACAAAAAGGTTTATCAATTAAAAGACATTTGTGGCAAGGCTTGGCATGAGTGAAATAAAACAGGTTCGGGAGTGAAGCTGAATCATTGCAGAGCTCTGTTTACTCACTGCAGATAATGTATCGCCATCTGAGGCATCAACTGTGATTCACCATCTGCAGAGGTACAACAGGTCATGACCAAGAGTCATCATGAGATCAGAGGGGTGGATGGTTTGAGATGGGAGGCCAGTCAGTCTTTTATTACACTGCATCAATACTGTCAGTGAGATTTCGAACCGAGCTGCTATCATTTTACTATAATTATATTGAGAGATTTATTCAAGCATCATTACTATACCTTTCATGACGCATTTTTGAAACCGCTGAAGCAAGTTAATATTTGTGTAAATATTGAGAGTCCTTTTGAAGATAAAATGTAATGGAAGTAAATACATTAAAGCATCAAAAACCTGTAGATCAAATAAATTAAAAAAATTGGACATACATATGAGTTTCTTCATTTAATTTTATTTTTCAATAAAATTATGGAAAAAATAATTATAATTTAGTTTTATACATTTTCCCTATTTGTTCAATATTACTTTGCATCATGTTAGTCTTTTGCAATATCCATTTAACTAACAAAAGTCAGTTCCTCAATGGCATAATTTTTCAGGTAGTGGTGGGAAAACAACAGTACAAAAATAAGAAAACAGTAAGTATTAAAGGATTTTATGAATTAATTGATGTTTTGTGGTATTGGTTGGTTTGTATCAGTTTAAAAGGAATATTTAGGGTTCAATACAAGTTAAGCTCAATCAAAATAATTTGTGGCATAATGTTGATTACCACAAAAAATTATTTTGACTTGTCATACCTTTTCTTTAAAAACATTTTTAAAAACAAACCAGAGTTACACTGAGGCACTTGAAATGGAAGAGAATAGGGGCCAATCCGTAAACAATAATAACTGTTGTAAAAGTATGTAAGTATGTTGGAAGTCAAGATGTAAACAATGTGTTTTAACATGATTTTAGTGTGATAAAATCACTCACTAGCTTTTTCTGTGTACAGTAATATCCAATTGTACAACTTTGTTGCCATGGCGATACAATGGTGTAAACCCTAAATCCTAAAATTAACATAAAACTATGATTTAAACAACTTCACAGCTCAACTAATACTCAAGTTTTAACATCAAAATTAATATAAGTGCTTTTATAAAATTGTAGGCTTCACATTTTTCCATTAAAACCCTCTTTCAAAAAATGGCCCCATTCAATACCATTGTACGTCCCTCACTGTAACCAAAATGTTTGCTTTTTTAAAAGAAAAGGTTTATAATTAATAATTAAATTATTAATATTTACTTATTTTATTTATTTATTTTGCAATCAACATTATGCCACAAACGCTGTTGATAGAACTGAACTTGTATTGAACACCAAATATTAATTATGTAACAAACTGTAAAACCCCTTATTGAGAAATGGCCAACTTTAGTTCTTTACTTTCATGCTGTTAGTTTATATCTGTTGATTTCTTGCCATTGGGTAAATAATCAAGTCATAATTAATATAGGGATTCTCTATTCTGAATAAATAAATAAATACAGCTTAAACAAAATATAATGTTTGATGTGTTTAAAGAGAACATTTTGTAGGATGAAATAAAAAGGAAAATTAAAAGGACTTTCAAGAATGACTCAACAATTGTGTAAACTGTTTATTCAGCCAATAATCAGACAAAGCACAGACCACTGATTCAAGAAGCAGCAAATATCATTCAGTTTCTTCTCTGTGTGTGTATTATTAATTCTTTTTCACCATCGCCAGACTAATGAGATGTCAGCAGGTCCTAAGGAAGTGATTCTGTGATTCAAAATTAAAATTATCGGTTTGAAAGGCAGATTCTATCCTGCCCCCAGCCTCCCCATTCCCCACTGGAAGCCCTTGCTCTCCCGCATGGCAACGCTTCCTTTAAGGGTTCATCCGCATTCAAAGACATCACTGAAATCAAGGATCTGTCCCTTGCCCCCATAGCTTGAGGAACAGTGTGGAACTATTAAATATTAAGATGGTCATACAAAGATGGAACAGCTTTTCACCTCATCATATGAAGCACTAGGACTATGACAAAAAGCAGACTGGCTTGATTTGATATAATTGGAAAAATGCAGGGAGATAAAGTTTTCTTTAACTTTGAACATTCAACAAATATTATAACTTCTTGCTAAGTGTATAAACAGCATAAGAACAGATAAAAGCTTTTTTTCTCAATTCATTCTAATAGCAAGATCCCTTTTAAAGCTAAACTGTGTACTTTCTGCATCATCACTGAATGGAATTGCAAAACAAACAGATGTTTTGACTTTTCACAGTTGTCTCTGCATATTAAAGGAGTATTTAGGGTTCATTGAAACTTTGGCATAATGTTGATAAACACAAAAAAGAATTTCCACTTTTCTTCCTTTTCTTAAAAAAAAAAAAGAAAGAACAAATCTGGGTACAATGAAGCACTTATAATGAAAGTAAATGGAACCAATCCATAAATGACCAAAAAAAAAAAATAAAAAAAAATGATTCAAAAATAAAGTCAGGGGCAGGGGCGTCGCTAGACCTCAGTGTCATCCGGGGCTTAGCCCACAGGCCATATTATAATATAAAAATAAAAATTACATTTCCTTCCATGACTTAAAAAAATCATCAACCAAACTGTCAAATAATTATTATATTAAGCACAACACTAACATGGTTTATAACTTTATACAAGCAAATGTCAAGCGCACTATAAATGGATCAAACAAGTTTTTATTTAAATTGCGGAGGATCAAAGCGAGAATTACAACATCTTGGCTCTTTATACATTGTGCAGAAATTAATGCTAACAATAAAATCTAAGTAATTTAACAATTTAAATTAGCAATTTTCATTATCATAATATTTTGAGAATCAAGTAAAAATAACAAAAAGAAAGTTGAAGCATTATGAGATTAATGTCATAATATTTTGAGAAAAAATCGAAAGGAAAGAAACATCAAAGTGATGTAGTGGACAACAGCAAAGTGGAGCATCTGGGTGTTTACACACAACACCACTAACTAGGGGTGTGCTTCCCAAAACTATCATTAGCCAACAATGGTCGCAAGTTCCATCGTTACCAACATAGTTCAACAATTTGCTGTTTCCCAAAAGCATAGTTCCAACAAACATTTGCAAAGAGTGTCGCAAAGTTGTGTAGTTGGAACTACAGCTCTCCGCCTGTGGTTAGAAGCATAGTACCTTGAGTACTATAGTGCCACATCTGAGGTGTGTTCTATTCAGAATTATCTCCCCTATGTCCTATTCCTTTCACATAATTCACCATCCACTTTGAGATCTTTGGGAGGTTTAAAGTTGTGGTATTCAAATATCCCCTAATTGAATTTTTAAGTTATTTTTATTGGAAATTCTGTTTTAAATGATCTTCCAGCGTGACTGTCACAATTGTTCTCCCTTCTAAGTGCCCTCCGAAGGCATTATTTATGTATTTGGCAGGGCAGAGGGCGGAGGTCGGAGGGCAGGTCCGGGTCGTGATTCCACACACCCGGCCACTAATCAGGCTAATCAAGCCTCAGAGAATGATAACTGGATCAAGAGCATCACACGACTGGAAGCTGCAGTGCGACAGAGAGACAGATTTACGGACAGCTGTCCGACACTTTTGTGTGTTTGTCATTTTGGTTCATTTTATTAATAAAATATTATTTATATTGTCAAGCCGGTTCTCACCTCCTCCTTTCCATTAATCCCTATACAATGTACTACTATGTATGTATTCTTTTTTATCTTACCCGTACATATATTTAACATATTTGCAGTACTTTGAGTGTCGTGTCAGAAAAGAACTATGTAAGGGTAAAATGTATTCACATTTCAAAATATTACACTTTCATATATGCAAAACATTATTTCCCAAATCACAATATAATTTTATATAGCCAATTTGTCCAAATAAATGATCAATAATTGTAATAATATGAGCATGGCCATATATCTGATTTCTGAATGGGATTACATGTCTGTGTAAATGGTTTTGGGTTTATTGTGTCGCGTTAACAGAAGTAGAATATAAAAGAATATGGAATATTCTCAATAGGCTTTGTTATAGAAATCAAATGTACTGTATACTTCTTGTTTGTAGCAGTCTTTCAGTTAATGTTTGCAGGGGGGGGGGAAACATAGACCAAGGTAGGTAATTACACAAAATATATATTAGCATAAGTTATGTCAGTCAGATGAAACAATAGAAAATACAGTAACCAAACTGTATTTTGTTTTTATAATAATAATAATTTGTAGTATTTTGAATTAAATGTTCACTGACTTCTGCTCCTGAATGATGAATTCTGCCTTGATTTGGGTCAAGAGGATCATCAGCAGCAGCAGCAGCATCATCTTCATCATCATCAGCACCAGCAAAACCCCTCTTCCTCCTCAGGAAGTTGAATATTTTACCCGACTGCAATATTGTTGAGAATTGCATTAAATACTACAACAGCACAGGTTTTGGAGCAGTTCAGCTTCAGGCCGCCACTGGACTTGCTGATGCAGCGAAAACATTGTTTCTACACTCCTATAGCCCTGTTACATCCCAAGCAAGCCCTCTCAACTATAGAGCATGTCCTTCCATGGGCCTGATTGAATCTTTCCTCTGCAGTGGTGGCTGGATGCTGCACAGGTGTCAAGAGGTATGGGTGAAGAGGATATTCACTGTCTCCCAGCAGCCAGCTGTCACCAAATTGCTGAATTGGCCCACTTAAAAGAGTCACGTGTGCTTCCAGGCCATTTACCATAATGTCAGTGAAGACCCCCAGGTGATCACACACTACTTGAACATCAATGACTGGATAGCCCTTCCTCAAAAAGGTACAAGGGCTCATTCACCACAGGATTTGCCACTGGGATAAGATTGCCATCGATGACGCCAATCACTCTGGGGATGTTGGCAATATTATGGAACTGTTGATTGGCCAGCTGGATTCCTTGAGGAGAATGTCAGCATGGTGTTCACAAGCTGTAACAGCAAAGGTGTTACTGCTGTCACAGCCTTGCTGACCGAAGGCTTGCTGAGCCAAAGGCCATCATCAATCACCTCCATAAAAATTCCCACAGCATAATAACAGAGTGCAGATAAGAACTGCATTGCTGGACTTCAGGCATAGTTTCTTCTTGTGGCCCCCTCAAGGATCTTGGTCCTTGGAAGCCGTAATATTCTTAAGATGTCGTCATCGGATAGAGAGTCAAGCAGGGTGAACGTTGTACTTTTGTAGGCATTTATTTACATTTCCTGAGTTCAGCATCACCTTCTGTTCTCAAGCTGTAAAACACTTTGTAAAGCAGCCATTGTTGAGCATTCGAAACTTGCATAACGTCTCAGTTACTGCCGTAACCTCCGTTACCTGATGGAGGGAACGAGACATTGTGTCAATGTAGTGACATTAGGGATTGATCTTGGGAGTCCTGTGGGGGGATTATTCATATTTCAATTTTTGTGGTAATCAACATTATGGCACCTACTTTATGCTGTCCACTGAGCTTAACTTGTATTAAAGCCCAGAATGTTCCTTTAAGCTGGAAAAGGAGAAAATATATTTACATAAAAAGAATTACTTCGGCTTTAAATGAAGTGCAGTTATTCCTGTTCCTGCTTTTCACCATTAACATTATACTGACAAATACCAAGAAAAATACCAAAATATATGCGTGTAACCAAATCTCATCGGTGTACATGATCTTTGTAAAAGATCTCATAAACTGTAACTGTTGAGAAAGCATGGCGCCTTCTCTCTTAACATTTACTCTCGATGATAGCAACCATTCCCTCTAGAGCTGAGGGAATACAATCCTCATGAATATTTCAAAAACATATACCAGGTATACTTTTGGCCATTAATCTATGTTGTCAAAAAGGGGCTTTATGTCTCTAACATTCAAGAGCATAAAATCCATGCTGGGGGTCTAGAATCCAGGAAACAATTGCCACTGTTGTAATAACTCCACAATTCTACACTAACTCGCTGAAGTGTGGAGTCTGATTTCATCTCGAGCATAACCAATAACAAGATTTACACAATAATACTGCTTGTAAATTGTGGGTATTACATAAATGTAAGTTGCTATATTGTGCAATTGTAACGTTTGGGTACAAGAAGCCTTAAACATTTGTGATAAATATATATGTATCTTATGATTTATTTATTGATTTATAATACATGAATGTAGCAAATAGCTAATTTTTAGTTAACATGTACAGGCAAACCCATTTAAGAAGACAATCTTTTGCATGTTCTACCAGTCCTATAATTTCATGTTTGGTATTGGAGTATTTTTGAGAATGTGTTGTTAGCTGTTTCAGGGTAAACAGTGTTCTTGTTGCTCTCCACAAAGTTGTGAGTTGGTGAGTGTGGAAAGACATTTCTGGTTCTACATGGTGGGTCGCCAATCAGTCTCATAATATAAGAGCAATGGCTTTTATGCCCTCATTTTCTAAAGAAACTTCTCACATGTTTAAATTAATAAAGGAATGTGTCGGTTTTTAACACGTTCATTCAATGGGATTAATAATTTTAAAAAATAACATGTAAAAAATAAATAATGTGTAAAAAAAATATTATAGGAATTCCTCATGCCACTTGTAAAAAGTAGGACAATTCTGTGATAAGTAATTTTATTACCAGTAGAGTTAGTCAAGCTTCAAGTGCCACCTTCATGTTTTTGCAAGTCGCAATCAGCAGTGGGCAGTCAGCGCAACTCTAGCTGTACAGGCAGCACAGTGCAGGGGTCTCAAGGCATGTTTTATAATGATTCAAACTATATTTAAATTGACACAGCATCATAAAAACTTGCAATTTATGACTAGAGACACTGAAAACCACTGAAACATGACGCAATCACAGTAAAACACTCCAAAATCATCAGGGGGCCCGTTTACACTTTTCCACTTCATGCGTTTTCAGTGATTGGATAGATATCCGATCATTAAAAGACCAGGAGTAAATGCCCTCCAAAACGTATTAGAAATGGATTGCAATGATGCATGTGTACTGTCGAAATGCTACCAGCTAAAACAGACAGATTGACAAAATTGTAAAATGTGATTGCTGTAGAAAATCAAACATTTTAATCGGTTGGCATAATTTATAATAATAACGCACACAAAAAAAAATATTAAAGGGAAAGTTCAACCTCAAATCAAAATTCTCTCATCTATGCCATCCCATATTTGTATGACTTTGTTTCTACTGCTAAACAAAAACAAAGATTTTTTGAAAATATTTCAGCTCTGTAAGTCCATACAATGCAAGTGAATGGGTCCCAAAATTTGAAGCTCCAAAAGCACAAAATGGCAGCATAAAAGTAATCCATATAACTCCAGTGGTTAAATCCATATGAAAACTGTGGGTGAGAAACTTGTATCAATATTGAAGTCCTTTTTTTACAATAAATCTTTACTTTCACATTCTTCTACTTTTGTTTTGGGTGATTCACATTCTTTGTGCATATTGCCACCTACTGGACAAGGAGGAGTATTTATAGTAAAAAGGATCTAAATATTCATCTGTTTCTCAGTCACACCTTTAATATCACATCTGAAGAAAAAGATTTAACCAATGACGCCTTGTGTCTTTATGTACTTTTATTCTTCCTTTTTTGCTTTTAGATCTTCAACATTTTTATCATGATTCATTTGCATTGTGAAAACCAACAGAGCTGAGTAATCCTTCTAAAAATCATTGTATGTGTTCAGCAGAAGAAAGAAATTCATACACATCTGGGAAGGCATGAAGATGAGTAAATGATGAGAGAATTTTCATTTTTGGGTGAACTTTTTCTTTAATTGCTGGGAAAACTAGAACTCTCACAGTTACAATTACTTTAGCCATCTTTAAATAACGACCAAATCAGGCTAGTGTTTAATTCATGTTGATGCAATAATTAATGGGTACAACAGCTGAGAGAATTATGAATGTCATAGATGATTTTGACAATAGGAAAAGCCCCTTTGATGGAAATTCAATAACAAAATCAGCCAGGAAAGAACCTCACAAGAGAAGTATTTCTCTCTAGCCTTATCATTTACTTATTATATTCCACCCAACAGGCCATCCGCCATAACACGGGTGTTATTTTATGCATGTATCTAATAGTAATAATAATGAAGGAATCCAGAAAGATCTCCAGCCAGGGCTGAAAGAGTTTAAAGCCCAGAAGTCAGTGTGCCATGAAACAGAGGAGTGAATGCACATCATTCATGTAGCTAGGAGAAAGTCTGTTTAAGCTCAGAAATATTATTTACTTTGAAGTGTAATGACCCAAAGAGGGCCTTGCAACACTCTCTCACACTGAGGAAAGAGGGGGCACTTTTTAATTTATATTCCTGCTAAGTGAGGTGCGGGCGAGGGGATACTTTGGGTCCTATTTATCTACGCTTGTATAGTTTGGCCTTAATGATCTGATGTCATCATTAATGACAACATCTCCAGATGAAGGACAGTTTGCAGTTGCTGTCTATAATACTGTAGGCAGCTTCATGATGTCTGTTTTGCCTTTTAAAACCATAGATTAGATTTGTCTTTAATGATAAATCAACAACTGACATCAAATGTCTTAAAGGTGCACTTTTAGTAATTTTTTCCCCATTAAAAAAAGATTTACTCCTAAAGAAATTAATTGTAATTTTTAAACATATGTATAAAATCATGTCCACTCACATGAGATGAGGACTCTTGCATATCAGTTACCTTATAAAAGCTGTTTTATTCTGAATAGGGGAGGGGTGCCATCATGGGGGCTACAATTTTTGAATCACATGACCAGCTGAATACTTCTTGCTTAATCACAAAATATGTTGGCCAGTATGTTAGTCTTAGTCACCATTCACATTCACTGCAGCTTTCAAATCTCTTACGTGTCAACATCCATTAAAATATGGTGTCTTTATATGCACCACGTCAGGTTTGATGTCAATTACATTAATGCGACGAAACATCACTGGTGTCAAACCAGACTTGAGGCATCATATTTGATTTGAGATAACATTTTCTGTTAATAACAACTTGGTTGGTTTCTTCAAACAAATGGCTTCAGAAGATGCAAAACATGTAGTGCACAGTCGTGTGGACTCTTTTATGATACTTGTAAGTCCCCTTCCACTTTCATTATCTGGAAAAGTGCAGCCAGGACAATGAGGACATTCTTTAAAAATGGGAAAAAAATGATTGTGGGTAAGTGATGATACAATTTTCATTTAAGGGTGATCTATCCCCTTAAATACTACAGTTTGATTTTCTTTGTGACAGTAGATTAGTAACAGCCGCGTATTGTTGCGTAATCATATGTCATTACATCTAATGTATGTACAACTGAATGGCAAATGTTTTCTTGGCTACAACAAATAATTGATGACTAAATGTTTTTATGATCAGTTTTACTTCTACATCAGTTCTCTTTACACAGCACACAGAGAATTTTCGATGCTTTGAAACACAATTACTGTAAAATTTTGCCACCTGAGATTTGCTAGCACAGCTAGCTTTTGAAGTAAGCCGTTGCCTTTAATTTGATCGCACCTGAGGCAACAAATCATGGTCACTACCCTGATATCAATGGCGAGCACAGATAAGACCATCTGATGGGTTCAGAATAGCTTGTCTTGATCTGGCTGGACTTTCTTTATATAGCCACAGGGCTGTTAGCTTGAACGCAATGTTATTTAGCTACAAGCTAAGAAGTACGTTTCACCTTTGAAGACTCCAAACCTTAATCTGAGGAGTCATTACAGTTAATACAATGGTTTGAATTCTCTCCTCAAACCATCCTGTTACTTATGCATCAAATGTCTGCAGTCTAAGTCCCTCTCAGAAGACTGATGGGGTCAAACGATGAAGATATCAATATTCAAGTTGACAGCAAGTTAAAAAAAAAAGTGATTCAAAGGGCATTGCTCATTCATCTTAAAGTTCAAATTAAACTTCAAAATTCAACTTTGTTAATTTTTCAAATGAAATAATTCCTTAATTTGAACGAGGAACTACAATTCTAACTTTTTTAATTTATTATTTATGCCGATCTTCAGGCTGTTTTGTATCTTCAGGGAGATTTATATGCCAATGTGAAGTTGTGCACATGCACTGTTAACATTGTTCTATTTAAGAAGTCCTTGTTTCCCCCTGTGGAGGGTTCATTGGGTATGATGCAATGCATATGCCATTTGTGGAATGATGCAATTCAGGCCAGGAAATATTTATATATTTTTAAAATTGACCAGTATTAACAAGATAGTGCAGGGATATTCACTGGTTTCATGTATTGATTTGAAATATATACCATTGTTACATGATGACAAACAAATCCTTAAAGGGATAATTCACCCAAAAATTTAAATTCCCTCATGATTTACTCACTCTCCTGGCATCCCAGATGTGTATGACTTTTTTTCTTCTGCAGAACACAAATTAAGATTTTTAGAAGAATATTTCAGCTCTGTTGGTCCTCACAGTGCAAATGTATTATTGGCAAAAACGTTAAGCTCCAAAATCCACATAAATGGAGCATAAGTAATCCATAAAACTCCAGTGGATAATATATATCTTCAGAAAAGTAACAGTGAGTAACAGATCAATACAAGTAACAAGTCATTTTTTTGTCATAAATTCTCTTCCCTGCCAGTAGAGGGTGATATGCATGAAGAATGTGAATCACCAAAAACAGAAGAAGGAGAACATGAAAGTGAAGTGGAGATGAGCAGGGAGGACAAATAGAGCCAAATTCACACTCACACTCACAGAGTCATCTGGAGTACTTTTATGATGCCCTTATGTGGTTTTGGAGCTTCAAAATTTTGGAACTCATTCACTTGCATTTTATGGACCTACAGAGCTGAGAAATTCTTCTAAAAATCTTTGTAGCAGAAGAAAGAAAGTCATACACATCTGAGATGGCATGACGGTGAGTAAAAGATTAGAGAATTTTCATTTTTGGGTGAACTAACCCTTTAAAAGCAAGTTCAACCAAAAAAAATTGGTCATAATTTACCCTCATCACCCTCATTAGCCATCATCACCCTCATGTTTTAATAAACCCATATTTTCTTTAGCCTGTAGTACATTTTAAAGTTTTATCAGCTTTAACAGCATATGAAAAAGTATTATATTTGAAAAGATTTTTGGCAGATACTGTGTGACACATATTCCCTGTAAAAGCATATTTTGACAGTTCTAAGAAAACGTCTAGGTTACGAATGTAACCTCCGTTCCCTGATGGATGGAACGAGACGTTATGTCGAAGAAGCGACACTAGGGGTCTCTCTTGAGCGCTGAATATGTCCTCCGTTACCTGATGGAGGGAACGAGACGTTGTGTACTCCCGGCCACGTCGCTGAGCCGAGCCACTGTGGTGGCCGGACCATTTCTGGCTCCTCAGAAAACTCCTGAATGAACTCGACGTATTTCTCCGCTTTTATACCCATATGTCCAAGGGCGGGGTATGCAAATACTGTCTGCCTAATTCTCATTGGCCTTTTTTCATAGATCAGAGGCATATTCGGTGCTCAAGAGAGACCCCTAGTGTCGCTTCTTCGACACAACGTCGAAGTGAGCGACAGACGGGGAATCTAACATTTGGCAGACCTCGCCAGCTCACCCTATGTGGGCATTTGAGAGAGTGAGTCTATATGTGCTTTAAACTGTCGATTTATTAACTGAAAATGCCACTGCTAGTGCCAGTCCCCTGAGCCTTTGTAAACTGTGAATGAGAGTGAAGTGGAGGCTGACCCTGACCTGACCACACACTGATACTGAGTCAATTAGTAGAGTGAAGTTTGAATGCAGTCCACAAACACAGTCAGATGGACACACACAGTTTTTGCTTGCGGCTTACCTGACCTGACCTGAGATGATGAGTCACAGAGGAAAACAAATACACCTGGAACGTGTGTCTTCCCTGCCCTGTCTCTCTCTCTCTCTCTCTCTAAGCCTCCCTGAATCATAAAAGTATAAAATGTTCTTGTTTCTTAATGTCCCCTTTTCAAGAACAGTCTTTAGTTAAGAGATTTCCGATTCTACATTTTTGCAGTGAATATATATCGGTGTTAATAATCTCATCTGATTCCTTGTGTTGTTATTAGAGTTGGGCAAAATTTCGAATTTCAGAATTGACACCTTTTTAATTCACAAGATGAAATTTGAATTGAATTCAGCCACTACCCTTTTTTTAATTGTAATGACCAGAAGAGGAATTTACTGAGATGCAATTCAAAGAAATTCAACAGTCACAAAACACAGGAATGTTTTTATTCCAAACATAAATTCTGAAACAAAACATTTAATTATATGATTTTGACATATGATATATAGAATCAATTTTATTTCCAAGTCTAATACTGCCAAAACAATTACAGAGTCATGAACTGGTGTTCTTCCACCATTCTTTATAAAATTAAAGTTATAAAAGTTAATTTGGTTACACTAGGTTCCCTTTGTTAAAGGATTATAAGGGTGTTAATGACTAATATGATATGTGGTTGTGACAACATGCATAAAAAGGATGACTTTCATCCAATACCAAATAGTGAGAAACTTTACCTCTCGTTACAAATGCTTTTTAACACATATTCATTAGTCATCAGTTAACATTAAAATCCTATATGAAAATGAATCTTAATGTAAAATGGATAGCTATGAAACATGTATTAAGGAGTCACCAACACCATAAGCCTGTACATAAAAGTGATCTATGCCGTGAAAACCTGAAAAAAATGCCATAATCCCTTCTTTTAATCGCACTATTATAGTCTATTTTTGCTACATTGTGACATAAGTTACAAATTACAGCATTTTGTGTTTTTGATAAAACTAAGTATGAATAAGTGTATTTACTACACATTCAAAACATGCAAGTTAAAATATTCCCAATTTGGCAAATATTGTATGAACGTTACCTTTATTTTGCATGTCGCTAAAACCGCATATTTATAATGCATTTGTAATTTACTTTTTTAATTAATTAATTAAGCCCTTTATAAACCCTTAACAGAGGGAACATTTATGTCAAGTGTTACCATTCAATTAAATTCATTTATTTGGTGACATCTTCCAATAAGGTTGTATTTGTTAACATTATTTAATGCATTAGGTATAATGAAATAACAATATTTTATTGCAGCAATTATTAATGTTGGTTCATTTTAATTTAATAAAATAATATGATTATTAATTGTAAGTTCATAAGGCATTAACAAACATTAAACACAACCAACATTTCATTTTAAAAATGTATTACTGTTGTTGGAATTAATATAAACCAAGATTAATAAGTGCTATAAAGTATTGTTCATTGTTAGTTCATGTTAAATAAATAGTTTACTGATGTTAACAAATACAACCTTACTGTATAGTTTTACCAATTACTTTTATTAGTTCAAAGATTGATAGTGAAAATCTTTTGAGGAGAAGGAAAGAATGAGATCGGGACATATCGTAGTAAAAACTCGAACCTGCATCACCCGCATGAGCACCTCAGCTCATGTACACAACGCATGCACTGCACTACTACTGCACTACTTTCATAAAGTACTTTTAATATCAAGAAAATACAGCTCACAAAAAGGCTATTATAATTTGCTTTCCGATATATATTTATCATAGGTACAACTCAAAATATAATATTAAGCCATTTCAGACTAAAATAAATAACCACAATAAAATAAAAACAGTTTATCTTAAATACACAGTCTCACCTAATCTCCCACAAGTGCCTACTCAGGCTCAAAAACATAACACCAGTCATCATTCATGCAGCCATTGGAGGCGGAGGAAGACGTCTTGTCAATATGCCAGTTTGTGTAACTCCAAAACAGTCACACGCTGCAGCTAAAGTGTTTATTTATTCAAGCAATGAGTCAAAAGACAAACACGGCGATACACAGAGCATTGCCTCTGACATGTGTGATAAGTCATCAAAGTTAGAGACGGAAGGAAAGAAAAGGGAGAGAGAGAAAAGACAGGGAGAATTCTCTCCTCAGAATTTCCCATTCCTGACAAGCAATCAGGCATTTAGTTGTCAACGTCAAAGGAAGAACTTGCTAATCATGTGTTTGTTCAAAGGGAAGGCAGCGCAGCCTACTCTGACAAAGAGGAGGGGGTCTAATTCTGTTGTTCCTTTTATCTGGTCCTCATTGCCCTAAGACTTGCATCACTCTCTGTGACGGCCTCTTTATCTGCCGCTACCGGCACTTTCTCTTTCTCAGTTTCAGTTTTCAGTTTTAAGGTGCTTTATTGGCATGACAAATATTTGTACATCCGTATTGCCAAAGCGTTTACAGCTAAGCTGCATACAAATAAAACAGTTAAAATCAAAGACTGAGCAAAACAATGTACATATTATAAGAAAGAAAAAAGACTAAATATGCAATGTATACTTGACAAACATGGTACAAAAGGATAATGTTGTGGAAAAACAAAATGTTACTAGAAAACTATAAGGAAGAGCCATAGTAAAATATGATGGAGACACAGACTCGGGTCAGTTCACTTACTGTCTCTCATTCTGTGTCAGACAGACACATATTGTGCTGCTATCACACAGCACTCCTTGTGTTCTCCTCATAAGATGGGCAGTCTTTCATTGTTTGTTAAACGGTTAAATGTGCTGTGAATATGTATACTTTTGTGTTCATTTTTTTCCCCTGGATATCTGTGTATTTTGTGCATTCTGTTAGAGAATGCAGCTCTGTCTCGATTTGTTTTTGATCACAGTGTGGACAATGTGGCAGCCATGTTTTCCCATGTCTGCCCGTTTCTATAGCGAGGTCGTGCCCACTGAGTCTGTATCTTGTCAAGGTGGCTCTCAGTTTTTTGTCTGTCACTGTGTACAGATAGTCTGCCATAGTGTAATCTCTTTTTAGGGCCAGAAAGCTTTGCATTTAACTCTGTTTTTGCATTCGAGTTTTCCAATAAGTTATGTAATTTTGTTTGAATTGTGCTGTAATTTGGCTGTATCTAATCAGTATAGCAGTAGTGTTCTGGTCCAGGGGCCGGTTGCACCAGTTATACATAAGTTAAAACTTAGCCTAGTTATAGTGTAAATGGGCTCTAAGTCGCAATTTACGCACTACTAAATATTTGAGCGTTACAATGTGAAACTTAGGTAGGATGTAACTCTAGGTATAAACTAAATATTTACGGAAGCCTCCGACCAGGATTAATGGTTGGAATAAAAAAGCAGACTAACTTAATGACATCAATGCGCTCTTGTCTTGCATGACAGTCATCAATCATTTCGACATACAGTATGTTGTTGACATTAATACTCGTTTACATTTACGAAAGAGACAGAAAAAAAACGTACTTTTAAGTGGCTCTTCAGAATGAAACTGTTTAATCTGTGCAGTTTTCAGGATGTGTCGCCCGGTGTCAAGTTTCAACACATTCAAAAAATATATAGGATATTAAAATGAATAAACGTCTGTTTTTCCAGCCTGTTGTATTAGTGTTTATTTATCACCCTTTATTTATTTTAGATACAGTTCCTATATATTGTGATTTACAAAGGGCAAATATACTATTTATCATATGTACTTTTATTACATATTGTATTTTATTGGGGATATAATTTATTACAGCTGACAGTTATGGGTTACAAGGTTTGAACATCAACCTATTTATTTAAAAAATAACAAGATCAAACTGAAATTCACAGCTTTTAACAGTTCTGTGTACAAATATGAAGGCTGTTTATTGGATCAATACAGGTAAACTTCATATTATGTGACTACGCATCACTTTACAGAGAGCTTACGACCTACTAGATAAGTCTTGCCTTAAGAGCAGGTGATGCAACCAAATTAAGCACTGACTTAGTTACAAACTAACTAGTAGTTACTAAGCCCTTAGTGTAAAGTTTACATCCCAACTTATGTGAGACCTTACACACAACTGGTGCAACCCTACCCAGGTCTTTAGTGTGATGAGGGTTAGTAGATGTTGGTGAAGCATCAGGACTAAAGCTCCGGACCAACTGAGAGAGGGGATTGGTTTGACCTCACACATTACTGCGATCGGCTCAATCACTGATTTAAAAATTTTAACCAAATTCTGAAATGTATCTCTATAAGACATTGTTGGTTTATGGCATAGAAGGCCCTGCAAGCTTTATCTCTCAGTTCATTCACTGCAGGGTTAAAGTCTCCAGGAAGTGATATTTAGTCCTAGATAATTGTAGTGTGATGAGTGTGTTAATTGGTTATTTTCCGATGTGAATGTTCATTGTGATCCCTGGGATTTGGATCTTTTTTGGAAGGTCATGATTTTAGTTTTTTTGACGTTTACTGTCAGGGGCCAGGTCTGACAGTGTTGCTCTAGCAGGTCCAGGTTCTGTTGTAAACCCTGTTTAGTGGGAGACAACAGAACCAAATCATCTGCATACAGCTGGCTTTTGATTTCTGAGTCGGGAAGAGTGAGACCAGGGGCTGTAGATCCCTCAAGACTGGTGGCCAGTTTGTTTATTTAAATGTTACACAATGTTGGGCTTAAACAGCAACCCTGTCTCACTCCACGCTCCTGGGAAAGAAAGCTTGTTCTTTTTGTGCTAGTTTTGACACCACAGTTACTTTCAGTTTACATTGATTTAATGACCTCCTATGCCACTTTCAATAAGATTCAATAATCTGTTGTGCCCGATTGAATCAAATGCTTTTTTTAAAGTCAATAAAGCATGCAAAAAAAATGTCCTTTATTTTGGAAATTCAATTAAGGTTTGAAATGTGTAAATATGGTCAGATGTACAGTAATTTGGTAAAAATCCAATTTGACTTCTGCTTAAGACATTGTGTGTTGTGATGAAGTCCAAACTCTTGAATTTATTATACTACAAAATAACTTTCCCAGGTTGCTACTCACACAAATGCCCCTGTAATTATTCGGGTCATATTTATCTCAATTTTTAAAGATTGGTGTAAACAGTCCTTGATTTCAGATGTCAGAGAAGTAACCTACACTCAGAACCACATTGAATAATTTTAGAATGGCTGATTGGAATTTAATGCTGGTATATTTTAACATTTCGTTCAATATCCTATCAGGGCCAGATGCTTTTGGGGGAATTAGAGTATTCATTTTGTCTTCCTTCTCAGTAATAGGAAATTCGAATGGGTTCTGATTATCTTTGATTACCGATTCTAGTATTTCCAATTGTTTAGTTATTTGATTTTGCTTTCAATTTGTGCCAGTTTCTACTGTATTAAATAATGTTCGGAAATTAGTTTCCCATATTTATCCGTTTTGGATTGCCAATTCTTCTTGGTCAGTTTTGTTTTAGGTTGTTCCAATTGTCTCAAAATTGGTTTGTAATGACTGACTTCTCGATTATTGCCAGTTGCTTTTGAGTGTATGTATGTATTTTTTTATATTTAACAGTAAAGAAGGCGAATCTCTGTGTTATTTGGATCTCTGTGTTTTTTATTGGAAAGCATTCTAATCAGTTTTTTTAAGAATTTCCTGACAATCTTTATCAACGTAATTTGGACCAGTTTAGTTTTGCTGATTTTTCAAACATGTAATTTATATCTTTCACAGCCAAATTAACACCTTCTTTAGTGTGAGCATAAGTGGTATCCAGAAAGTTTTCTAAGAGCAGTTGTATTGTTTGGCTGCTTATTGCTTTCTGGTACACCTCTGTGCCCATCTGTATGGTTTTCTGATATTGTACAGCTTACTGGGCTGTGTTATTAATGTTAGTCTTTGTCCTTTTGAAATACACAGTCATTTGGCTGTGATCGGGCAGAGGGGTTAGTTCTCTAACAGTGAATGCTCTGAGTGATGAAGGATCACACCATCAGCACTCTCTCTCTCTCTCTCTCTCTCTCTCTCTCTCATCTACCCCTCTGCCTTGGAGCACATGCTCAAAGCCCTCGCTTCTAATGGAGGGGGTTTTGCTCTCGCTCGCTCTCTCTCTCTCTCTATCAGTCTCCAGCTTTATTCCAACAACTTTGGATATTATTATGTAAAAGTTAGGAACAAACATTAAAATAACATTAGTGGGAAATCCTTAACCAAATTTGTTAGCTGGGATGTTGCTCTCTCAAACCTGCAAATTAACACTATAACAAATGTACGTACATACTGTATTTTTTTTTAGTTTGTTCATATAATTCCACCAATCACAGAGCTAAGAGTATATTAGTCAGCCTGATCTAATAAAAACAAATTTTTGTCTTTCATGTGATTACATGATTTTGCAAAATGACATAACATGATTAGTTATCACAGTAGTTCCAAGGTGAAATGTCCACTCTGTGACCACTTTTGATAAAGCAATATCACATGAGCAAGAGTGCTGCATGGCTCTACATCAGCACGGCTGTGATTCGGCCACAGGTAATGACAGCTGTGATGATTTAGGGCCATACATCACTCTTGCTTGTGTGATATTCCTTTTATACAACAGTTGAAAGAAAAGGTAAATAAAAAAAATGTGGAAAAACTTAGGACTCTCACACAAAAAAAATGCATTTGTGCAAGGTACTTTGTTATACCACAGATCAGGATCTTCCATTGATAATTCCAAAGATGTGCACAAGCCTCCGTTACTAATTCAAAAACATCACTTCGGGACAAGTAATGATGACTTGGGCTGTTTTTGACAAGTTATTGGAGAAACAAGGATGTGTGTGTGTGTGTGTGTGTGTGTGTGTGTGTGTGTGTGTGTGTGTGTGTGTGTGTGTGTGAGATTGAGAGAGAGAGAGAGAGAGAGAGAGAGAGAGAGATTATCTTATTATCATCAGCTTGCTCTATTGATAACATCTCCTCACAATGCAGACTTCTGTAAAAGCTAAGCATCTTGAGTATGCTTTTGATTACTCCATCTGTTGTATCTTTCAGCTGTGATAAGCCTTAATGCTGAAGCAGTTAGTTTAATTGTATTTCTCGGCTGTAATGTAGTGGTAGTAGTAATCCGAGCAATCATGGAGTGAGAGACAATGCAGATGACTTAATGAAAACGCTGACTCAATGCATGTCAAACTTAACTGGCTCATAACACATAGATAGTATTTTGTCACCATCTGATGGCTAAAACCTTAATGTCACAGGGAAAAATTAAAACACACATCTACTGTAGCTGCTCCTGCACTTTGGTTTAGAATGCCACGAACACAAGCAGAGTGATACAAACTGTGTAGTGTCCAAGTGATGATGCTGTGTGTCATTACTCATGAAACATCTCTCATCCAATCAGATTCAAGGACCGGAACTAACTGTTGCATAAAGTGAGTTAAATGTTCAACCTCAAGTTTTAAAGCAACCAAATCTACCCAAAACTTTAAACCTAAACTTAACTGATAAAGTAATAAAAGCAAATATGAGTTAAAACCCCAATTTCTGAGGCAACCCTGTCATTTGTTGGTGCTTTATGACATGTTTCAATTTGTGTACTCTTCAAGACTCATATCCCAGCCCTTTGCATTGCAAGTGCAACGTGTAGTTTGTAAAATGTAGTTTATGTAATGTGATCTTTAAAATGTGTCGCCTTACAAGTTATGCACTATTGTAAAAGCGTTTAAATGTCATAAGATAGGAATGTGTGAGGAACAGGGTGAAAAGCATGTGTTTTTAAACTGATAATGGGCCGATTTACTCATGATTTGTGTGAGCTTGAATAAAAGTAAATGCTGTTGTAGCACTTGTAATGTTGTAGTGTTCATTTCATCAGGAAACTGCTGCGAGACATGCAAGCCATATAAAAATCTTTTAGCAAAAATGTATATTGACGTGATCCTATAAGACCAGGTTGCGAAAATCTCTTGCAATCTTTTTTTTCCTCCTCATCCCTTTTCTCTCCATAGTTATGTCCAAGGAGGGAACATTGAACTCAAGTTGAGTCTCAAATTCCTCAAACGTAGACAGCAAGCAAAACTTGCATACCTTTTTTGCACATATATATTGATTCATTGAACATCTCAACTTGTAAAAGTGCTGCCTGTACCACCAGTAGTGTACATTCCGGCTTTGAAACTTTTGGAAAAATAAAATATACTTTTACAAGTTTCTTCCATTTTCATCATTACATGGACCTATTAAAGATTATACTAGTCATACTGGTCAAGCTATATTACAAAAAAATCCAGACGTTTAAATGGGCAGCATCAGGGTGGACAATAACAGGGTGGACAGTGGTTAAATGAGCCACTACCTGGTCTGTAATTGATATCTGGGAAACATATTTGTAAACTAATATATATGATTTTATTTATAACATAAATACTTTATATTGAAATTTTTAAATTATATTAATATCTTCCCATAATAGGGTGGACATATTATGCTTGACCACATATGACTAACACAACAAAATAAAGGAAAACATAAATAAAACAGAGTTACAAACTTCAAATAACTCTTAATTAATTTTAAGTAATTTTGCAGAATGGCTGATGACCACCTCCAGTGTGTATGATGTCATTTCCTAACATATATCTTCAATGAAAGGTCATGCTATCATGACATCACAGGGTGCGCAATAAATCAAGGGACACACACAAAACCTCCACAATAAGTGTTAAAATTACTTAAAGTAAAAGTAAAATTTACAGCAAATGAATAAATGTCAGTGAAAGAATGTAACACTAAACTATTAACTGTATGAAGGGGAAAATAGAAATCCAATGATTTAGCATTTATTTTTGTCACAGTTTTTGGGACATGAGGAAGTGACACAGTGCAATATAATAGTATTTCAATTATTTAAAATGTTACTTTGTTATAAAAATTCTTCATTCTTTTTAACAAGCCTATCAAAATTGTAATCGGGTGAAATTAAACAATATAAATACCACACACACTTGTAATGGGGACTTAAATGACACAGAATTGTAGGAATGACCCATATTTACAGGCGTTCCTGTGTGAGACACTGCTTTACATTGAAAAAAGTGCAAATTTATGCAAAAACGAGTTCAGTGTGAACGTCCCCTACTAAACCTAAAATGAAAAATGCTTTAATACAACGACCAGGAAGAAAAGAGAAAGGGAGAGAAAAGGCTTAACATGAAAATAGTGTATTTCTTATTGGATTAGTGTCATTATTTGACAGTAAATAGTGTTTATCATAAGGGAAATGTATGAAAATCATATTAAGTGTTTTAACTTATCCTATACTACTGTACCTGTAATTCTATTTTGAATAATGCAGTAATGTGGTTTTTCTTACCTCTCTCTCTCTCTCTTCAAGAAAGAGCTCTGACATATGCAATAAAATGTAAAGGCATCTCAAGAATGGGTGCGTTTACTGTTTTTTTTTTAAACCCAATTGTGGGAAACAATTAACATGCACTCCAATGTTATATGATTTTGACAAAATTATCTTGCTTCTGACAGAAAACACAACAGAAGACGTCAAATGATTGTCACTGATTTTTCCCACCATATTATTGTTTGCTAGGTATAAATCACAAGTCAACACAATTCTAAAAGTAAAAGTCAGCAAGTCACATTATTAAAGTATGATTCATGTCTGCAGCAAAAAACAGTGTGGGGCATCTTATGTGCCAAAGTCTAATTCTTTCAAATCTGTTCAAATCCTTAACCCTAAGCTTAAGCAATTATAGTAATACTTACCTTTGCAAGTACATTAATCTTATTTCAGCTGATCTAGGGTAAATTTTTGCCCCATCTGTGCTGACTTCCAATACTTATTAACAAAAAAAGACAAAAGGACCTCTGACAGGAAGCACTAGTTTACTGGGTACAGATAATTGACAGACCTGTAGAGACCGGTCAGACTCGACCAGGCAATTTACTTCCAGAAAGACTTTTCTGAGTGGCTGTAATTAGAAAAGCTCTGATCAAAAGCATGGAGGCACACAGGAAGTGATGTCTCGACCCCTACAGAACTACTGATCGACTCAGCGAGTGAGCGCTAATAAGTATGACTCATACCTAACGCTCTTTCAACTCCTCACCTCACATCCTCTTGTTGGACCTCCATTCTTTGTCCATCTCTCTCACTAATCTTCATTGAGTTTATTTATTTATTTTTTGACCTTCTAGACGTGTTTGGGGGAAAAGGACAGAAAATCACTGGGAAATGTCACTAACTAGACTTGCCACTTGTCCAGAGAGTTTTCCTGCTGAAATCGGTTAGTGCTAACCGGAAATCGAACCACTGCCTCCTGTAGCCAAAGCTGGAAGTATTGCTCCAGTTTCTGGGTGAAATGTCGACAGAGTTGCGCCAAAAGTGAGTTATATTTTTAATTGTAAATGATGTAATACAGTCAACAGGAAAGCGTTTTTTTAACTCAAAACCTGAAGAAAAAAAAACATTTTTGAGTGAAAACGCAACCTCAGAATGTGAACGATTACTACCTGATTCCCACATGTTTGATCAAACAATGCACTAGAGGTAAATGTGTTATTGCATGAATTGATACAAAAAATGTCTGATGATGGCACTTGTCCGTAATTTGCTAAATAATGTAGATTTCAGGGTACATAAACTTTGGAAGCAACAGGCTTCTTAACTAGCTTATAAAGACTATGCTGTTTGCTCAGCATTTTTCGCAGGTAAACAAAATGGCAAGGCTGGTCTAAGAGCTATACCAGCACCAAACCAGCATGGAAAATTCATGCTGGTCTAATCTGGCCTTTTCAGCAAGGTTATGGAGGGTTTTTTTCATCTAGGTGGTCAGAACTTGTTCCTTAAGGGCAACCCAATGCAGATTATTTAACCTGCATAAACCATCCCACTGCATCCAGCCTTGAAACTAATTTGGTTACGAGTGTACTTTGGCTGCATCACGGGGGGTTCCTCACAGTAGTTCGAAAATGAAATTGGAACGTTATCCAGAGCTTTGCTTTCGGTAATTTTTGGCAGATAAACAAATGTAATATAATTTCTGTTTTCTTTCTCATATAAAACACACGGACGCTACCACACACAGACACAAGTTGTCTTCACACATCTTTCAATTATCTGTATTTGTGCTGACTTCTAGCTTGTACTGCACAAACACATCCCTCTTTGCTCAAAACATTAATTTCATACATTAATCCTGCAGTTAAGAGGATCCTGGGAGAATTCTCAGATCTCAATTCAGAGAAAGACAACTCCTGAAGCCTGTAAACAACAGATTTCCACTGCGAAATACAGGACAAGATACGTGAGAATATGGAATAAAGCATGATGATGCAGAATTTCATCAACGAATAGGGAAGAATAAAATGTATCGGCATGCAATCTCATTGATCTTTTTTTTGGTTGTGGTCAAGGTGAGATCGTACTGTAGTATTTGCGCTTTTATTATTTAAAAACAAAAGAATAACATTAATTGGATTAGATGCTGCAAATTGTCCTTGCCAGTTTTGCCTTGCTGTCTTCTGCCTACTGGCAGCATTCTAACTGAAGACTCAAGCGGCAACTCTGTGCATCACATAAATAGCGTTCCTTACATGAAACACACAGGAGACTTGTCATACAATTGATTTAATTAGAGTTAGGCATTGGCATAATGCTAAGCTAAGGCAATACCAAAGTCCTTTTAAGGCCAGTCAGGATCATCAGCTGCCATGTTCGTAACACTTCTGGGCATATTTTTATATTGATAAAAGTACAGCTCCTTTATTTAAATGGGGAAAGATAGAAATATCCAAAATGCTTAGTCAAGACTACGATAAAATATTTCAAATCCGAATATTTCAAATAAGAAATAAAATCTGTCAGTGGGGTCATAAATTGTGCTTCTTTAGCTAAAATCATGCAAACAAATAAATTAATAAATAAAAATTATAATCAATTATAAAAATACCTAGCACACAAAAACACTAGTTAAAATAGTTAATTGTAATTAGATTAAACTATTTTATCGAAATGTTTTGGTAATTAATAGTTAGAAGCAACATTTCTCTCACTTTTAATTTTCACTTATAGCGATGCATTATATCCACACTACTCGAAGAATTCATGCACTGCTGCATTTGAATTTGGCTTTGTTCTCCCAATGGCCATTCCGCCCCTGATCGGCCCAAAAGTCCGTCAGCCCACCGGGAAAATGCCCGGTATGCCAGATTAACAGTCCAGCCCGCCCATTTTACAAGCCATGAACAAACAAGCATGTTATCAAGTTATCTTGAATACCAAGTTTATATTGTATGGAAATATTTGCCAGCTAGCAAGATAATTTAACGCTGACAACTCACGACTAACTGCCAATGTGTCCCAAGTGGTCTCTCCACTAACAGCAAGACAATGTCCCAGCACACAGTCCATGAACTCAAACCATGGGAAGTTCTTCCTTTGGGCCCCGCTTTGTCCATCGTGCCTCTGAAGGAATCTGTAATGTGTTCGCAATTTTGTTTTGCTATAAACATTCACTTTTATTAAATTATATCGAGCAATGAGTCAAAATTCCTGCATTACAAGATATTAAAGCTTGTTTAGATACAGACACTGGTGTACAAAACACAGTAAATTAAACTCTCTTTTGATGACTGTACACCTGTAGCACAATTGCTAGCATTGCAGCACTGTTTATCAGTTGGGTTGCTAGGAAACAGTCCCCCTGTTATGCTAACGGGAGTGTTGCAGTTTTGGTTGTTTAAACATAATTTTCCAAGCATCTGGCAAAGGAATTCCTTTATGGTCGGAGTTCGGAGAATTCAAGTAGGAATATCCCATATCCAACTTTAATGAAATGTAGCACGAGTGTCTCGCTAAACTCCGTCTTTGATATTGATTGTGCCTCAATCCCCAGTTGGCCTTCTTTAGCCCAAGGGTAATCGGCGGGCTAAAGGCCATTGGCTGTTGGCCCTGAATAATCCCGAGGAGGCACAATTAAGCCTTGGAAGTGACAGTGGGGATGCAACTGGCCTGGCATGCACTAGCATGCCTTCATTTGGCCCGACAGTGGAAACGCTACTAATTGCCCTTCAGACCTGCCTTTGCATCAGTAGCGTGCATACAATGTCTTACAAATGCTGCCAACTTAGACATCTCACTAGGTTTTGGAGCAGAGCATTTGTGTTTGTGTATGTGTGCGTGCTCAGGTATGTGTTTGTTTGTCTTTTATTGTCTCTGTATATGTTTGTATGGTCACAGATGTGCAGACTCATTCACATGACCCCTTTCCTTAACATCAGACCAGGAGCTCCTAGCTCAGTACTGAATTATAAATTATGCTCTCGGGCTACCCACTGTTTATGAGTTGGGGGGGTTGTTTAAATTTAATTTGAAATGGGATTTCTCTTTAGGGTCTGTCTGCTCAGCAGAACAGCACCAAAAATGAAAAAACACTTTTCAAACCTTCGACCTAATGTAGGTCTGCCTGCTCCTGAAGTAGGGAGGTGGAAACACACTGTATTGAATAGACAGAAAGTAAGTGAGCTGTGTCACGATGACTAGGTTGGGGTAGTACAGGCATTGATCAGTCTGTGAATGTGAAGAAATGGAACATTGCATGCAGGGAGCTGCTTTTCGTTCTGGAGAAAACATTTTGTGCCTGCACTTTGGAGGAAGTCCAAAGCTTCAGGCTTGGTCCATTAGCGTTCATTACTATGCTAGGAAAAAAATATGGATTCTTATGGCAACTCTGACACATGCTGAAAGCTGGCAAAGCCAACCTGCACAAGCGCCCTGAGAGAGTGAGCGATGTGACCAGCTTTGCAATAAGGCCCAAAGTGAATTGTTTTTGCACAATGCTAGTGACTATATTTGATAGTCTGAATAAAACCGTACACAGATTGTGTTAGACCTTGAATGCAAAACCTCATTATTGAAATGTCTTACACTTGCTTATCAAGTTGGACATGTTATTTTTACATATTGTTTAATTTTTATCCAACGTGACTAAACGCTACAAAAATAATCGAGTAGTGAATATGAATACTTTATTAAATAAGTTAACGGCATCATGACGTTTGAATCACAGCAATATGATTTTGATGAATTTTGATTAGCTGAGAATTCATAGAGATGCAGTTGTTTAAAACAAATTGTGCTTGTTTTTACACCAGAAATACAGACTTGATAACTGTATGAAATCAAGATTAGAGTTTTGTTTGTTTTAGTGCATGTCAGTCAGCTTTGATGCCAATTATGCACAGGTGTTTTCCTCAAATTTGAAAAAGTAACTTTCTTAACAAAATTAGGAATGAAAATGTCTCCACCTAATAACACCTACCTTTGACTATCAATAGAGTGCATTAATCGGATTCCGGGAGTTAAAATCACATGCATTTTTTTCCATTGGGGAAACCATATTTAACGATAACTAATAAACCTTTAAAGACAAACTGACCATCAGTTCTGAGGTTGTTAATTTATGCTATATGCTTCAGTAGAAGCCATCAGTCTGCATTATTTTAATAGCAGAATTTCTTGAAAAGGACTAGACCACACATGATCCTGAAGGGAAACAATCCACCAATCAGAGAATAGTGGCGAACAAAGCACATCAAACTTGCACTGCAGCGAACGCCCACTTCCGTGATGCACTGTGAATGACACAATCCATTTGGTCTAACTACACTATCAAACTTATTGCTTTTTAAAAAAAGAGACAATAAGAAATATGTCAACACAAGAAAGAAGACTGTGTTTGAGTCTTGTACAGTTACAATGTAGATCTTTTAGTCCATGAAATAAGAAACAAATATCAGCATGGTGATACTAGAGACATATTCCAGTATTATAACGGCCCAAAATCTCCTTTTCATAACGAATCCCTCCAACACATTCTCTGCTTTGTCACATTGCAGGAACAGCATGATTTAGTCAAAGCAGTGGCCACCACACAAGAGCACATAAGGTTTTCATCAATCTGTCATGCACTCATGCGCATGTCATAAATGTCTGCCTGTTATCCACATAGATGAATTATGACAAAATGCATAAAATTGATACAATTGAGAATCAGAACAGGCTACAAAATAAAGGCTGTATTCTCATGCTTTAAGGCAGTAATGTAGCTGTAGATATCTGAAACCTTCATTCCTCTAGACCGGGTTCCCAAAAAGAACTCATATGTAGCGTTTCAAAAATGCACAAGGTCTCAAAAACTCGCTGCTCAGAAGCCCTGCCAGCATACGCCTGGAGATTTCTTGCATGTCAAATGAACGTGATGCATTTCAATAAGCACAGTGGGAAGCTTCCTTTTCATCAGACTGACGGTGTGCTCTGATCCCCCCCCCCCAACCCCCCCAATCCGACCATTACGTTTCTGCTGCAGCACCCAGTCTTCATGGCAATCATTTATCTACGCGAAGCATTTGTGCTATGAATTTGAATATTTATTCAGGTATATTAAAGATTATTTCGCAAGTCAGCATGTCTGGAAGGCTGAGAGTTTGCATCATTTATGAATTTTCTCTTTTAAACTTTGCACCTAGAGAAGCATCAGGTCTTTTGGGGTTTTGTTTATTCCCTATTCCCACAGAAAGTTGACACTCATGTGACTGAATGAAAAAAGAGATGTCTTTTTAAGCTAACTAAAAACATTTATTTATAATACAAACATTATGAACATAATGAAACACACATAAATTAAAATGCATACCCATATACTGTATATGCATTATTTGTATTTAAATGTGAAAATAGATTCTAATAAATATCCGTAGGTGTGTCCAAACTTAAATATATAGACTTTATTAAGTATGTAAACCATAACAAAGAAATTTGAACAGATATGGGCCACTTCTATTAAAATTAATGGGAGATAGTGGAACGCCCAACCAAGGAGCTCTAGCGCCTAACAGTCAACGGATGTTGAAAGGAAGTCCCGCCTTAAAGGAAAAAGAGGCAATCACCTTTTAGATACAGCCATCGCCTGTCAAAAACTTTAGGGGAGTGCTGAAGTGGGTTTTGACCAGGGCGCCATACAAGCTAGTTGCTTTAGATATAAAAGCCTGGAAAATTGTATTTTTAGCATAATATGAGGTAAAGAAGTACAATTTATAATTTCAGTATCAGTTCTTTGATCATAATCTTGACCTACTGTTTTTGAGATTTCAGTCTTTCCCCACTAAAGTAGATAGGAGCTGAACTGTCATTACTGGAAACAGCCTCCTGAGAGTGTTCCAAATATGGGCGACAGTGGACTGACCTGCTACAAAGACTTTTGGCAATTTTCCACTGTTCGACTTGACTCGACTCAACTTGCTTTACTTTTCTGAGCTTGCTTTTCCACGGCTGTTTAGTGCCACCTCAACGTGGGTGGGATTATAGGCTGATCGTCATTATTGTGCCACCTCTACTGACGTGACATCATTTTAAACGCGACAAAAAACAATAAACGCTCATTGTGCTGCATAAAGCAGTTGTTGCATGGTGATTTTACACAAGTGTTACAGTTAAATTGGCCTGGTTGTTTTAGAAGCAAGCTTTCCAGTAGCTGATCAACTAAATAAAGTGAAGCTTTCAAGCAGAGTATAGAGGTTAATGTAACAAAATGTACCATCCTCCATCGTCCAGGGCGCTCTCCCTCCCATTGCTCGCCGGTTTAGGTCCATTTGGTCGAACCACTTCCATTTTACCTTGATGGTTCTGTAGTCACATTTTTTGTTTTTACTTTTCACTACACTTTTGGTAGGTCCGGTGGTAGCCATGTGCGGCCAACAGCTGAGACACTTCCTGAAAGACTTTTTCGTTTCGTGTTGTTTCGTTCGTCGCTAACGAGAGGAACGTCTGCACCCCGTTTATTGGCCAAGGGGTGGTTTTGCGCACAGCCATTTCTTTTTACAATTAAAAAGTCACGTGAACAAATGATACTGCTATTGCTGTAGCTAACTTAAAAACTAGCAGGTTGATGTCCCATGTCGCAAACCCAGTGATGCTGGTAGTGACGATTCTGTCTGACCAATCAGTGATCTGCAGGGTTTTGACATCACATTTAGTATCGGCTCGGCTCGCTTGGAACCTCGACCGAGTTGGTACTAAAAAAATTACAAGGTACCAGGTACTATCCACAGTGGAAAACCCCTAAAAAGCGAGCAGAGTCGAGTCAGGTCAAGTTGTTCCGTGCAGTGGAAAAGCCCCATTTGAATCTACTGACCCTGGAGCATCCTTTAAATAAGGCTCGGAGTTAACATATTTTCTCAAAGAACATCAAAAGTTTACTTGAATTGACTTATCCAGACGTGTTGTTGATACTAAGCATCTAGGCAAGAGAAGCGATGAAAGTGCATCATAATTTAGATGCTCACAATTATTTCCTCAGCAGAAAGATTGGATCACTTCTATTATACTCAATGAAGCCGTTCAATAAAGCTGTCTGTGTGACCTACGGACATGGTAAATATTTCTTTTTTAATTATAGAAAAACTTTTCTTGTCTCTTTCTGCAGCTTCAGCTACTCAGAGAACTTAGCAGTTCAATACTGCAGATATTGTTGAATTATGTGTGATAAATTGCTTGTTATGTTCTTCATTTGTAAGTCGTTTTGGATAAAAGCATCTGCTAAATGACTAAATGTAATAGTAAATGACTTGCACAGCCTCATTCATTATAATGGGTCTGGAGCTTAGTCTACCTCTCAAACTTACAATTAGTTGGCATCAATTTTGTTCACCTACCAGAGATAGGATGTGTGTTTAGTTGTTGTTATTACTGCACGTATCTAGCTGTCTCGCTTCAATGCAGCAGTTCATGGGTCCATTTGTGGTTGCTTTTTCAGAAATCTAAACACTTTATTTCTTAGTTTCAGGCATCCAGGAGCACCCAGCCACCAGACAACATGGTCCACATTTTAATAATGATATTTTACGACAATCGTGTAAACCATAGTAACGTTAATCGTGTTTAAGTCACTATGAATTAACGTCTCCTGCTTCTGTTTAAATGAGTTCTACAACAACCATGAAATGTTCATGGGACAAAGACGTTACTTCTTTGAACCAACGAATAGTTTGTGAAATGGTCTATATAGAGGTTTATTCTGTGAATTTGCAAGTTGAGAATGGAACACTCTGGAAGTGTTAGACCACATGGTGTGCAGTCTGTCAGGGCTGCAATGGACAGTTCTGTCCTACAGGCCTTAATAGCCTCCAAACCACAGTTTGAAATTATCATAGCCTGCAGGACATAACCCTCTGGCCTATAGTCGCCTCTGTGCCCTGCGCAGATGTCATTTTCAAAGAGAAGCCTTTGTCCAAGAGCGCACTGACATGTGTGTCACAGAGTTAAAGATGTTGAACAAAACATGAGACATCTGTCAACAGTCTGAGTACAGAGGGGCCACACTGTTCAGAAATGTGTCGGGTATGTTGAGTGAACCCAATAAACAACAACCACCTCACTTACAGATGTGCCATTCAGAATTAAATGAAAACTACCTTTTAAATTCCAATAACATTTCTGGATTTTAATTGAGGTAGCAAACAGGATGCAGAATTGTATTTAAAAAAAATATGCATATACAATTTTTTATATAAAAATTATATAAAATAACATAGAACTTCTGTAAGTATAGTTTTTAATAATACAATTTATAGGTTTTACAATTCAACAGTAGGTTGACTTTTCTTTAGCTAAAATTGCTCTGTGCTAACTAAAATGCAATATATTGCCCCCAGTGGCCAAAGCGGTTAGTGTTGTTGGGCGTATTTTCCAGGTGAACTGTCCACGGAGGGCACATAAGCTAGTTGTTTTCAATTTTATGATGCAAAAATATACATCCTGTGAGAGCGGACACACTGACGAACTCAATGCTGTCAACTGTAGGCTTGTTCAATGATATGAGAATAAATCAAACAATATACTGAGTTCTTAAGCCACTTTTGCATTGTCAAATCAATGCATAATTCATCTGCCACAATAATCCAATTTATTTCAAACTGAATTTCAATCCGCATTTTGTATTTAATATAGACTATTATGTTTATAAATGTTTTAATTATTTTGCATTACTTATATGAATTATCTTTATTTGGGAGCCTTTCTCAGCTTATAATGATTGTATGCGATTCATTGTGATTAATTTGATTAATTAATTGGCATGTCATGTAATTAATTCGATTTCAAAAGCTAATATACAGTACATACAGGAAGTAGGCACAATTAATGATGTCATTTTTCATGTCTTGTTGCAAAACTTTTTGAACTAATGAAATTCCTCTGTTGTGAAATGGCATTGAATTTCTTTGAAATGCAATGTGCTAAATTCTTCTTCCTGTCATTGTATTCAAATTCCAGTTCAACATTGTGTAGGACGTAACTACATTGAATCGAATTCCAACTTAGGAGAAAAAAAAGGTATAAAAATCATAAATTCTGAATTTTGCTACAGATTAAAATAACACACAAGAAGCAAAAAAGCAACCAAACTAGCTGAAACATTTGTGGAGCCGAAAACAAAAAAATGGAAAAACAGAAACTTTAATTGAGCTGCCATTACAAAAATGTTGTGAAACTATAAGAAGAAATACACAGGACAAAATCCTGACAGCAAGTCATTTAAAAGCAACATGTTATTCTCTAATATTGTGGTGTAAATAATTCCTTGCATTGAGAGGTCAGTTTGACAGGGCTAATTATCTATTGTACCAGCAGAGGGAAACCATATTACTATCATCTCGAGAAACATATGGGAACTGCTTATGCCCAAATGCACTTGCAGTCAAATTAACCCTGGGTGAAAAACAAGAAGGCAATCTGCTTTTCCATAAATAATATTAAACTGGCTGTGCTTGGATTCTCTCCACACAGCCTACTGAATTTGAGTATAAAAAAAATATGTATTATGGCTTTATATGAGAAACAAAGAGAGTGAACTGCTCTTTGGCCTTCACCACTGATAATATAATACCAGCATCCAATACTGTACCAGGTATCTAATCACATCTTTATAAGGAATTATGCAGCAATTATGTCTTGAAAATACCAGAGGAGAGTCAGTATTTATTAGGCACTTTAATAAAGTATTATACAGATTGTATGTTACTATAGGCCAAGATTTATAAAGTAGAGAAGGCACAAATACTTATTATCTTGAGACTACAGCCACACCTTTAACTTCAACACCTGACTGTGAGAGGGCTTTTAAAATTAAGACTATTTATCTTGGGTCATAGGTTAGGCTATTAACTTTGCTTAGGGATTAAACAATTGACTTCAAAGCTAAATTTGGCCTCACAATTAGGCTTTTGTGAAACATATTATTTTCTTTAGATTAAAGACAATGTGCATAAACCTGGACAGTGCTCATAAGTAGTAATCTCCATTCCCAACACAGCCCTAATTTCAAGTCTGAAAAAAAAAAAAAAACTGTCTCTACAGCAGGTTGCATACGCCTTTGAAATGCCAGCACAGTGAAGGATAGACAATTTCAGGCCAAACAGTCATGACAATAGAATTCATCTGAATGTGCCATTCCTCAATGGAGAGTAGTAAGGGAAGAAATATTTTGTCTCACAAAAAAACGTCTGCATTAATATCAAAGACCCGCCACAGAAAGATTTTAAATCTCTATGGCTTTGCCTAGGAACGGTGACAAAAACTCAGTGGGGAGGATATTTAATTCCATCTCAGACCTTAGACGTAAGAATCATCATTCCGTAATACACTGAGCCTGGGAATTATTGTCAAACTTCGCTCAAATTCTAATTTTCTTGTCCTCTGCTCATCAAACCAACTGTTGGTTTTATTTGTCAGCTAACACATGTTCTCGACATTCCAGAGGAATATAGATTGGTTGCTGGTGTCAGACCGCAGGTGCAGGCATGTGGATGCATGGTCCTTGAATGATAGCTTCTATAACCATAGCAATACATAGATTCAATTCACACTAAAAGATGGCAGCAGGTTGCAGGCAAGTTATTTCTTGAAAACAATGAAAGCTAGCCTGTGGCACAGCAGCTAGTCAGCGTCCTTTGAGACCGAAGCTCCAACACCCTGGTCTACGTCAGATGTCATGTGGCTTCTATTTCTAACATGTGAACATCAGCCCCAGATCCCTCTAAACCAAACTCATGCCAGCCAACTCAAATCCAACAGCAAAAAGCTGGAATCCAAGTTGTAGATTTATATTTTTCACTCTGTATTATGAAGTAGCTAATCACAAACTTAAACGTTTTTTAAGGTTGTATAAAAACTAAATCTACTTGTATCTGTATTAGCTTACTTGTTGCTTGCTAACTCTGTATTTGCTTGCTAGTACTTTAGTTGATTAAAATGAAGCTCAAGCATTTTCATTTCATTTTTAGTTTGTAAGACATTTTTCATGATCACTTTGTTTACAAGAGTTGAATTTCAAGTTATAGATCTATATTTTTCACTCTGTATTAAAATGAATTATGCAAGGTAAACATTTTTGAAAGCTTAAGTGAAAGCTAAATCTACTTGTGTCTGTAGTAGCTCAGTTTATGCTTGCCAACTCTTAGGATTAGCTTGCTAGCACTTTTATGGTTGATTTCATATGTTAGCTCAACTGTTTTCTTTTCATTTGATAGCTTATACTGTATGTCTTTACTGATGATTACTTTGTTTACAAGGAGTAAACCAAAACAACTATGACACCTTTATCATAAACATATGTTCCCTAAACTTTTTCATCTGAATCATTTACCATAAAATCATTTACTAAAGTTGGGGTGGTACATATAAGGGCTTATCCCTTTTAAAATAGCTAATAGCCTTTAGCAGTCTCTCTAGGGCTACGTCCACACTAATGCATTTTCGTTTGAAAACACATTTTTTTCTACATTTCAGCCTTCCGTTTTCACTGAGATGGCAAAAACGAAGCTTTTCAAAAACGCTCTCCCAAGTAGATACATTTGAAAATGACGTCCTCACGTTGTTGTGTGGACTGGACAAACTAAGACATTGGAAAACGATGACGTATTTGTTGTCTTGTGATGCAGTCATGTGAACCATTCAACTCAAAACAATCATGATATGTTGTATCGACATTGCTGTGCCTGATATCAACTTTGATAGCATTGTTAAAGATAAATGTTACTTTGTACAATCTTTACATTGCAATAATTCAAAGGCAATGCAAAGTTTACCCGAAACTGGTGTCCGGCGGTGAAACACCAGGATATTTGTGTTTTAGACTGTACATGGAAGGGCCATTTTTTGCATGGGTAGTAAGGGGACTTCATACGTTTCAGTGTGGACTAGCAACTTTCCATGGACGAAGAGCATTTTGAAAATGGCGTATTCAAATTTATCCAGAATAATTTGAACGTAGCCTAGAGAACAGAAACACGCTTATTAGTGCAAGCCAATACCTTTATTGAGTTTTCCCAGAAATGTAATACTGAATATTTAAATGTAAATATCTGCTAAAAGTTAATTTTGTCGATATAAACTTTTGTGCGGTTATGGTCATCCGGCTATTACCCTAAAATAGAACACCTTGACGATATATTGGCTTACAATTACAATAGTGGGCATTCATGAGTTGCTTCAAGTATGCAAAAGAAAATGTATTCCAGAGATGAGATGACTTAGGCTACGTCTACATTAATCCGAATACATTTGAATCCGAGTTTTTGTTTTCAAAACGTTCTCAGTCCACACCGCAGTTTTTAAGCGTTTTCCAAAAGTTCCAAAAAAATGCTTAAATACCCTACGCATGTGAAAAATTGCCATGGCATTTTCGATCTGAAACACAACTGTCAAGTTGCATTTCAAGGAATACAATGTGAATGTTGTAAAAAGTAACATTTATCTTTAACAACTCTATCAACGTGGATATGAGGCTGCCTCATCGCTGCAGCATCGCTTTAACACTGGCTGCCATCTTGATTGTTTTGGTTGAATGGATCACATAACAGCGTCACATGACAACAAATATGTCATCGCTTTCAGATCTATCCATTTTCCCTGTACACACTATAACATGAAACAAAATCGTATTAGTGTGGACGTGGCCTTACTGAACATAAACCCTGAAAAGCTAAATTTCACAAAGCAACAAGCAATCTGCAGAATTAAATGCCAAACAACCGATTGCTCTGAACTGGAAGGAGAGTTTTGATAGCGTATGATTCGTATCTTCCATTAATAGAAAGGGAACCTGTATGCGATAATACAGTCTTGAAGAAGCAATAAAAAACACCTGTGTACAGGGTTTATTTTGGGATCGGAGTAGTCAAGGACATGCATGCAGAGACAAATTGTGTAGGAGGGATGGCTAACAAAGGGAATATGTTAGTGATCTCCACAGAGCTCGGCACACCGACAGGTGTATCTGAGGAAGGGACCTGCTGAGATGCTGATGGGAAGAGAGAGCTTAATGGCAAGAAAGAAGCTTATCAATAGCAGGAAAAAGAGCCATTATACAATAGTGGCACAAAGAGTTGGCAAAACAAAAAGGTTTAGGGAAAAGGGTAAAAAAGGATCAGAGGAAGATGAGGCAATGCTCTGTGAAGAGGTTAGTCTGAATGATTTGGTGGTTTTGTGATAGCATAGAGTTTTTGAAGAAAGAATCCTTGCTAAGAAAACATTGAAACTGAGAAGTAAAATACAAGTAGATTTCAAAATTTTCTAAAAAAAAACTCAACACAATGCTGTGATTTTATGGGTTGTTTACAGGGCATTACTCTGCAGTTTCTAAGATTTAGCTAAGATGGGCCACTTGTATTAAAATGAATGGGGGAAACTGGAACTCCTAATATAGTGAGTGTAGAAAACAGAGATAGTTTAGCGGAGACGGACCAATTGTATTAGACACAGATATCAGCTTTCAGTCAACATGAGAACGTGCATGCACATTAGCTGAACCAGCCTGAAAAATAGCTTTTTTTTAGCCAAAGAGGCCAGATTTATGAAACAATTGTTATCATATTGTACTGCTAATTTTAAATATGTTATTTGATTGTAATCTTGCAACTGTTTTGGAGATCTCTGTCTTTCCCCATTGAAGTAGATAGGAACTGTATTTTTTCATCCCATTTGTTTACATTAATTATAGCTGAGTGGACTGACTAGCCTTGAAAGGGGCCGAGGTCGAAATAGCAAACTACTATACTACTCATACTATTTCTGTCATGGCAGATGCAGTAAGAAAGAGTAGTATGGGTAGTATACCATTCCTAACCCAGCTAGGGACTTTGGTAGAAACAGAAGTCCCAGATTACAAAAATAGCCAGTCACCTTTTGATAGAGACATCACTTGTCAGTTATTTCAAAATTAGTTAAAACAACCTGAAAAATACATATTTATAACAACATTGTTTTACTGCTTATTTGAAATTTGCTATTTTACCATAATATTGACCAACCATTTTGGGGATTTCAGTCTTTTCCTATTCAAGTAGATATGGATTTGGTATACCGCTTGTATCCATAGAAAATAGCTGCCTGGGAGCATTCCCAAGATGGAAAGAGACATTGACCTGACCTTACTTTCATTGAGGTAGCTCAAAATAGTCAGGATGATTTAGTTATCACTGTATATTAATAATATAGAGTATTTGACCTTAACAAAACCAGTAAATTTAGATGTTTACCAAATAAAGTACAACAGTACATCATTTTTGTACTTTATGTGTGTAAAATAATGAGACCTTATAATATTCTAGTAACTAGATGTCTCTGTTCAAATGGTTTTTTTTTTTCAACTAGGTGAAAATTGTAGGTTCAACCACTTTCACACCTTTTCTCGACAAGTCTTATGAATTACGTTACCGTTCATGTCTAAAGTACAAATGGTGCGGAACGAATTTTGCACAGAAATTTGAAACATACAGTGAGTGGTTTGTTCAAATACCTAACCCTAAGTATGAGCAACAGTAATAGTGATGGTTCCATAGGCAAGGCAGTTTTTCGTAGGAACTAGTGTGTTAGCCTTTTCACAGCTACACAATGAAACCTCGGCCTGTCAAAGACTTTACCAGACTCAATCACCAAATCTCATCACCTCATCCTTCACTCTCTCGTCTCCGGTGGCCCCATGTGCCCTTGCCCGCCTCCGTCTTCTCCATCTTCCATCCCAATGGTGCCCTTTTGCCATTGGTGGCCTTTATGGCCCCATCACTCTTACTGCTGGTCTCTCTGCCAAACGCCAGGGCTAAAAATATGCGTGCCAACAAGGCAGAGTGGGTCCAGCCCTCTAACAGGAAAAGTAGTCGACTGCTGTCTCAAAGAGCCACTGGAATTGTCAGTTTGCTAGAAGCACAATAACCTCTCTTTCTCTTTCATTCTTGGTGTCCTTCCTCACTCACTGCAAAAAATATTTTAATTATTATTTTTGTCACGTTTTCCTGTAAATACAATCAAAGCATCATTAAAGCATGATACATTTACTTGAGAAGCAAAATTGCATAAGACATTAAGTCTTGTTTTCAGAGAAATGTAACACAATTTTAGGAATTTTGTGAGCGTGTTTATATCAAGAACGGAACTATTTGCCAAGAAATATAAGACTAATAATCCTGTTTCCGCTTTGAGGAATAGTTCACCCAAAGATGAAAAATGTCATAATTTATGCACCGTCATATCAATCCCATATGACTTTCTTTCTTCTGTGGAACACAAAAGGAGATGCTAGGCTGAATGTTAGTCTTAGTCACCATTCACTCATTGTATATTTTTTCCATAAAATGAAAGTGAATGTTGACTCAGACTGACAGTCCAAAGAATCTTTTAAGATTCCGCAGAAGTTATACAGGTTTGGAATGACATAAGGATGGATAAATTATTAGATATCCATTTTTAGATATCCATGGTTGTTTTTTTACACCCCATTAGCCATTTTCTTTTTAGTAGTTTGTTGTTTAGCAATGTTTTTTTTAATGTTTCACCAAAAATAAAAATTCTCTTATCATTTATTGGTCTTTAGAAACAATATGATAGGTCATGGTGAGAAATATATGTTTAATATTCAATATGCACATTATTTTTTACTATTAATGTCCACCTTTGACCAGCCCTGACCAATAAGTGGCTGAATGTGAAAGCGAAAGTCACTTCCACACCAGAATGTGTGGAAGTGTTGATTTACCTTAAAAAAAAAAAAAGGGAGTGTTCTGCAGAAGAAAGAAATTCATACACATCTGGGATGGCATGAGAGAGTAAATGATGACATAATTTTCGTTTTGGGGTGAACTATCCTTTTAAAGGATGTTTAGATACTGGAAAACAACTCAAAAATACTGAGTAATCTCATCACCGTGAGATGTTTTACATGTCTACCAGATTGGTGTGGAGAAGGTGGGCTATTTAGACTATATCATGCCTTTTAACTGCACAAACATGACAAATACAATCTATACTATACACTTCAATAAGCACACAATGATTAGTTTAGACCTTGTAAGTGCAGGAGATTAAATCAGACTAATAATGTGTTGTTTTACTCAGAACAAAAGGAATGCACATTCTACTTCTATTTTTTCTTTTAAGAGGTTTAAAGATTTGAGTCACTCTCTTACTATGGTCATAGTGAAATATTAAAATCAGCTCTTCAGCCACGTAGAAAGCTAACTATTGCCACCTAGTGGTGATATGAAACACTAGCATCTTTGAATAATTTAATCGAGTCTTATGAATAATTAATACAATTGCGTAAACGCTAGTATATTTCATAAAATGGGGAGACAGCATCATTCGTTGATATATAAAGATATGTGGTGTGTGCAAATACTTCTGCTACACTTTGATCAAGCTTTTGAAAAAATGCTAAAATAGTCTGCCGTTAGACTTATTACACTGACGCAAGGCACAACACAGTTAACACGACATGAATAACTTTAAATATACTTTCCAAACATTAGCACCATAGCCTCTGGAAATACGGTTGTAAACAAATGGGCGGGACAACAGTACAACGATATGGGTCGCTGTCACATTTTAGAATGAGAAATGTTTCTTCTTCTTTCTTTTTTTCTTCTTGTGTGATAACGTGCATGCTAACGTTTAAAGCATATCAAACACGCCTCTTGAGACTTGGGTTTCTATTGACAGATTTTGACTCCCCGCTACCTGTTTGGTCCTTATACCGAAGGCCAACCCCTACCCCTAAACATAAGTAAGCTTATACCATGGAGTCAAAATATGGCACTACCATGGATCTCTACACAGAAGCTTTACAACCTGACAAAAATGATGCCATATTTCAAATTTTCAACACAATGTTCATTATCATTATCATTATGTATAAATAAATATAAAAGATAGAATTACACTGAAAACCTGATGGACAGCAACTTCGATTTTTATACAGCTAAAAATACCTGACACAGCATGGTGTTATTCTGTGTTCCCATAAGCATTTGTGTTGTGTAGTAGCCTAATGTCCATGACAAACTGCAATCTGTATAATTTTGGGGAAAAAATCTGATAAAAGATGTCAAACAATGGCAGTTTATAGTGACCACCTCTTCGAGCTTAAAAAAATATGCAAAAGTATAATTCAGAAGTCTAATATATGATTTTAATGTTACCCATGCCTGGTTCTGAAGGCATACAATAAGGTTTGGTGAGAAACAAACTGAAATAAAATTTATTAGGGATGTCCCGTTCTCGATACTGATATCATTATCAAAATAGGCCTATATAAGCGGGCGCTCAGTCACCATTTCTTCAGAATCTTCTGACTGAGGGCAAGAGTAAGTCACCCGAAATGAAACTCTGAAGTAGTAGTGCGGACAGCTTTGACAATGTCTCATTCCCTTCATCTCAGGAAACCAAGGTAACATGTGTAACCGGAGACGTTCCCAATCGATTCAGTTCACTCGACATTGCCGTAAGCACTATGGGGAACAGAATCCCATAACGCTGCACTACATGACATTATACTAATATAAAACTAAATAGAGATATTATTAGTCACAGGCCGATGACTTATATGTCGCGAATAGGTCGATGTCCGCTTTTCTGAATATATATATATCATTGTCTTAGGATGAAGTCTACATTCCCCCGTTAATGCTCCCTGGCTTGATAACCGATCCGCTCTGAAATTCAGATGGACCGGGATATGTATCATATGCAATGAGAGGAGATGACGCCCACTCCATTGGAGGAGGTGTTGTGTCATGCTCATTAATTGGGGCAATCGGAGTCCACCTTGGCAATTTATGTATGCCACTACTGTTGTGTTACCTGAACAAATCAGCATATTTGATGATTTACAATGTCAGAATAAAAAGCAATCAAAGCTGGCATACAAACTGAATCGTATAACCGTGCTCAATCGTTTTTAGCACCCAGTCTGACATGCCTGTGAGGGCTAGCCACACTTCCGTGCAGCGGGACAGCAGGTTTATTGATTCACTTGCTATAGGCGATAAAGCACCACTCACCATAGGGAAGCAGTTGAGCATAATGTGCGGGGTGCATGATACATAAAGAAAAAATGACCCTTTTTCTGAGAATATGTAAATGTCCTGTGTTTGTACAACGAGCACTTTTTTCCCTTTTGCGAGAACAATCTCTGTTTGAGTAATACACATAGAACCAACATTTAGAACAATGTCCCGTTCTTGATGAACAGTATTGGGGAAGAGGGGAGCAACACTGTGTGCCTCTAATCGGCCTTCTTCGGCTCTGGACGTGAATAACACAGGGCTGGGCATTTCAATAATATTTCTGTTACCCGGACATAATTTTTTTCGTTTGCACTTTTTCGCGCTGAGATGGCAGGTGCTTACACTTGGGCCATGGCATGCGTGGCTTCACTGACGGCTCATTAGCAGCTTTCCACAGCGCTGGGGCAGCAAGAAATGAATTATTTGCTGGACGCTGACCAAAATTAGATCGGGAGCATGCCGGGAAAGGGGAAGCACTCCTTCTCTTTGGTAGAAAGTGTTTTAATGCTTGAGATTGCTTTTGCACTGTGATGAAGCGCTCTGAAAAGCTTTCTATGGCATAGTCAAAGAGATTGTTGGGCGACACAGGGGTGTCGAGGGTGGCTTTCTCTGCATCACGCATCTCCGTGAGAGTTAGCCAAATATGCCGATCCAAAACCACCAGGTTGCTCATCATTATGCGGATGGCCTATGCGATAGATTTCGTGGCTTGCACTGCCAAATCTGTAATGGTGCGGAGCTCTTGAATAGCTCTGGATCATTTGGGCCTTGCTCATTCGTTTGTTGAGAAGCTTAGCTTGAAAAAACTGGAGTGCGTCATGTTGTGGAGTGCTGAACCATCTTGGCCTGCTGCTGTGTAAGCCCTTCCAGCCAGTGCGGACGTCAATCAGCATGGCTTGGAAGAGTGGGCGGGGTACAATTTCCATCCCATGGCAGTATTATGGCAGAGGTGAGCTGCAGTTGTCTGTTCTACAGGAGGAAGTTTTGAATAGCCTTTTTTTTTATCTGTGTGGTCGACTTTAGTGAGGATGGCAGCACCTCTGACCTGAATGTGTGAAGAATAAGGCACACACACCAGGTCTTTGTGAGTTCCACATGGACCTTAGGGTAGAATTGTGTGCTCCTGCGGACCGCAGGCTGTTGACGTCATCCGGTTTGCAAAAACATTCATCGGAGTGGACCACTCAAGACCACGCACTCTACTACCACCCTCACGATGACGTGAATAAGCTCTTTGTCCGTGGTGTGTGCATGCTCTTCACCCTCGCTGGGGAATGAGGTGGCAACATCCTCCGTGAACCACTCGCCCGAAGCTGCGAGTGTCACAGCATTATCATCATCTTCAGAGCCGTCAAACATAATGAGGCATTGCACTCCAATAGAGGGCCGGAGCTCATCAAGCACATATTGCACAAGCGAGGACATTAGATCAGAAGTTCAGGAGGCTCGCAGGGCTTGCGCCAGCATGAGATCCTACTCTAAGACTTCCAGCTCAACACCTCAGCCCTGCCGTGCCTCCTCATGTGGTCCCTCTGGACTTAACACAGAAGAGGTAGGTGGGAGGGCATGAGACCTTTCCTCAGAATGAGGTTAATCCTAGAGTGCAACTTCCGGAGATTCAAAAACGTATTAAAACTCATTTCATATTAGCAAACTTTAGTTTTAGCAAGTCACTTAGGACATCTACTTTGTGCATGACATGAGTCATTTTTCCAACAATTGTTTACGGAGAGATTGTTCCACTTTTAATTGACTATATCACAATTTCAGTGGGTCAGAAATTTACATTCACTAAGTTAACTCCGCCTCTAAGGAGCTTGGAAAATTCCAGAAAATTATGTTAAGCTTTTAGGCAATTAGCCAATTAGCTTCTGATGGGCTAATTGGATGTATTTAAGGCCTACCTATAAACTCAGTGACTCTTTGCTTGACATAATGGGAAAATCAAAAGAAATCAGACAAGACCTCAGAAAGAAATCTGGCTTATCCTTGGGAGCAATTTCCAAATGCCTAAAGGTACCACGTTCATCTGTATAAACAATAGTACGCAAGTATAAACACCAGGAGACCACGCAGCCATCATACCGCTCAGGAATGAGACCCATTCTGTCTCCTAAATATTAATGTATTTTGGTGCAAAAAGTGCAAATCAATCCCAGAACAACAGCAAAGGTCCTTGTGAAGATGCTGGAGGAAATAGGTAGACAAGTATCTATATCCACAGTAAAATGAGTCCTATATCAACATAACCTGAAAGGCTGCTCAGCTAGGAAAATGACAATGCTCCAAAACCACCATAAAAAAAACTGACTATACTGTGCAAGTGCACATGGGGACAAAGATCTGTCAAAGAAATTTCCTCTAGTCTGATGAAACTAAAATTTAACTTTTTGGCAATAATGACCATCGTTATGTTTGGAGGAAAATGTTCACTAGGTTAAACACACAAGACTTAGACCACCATCCAAACAATGAAGCAAGGGGGTGGCTCCATCATGTTGTGAGGGTGCTTTGTTGCAGGAGGGACTGGTGCACTTCACAAAATAGATGGCATCATGAGGAAGGAAAATGATGTGGATATATTGAAGCAACATCTCAAGACATCAGCCATGAAGTTAAAGCTCGGTCACAAATGGGTCTTCCAAATGGACAATGACCCCAAGCATACCTCCAAAGTTGTGGCAAAATGGCTTAAGGATAACAAATTCAAGGGATTGGAGTGGCCATCACAAAGCCCTGACCTCAATCCGATAAAAAAATTGTGGGCAGAACTGAAAAAGCATGTGAGAGCAAGGAGGCCAACAAAACCAAGTCCTCCTGTCTGCATCTCACTGAGGAATTCCGTCCACTGTAAGTGTATTTCGACAGCAAAGCAGAAAGGGTTCCAAGACAAAGACGAAGTTTGCAGTCTTGAAGAAAATTCTGAAGAAATGGTGACTGAGCACCCGCTTGTATAGGCCTAATGCATGCCTAAAGAGGTGAGGCTCAGACACCATTTCCAATCAGAATATTTTGCCGTGATTGTATAAGGGTTTCTACAAGGTCTTGTAAGGGCAGTTCCCCATAGTGCTTATGGCAATGTTGAGTGAACTGAATCGATAGGGATCTTGCTTTGTTTATCTATCGCCACAGTAATAGTAATAACAGAACACAAAACAGCTGCACACAAACCAGAGTCTGAAGAGTTTGAAGTGGAAGAATATATGCATTTCTATGCCCGACTTTATTCACGCTAGCTATGGGAATGAGGCTGTGAGGGATAGACTTACAGTCTCTTCAATGGGCTGTTCTGCAGTTTAAAGTGTTTTTGGATCATTCCGCATTCAAAACATTGATAAAATATCTGTCCAAGGACATTCAGTATACAGATAGCATGAGTTGAGGAAAATCAAATGTGATCTAGGAGCTTTATACAGCTTTATACCATTCATGCCATTGAAGAAATGGTAACTGTGCATACCATTTGTCTCGGAAGTCAGAGCTCCGAGACCAGAACTGACAAATTTAATGCCACCCGATGTCGGATTCTGAAGAAATGGTGACTGAGCACCCGCTTGTATAGGCCTAATGCATGCCTAAAGAGGTGAGGCTCAGACACCATTTCCAATCAGAATATTGCCGTGATTGTATAAGGGTTTCTACAAGGTCTTGTAAGGGCAGTTCCCCATAGTGCTTATGGCAATGTTGAGTGAACTGAATCGATAGGGATCTTGCTTTGTTTATCTATCGCCACAGCAATAGTAATAACAGAACACAAAACAGCTGCACACAAACCAGAGAATGAAACTTACAAAAAAGTCTGAAGAGTTTGAAGTGGAAGAATATATGCATTTCTATGCCCGACTTTATTCACGCTAGCTATGGGAATGAGGCTGTGAGGGATAGACTTACAGTCTCTTCAATGGGCTGTTCTGCAGTTTAAAGTGTTTTTGGATCATTCCGCATTCAAAACATTGATAAAATATCTGTCCAAGGACATTCAGTATACAGATAGCATGAGTTGAGGAAAATCAAATGTGATCTAGGAGCTTTATACAGCTTTATACCATTCATGCCATTGAAGAAATGGTAACTGTGCATACCATTTGTCTCGGAAGTCAGAGCTCCGAGATATTTTCCAAGTTCCGAGACCAGAACTGACAAATTTAATGCCACCCGATGTCGGAATTCCTACTTGGAAACTCGGCCGAGTTCAGAAAAAAAGATGGCTGCGAAGAGCATCGACTGTAATTATGCTGTGGGTTTAAAGGTTTTTTTTAGCACTTTTGTGTATATTGTGTCCAATTTAGTAAGTCGTATACACAATACTGTATTACCGTTGCCTATAGACATGTTACTACGATCCTGCTACGCATGAATTACCATGTAATGTGTTGTGTATAAACTGTTACAGTTAAAATTGGCAAGCTAACAACAACAATGGTTGCTGCTGCTACAAGAACAATGGTCGATGTTGCTACAACAACACTGCCTAATGATACAAACTGAGCAGAATTGTGAGCAGGATATTGTAACGGAAAACACATTAAAACATTTTTAAAAAGTTTTGAAAAGCTGTTAGGACCTGCAAATGTGGTTGTATTCAAATACGCGGAAACATAAACATACCTACTCCGCTTTCTGTCATCTTCCTTGCTGTCTCTTAGGCGAAGGGCATACTTATTTTGTAGCTCTCTGTACTCCAAAAGAGCTAGTGCAACAATTACTTAGATGCGTCCATCTTTTATTCCGATTTGTCGTGTTGTGTGTAAATGTAACACATCCAATTGGATTTCTTGTTTTTTATTTTTACATATATGACGTTGATCCGAGTCCAGAGCGCTGCAACATAAGTCTATCCCTCACAGACTCATTATAATTCCCATTAAAAATCAAAGATGGTGCTAGCACGATTAAGGTCTATTTGTTTCAACCAGAGTACTTCTGGAATTTTCGGTGAACATCCCTTTAAGTGCAGTGTCATGCTATTCTTTAAACTATTTTAAATAATAAGTTTAAATCATTGTATGCTATGGTTCTAATTATTTTGTAATCATCTCATATTAAATGTTAGACTTCATGGAACACTTTTAAAAATAAATTAGTAAAAGCTAAAGGTAATTACAAATTCTGAAAAATTTTAAATGTCTGAGACCACAGGCAAAATCTATGATTGAAAAATAAACAGTGTTTTAGTATTTTGAAAACATACCTAATGCTAAGAAATTCAGATATTAGTTTTAATAATTCAAATAAACTTTTCACTCAAATTGTTATACTGTTATACTTTGTAATTATATATATACATTTTTAAACAACACACATATATATACACACACATATATATACACATTATATATATCTATAGTTACTCAGCCTACTATATATAATTACTACTCAATAGCCATTACTGAGTCTGTTCTGTGTACATCTATAACAGACAGTAAGGGCTGCTGAGAGGATTACTGGTACCCCCCTGACCACCCTCCAAGACCTGTATGTCTCCAGAGTGAGAAAACGTGCAGGTAGAATCACTCTGGACCCCACACACCCTGCCCACTCCCTTTTTGAACTTTTGCCCTCTGGCCAGCACTATAGATCACTCAGTGCCAGGACAACCAAGCACAAGAACAGTTTTTACCCTCAGGTCATTTACCACATGAACAATTAAACTGCCTTCAGGACTCCCATAGTGCAATAATGTGTAAATATGTCATGTACAAATGTATATTCACTCGTATTTAATTCAATAACTGTACATTCCTCTACCTTGCACATATATTACCACTTGCACATGTACATACGCCATTCTATATGGTATATGTCCTTATTGTGTCTTTTCACCTTGTTTTATATTCTGTGTCTCACTGTAATGTTCTGTGTGCACTTGCTTGTTTCTCCTATCACCAAAAACAATTCCTTGTGTACAGTGAGCACATTTGGCATTAAAGCTCATTCTGATATATTAAATTATATAAATGCTAAATAGAAGCATCTAATTTTAGGGGCCCACTGTCCTTAAATCTTAAATCATAATGGGGTGTAGCTTCCCAAATACAAATGCACATAAGAAAAAATTATATTACGATGTATTATGCAGAATTATTTCAAGACAATCAATCATGCTAAAGCAATGGCTGTTTTGCTAACATCCGCTAATTAATAAATGATCAATACTGTCCTCTGCTGGCCGTACTGGAGAACACCACTACAGTGTACGAAATATGTGCGTGTACTGTGATTGACGGAATATATATAACTACAAGAGATTTTGTAAATGTCATGATGACTACATGGGTACAAATCCTCAGACTACAGGTAAAAAGAACAGCAGGTGGAATTTTTTTCCCCAATGCAATTTCTTACCATGTTCTTGAGTGTGCTACTACCATGAAGTCATGCATTTGGCATGTTCAAACACACACCACATGGTGGCAGCACTACACTGGCCATTCTAGTTCAATGTTGTTGTTTTTTTTACACTCAGTTCTCTTTGCTAGTTTTGACAGAGGGTCTCACTAGGTTAAACACACACATACGCCTTTCAGTACAGACAACGCTTCACTTTTATCCATAATGTTATTATGCAATCACGGGGAGCAAAACGATACCTGTCAATATGAATCTCTATGCTGCAATTGTTCTGCTGGGCCTGCGTTGTGTTCTCTCCTCCCCCGTTGTTAGGGACAGGTCAAATAAAAATTAGCTGGGTCTCCTCTCCTCAGTACGCTTCCCATTAGGAGAAATAAACGTCTTCCTATTATAAACAAGTGCCATTCATTTTCCATGTTGACACACGCAAGGTGGTCTAATTTTGCCTCAGGGTCTTTTGGCAACATATTGTTTTGCTTGAACTCCTGGGTCGTGCCTACAATTCAGTGCGTTTTTTGGTTGTGCAACTTGTGAAAATGAAACGTTTAAGTATCTTTAAAGGGACATTTTAAAGATTTTAGATAAGATAAGACTTTATATATTTAATTTTTAGTTAAATGGCGCTGGTCAGGTTGGAGTCTCACTGGATAAAATTAGCCACCCATGGTCTGTGAATGATATCTAGGTAAACATTTGAAAACTTACTGATGATTGTATTTCTCTTAACAGAAATGTTTTGTTCTAAAACATAAATTACACACAATAATATCCTCAAATGAGAAATTTAAGCTGCCGCATTTCTTTTTTTTTTTTTTTTAATAGGTTGCTAACAAGCTGCTAAAAGAGGACTGCAACTACCACAAGCATGTGAGTATAAGTGCTTGACAAAATGGAAAACCATTGTAGTCCCTACTTAGCAATTAAAAACATGGCGGGTTCAACATTTAAATTTGGGGTATGACTGTGTGTAATTTATGTTGTGGAACAAAATGTCCAAGTATGCAGGCAGCTAATATTTACCACAGATATTTTTTCACATCCAAAACTGTGATTATAAAAACCTTTAGGAAAATTCTATGGATCGAATATTATCAAATGATCATTCTCTTCCAGGTTCTTGGACAACAAGCTGAACAGCTCTACAAAGGTTATAATATCATGACATATATGGTGGACAGTAAGTCAAGAGTCACATAAAAATCTCTGCTATCAGTGGTAAAATTAAAAGTTTTCCACAAAATAATGGTGCATTTTTGTGACAGAATGCAATACTAAATTCTTGATTGAATGGGGGGGGGGGTGAAATCATATGAGTTAGTGCTTAAGTTTTGTGAAAGATGTTTGACGCACACATTAAATTAAGTTCCAAATAGGAGGGTTTGGAAGGAGCTTGTTCATTAAAGTTTTCCAACTGCTCCCAAGGATATTTACTGTAAGCAGCTGCTTCCCCACCAGTGATGATTGTTCTTGCATCCCTCCACTTCCCCATCTCCACCTTTATTTTATTACACCTATACTAATAATCATTTAAAACTGTCTTTCTATTTCTTGCTTTATTCAGATGGTCCGGTTGGGAGGGGGCAGGGGGTGGTCTCAAAGCTCAAGCCCAGTTCAGTGCTCGAGCCCCTCCATTATGGACAGCACTCCCAATCTGTTCACCTTTATGCGCTCCAGTACTACATGAACCAGTGAACTCGTGAAATGACAATAAATTTTACTTTTAGTCTGACAGCAATTTCTAACATGACAAATAGTCTTCCTTCTTTTTAACACGCATATTTAAATTGAAATCGATTAGAATTAATCAATGTAAACACATACTGTATAAACATAACTTGTACTGGGGACCTATAATGCACCGAAAAGAAGGAAAAACTTTTCTGCTAACCTTTACCTTTGCTTTCTCTCTGCAACAGAGAGTGAGTTTTTGCAAATATTAATAGGTCTTTCTCATTTTGTCTCCGCCTCTGTCTCTGTCAGATATGTCTGCTGTGATAATTGGTCTCAATCAGAGATCATTCATGGCACTCACAGACATGACTGAATGGCTTTGTTTGCCTTGTGCCTCTCTGACAGAACAAACCCACACGATACATATTCACTTCCAAACATGCCTCTACCTCACAATGTGTACCCACACTCATCTTTCCTGCCTTGTGTGTCCTCAATTACGACTATTTAACGCATGTATGCAAACGTGGTTAAAAATCCTACTTCTAAATGGACAAACCCTGCAAAATAACATGGCAACAGTCCTGGGCGCATAACGCTCCTTGCAGCAAAATAGCCCACCTGATTGTTATAGTATTTATCAAATAAAGCAATTCCCTAATATATGGGTTGAGTGCAGGTACATCTTCTTGAAAATAATTACATCGGTAATGACCTTTTCCCGGTAATGCCAGGAGAGGAGGGAGCGCGAGCCAGAGACATGTAGGCCGATAAAATGTCTGCGGCCTCCTAGTGTGCTCCTCTCTGCAGCCGTGCTAAGGTCGTATGTCGACATGGCTGATAAACCATTAGCCCGAGCCATGACTCACCCGTTGATCGTACTGGAGTACGCTAGCGGCCAGCCCAGCCCAATGCTCCCAATTTTTCCCCTAATATCAGTCTAATGGCCTCCATTTAATCCAGGGAGGATGATTATTACATATCTGTTCCCCCCTCCCTTTTCCCCAAGACAAACATGCAGACACACAAAGCCCTGGTCCAGGCAGATGAATACATCTCGGTCATCAGTGTAAAGTAAGACATAATCAGATCATTTTCCTCCGGTGCATGAGTATGCTAATGAGTAAGCTTCACTGTGTAATTTTAGATTATTTTCCAATGGCGACATGTGGTGAGGGTGTTTGGAGGTTTGTCTTGGGCATGTGTCGAGCCATAGCTCTTATTTTCTCTCTCTTTGTGGTTGTCCTTGTTCATTTAGAAGATTTATAGAGATAAACTGAATATAGAAGGGTCTGATGACGTTTAATTGCATATGTTTCTGTAATCTTTACACTTCTTAACAATGATATACAGTAATGCTTTGTGGCAAAACCCTGAGCATAAGATGGTTGGCTAGTCCATGGATTTTTATTCCCTATTATGCTTTCTTATTCTAACACTTTTTCCTATATCTCTTACTCTTTTCCAATGTAACACCAAATCAGGTGTGGCACCTAGGAAGGAAATTAAGTCAGTCCTACTGTAGCATCCAGTCAATATTGAGAAGGCCAGAACTGATGGTTAAATGATTTTTATTGCCGTCTGTGTCATTAACCAACGTAAGAGCTGAGCAAACACAAATAAAACCATACATTACCGTCACATTTCGACCGTTACACAGCTCATTACATTAGTTTCAATCCGTTAGCATTATCAAATTATACATTTTATGATAAACATTTCAAGTGTCTCAGATATATTCTCTGTTAACTTTACAAACCTTGTTCCCCAATTGACCGAAGCTAAACCTTGTAGTTTTAACCGCTTTTCCGTGGCTTTTACCGTCCTTAACCGTGAACCTTTTTCGACCTTGCTTTCGTCTTCTTCGCCGTTCTTCTCCTTCTTCTTCGCCAAGCTCGTTATCGTTACCGTACCTCCGGTTTCTATGGTTACCAAGAACATCTCGATACCGTAATAATAGAACCTTATAGCGTAGCTATAATCAAATAGCACTTAAACTATAATATTGGCCTTTACACTCCCACCAAATTATTTGCTGTTACACACATAAAAACACAAATAATTACTTAACTAAAACATAGAAATAACCCTGTAAACAGGTTACAACTGTAAATTCAACATTTCAATACACTTAAGCATTATACACGTACCTTTCACAATCTTCTAATAGCAGAACTAACTTATGAACTGGGCGTTCTACTACAGACATTTTGTTCACACGTTGACCCTTTTTGGTAAGATTTCTGTCTGCAAAGCCTACTTTGACCTTTCTGACAAGTCCATCTGTATCTTTTACAGTGTCCAAGATTCGCCCAAGTTTCCACTGGGATCGAGGTAGTATTTCATCCTTGTCTATTACTATGTCACCTATTTGCATGTTTCTTTTAGGCTTGTGCCATCTTTGTCTGACCATTATGTTCTGTAGGTATTCCCTTTTCCATCTGCTCCAAAACTGTTCGAGTAAATACTGTACTTGACGCCATCGTTTTTGAGCATACAAGTCCTCCTTGACGAACTGTCCTGGGGGAGGCAGAGGAATTGAGGTTTTCATTGTGACAAGATGATTTGGAGTTAGCGGCTCCAAACTGTTTGGATCGTTGAGATTGTCCGTTGTAAGGGGGCGGCTGTTTACTATAGCAGCTGCTTCATACAAGAAAGTTCTGAGTGAAGAGTCGGTGAGTCGACCTGGTGTGAGAGCCAATGTTGCATTAAGAACATTTCTCACAGTCCGTATCTGTCGTTCCCATACTCCACCTGCGTGACTAGCATGAGGTGTGTTTAGGACAAAATCGCATTGTTTTCTTGCAAGGAAGGTTGTCAGTTTGTCAGTGTCAACTTCGCCTTGTGCTACATTCAGTTCGTTTTTGGCACCCACGAAGTTAGTACCCTGATCGCACTTTATTTGTCTGACAGAGCCTCTTAGAGCGATGAAGCATCTGAGTCCATTTATAAAAGTGTCCGTTGATAGGTCTTCTAACATTTCAACATGAATTGCACGTGAATAAAAGCATGTGAAAAGAAGGCCGTACCTTTTATATTCTTTCCTTGCTTGTTTGGTCAGGAACGGTCCAAAAACGTCCATACCACAGTATGTAAAAGGCGGAGAGTGTTCTATTCTTTCTGTGGGTAAGTCTCTCATTTTTTGTCCTTCCACAGGTCTCCTTTGTTTCCGACAAAATACACACTTGCGAATGTAGGATGCAACCGTTTGACTCAACTTTGGAATCCAATAGCCATTGGATCGTATCTCATTCATTGTGAAGCCCTTTCCCTGATGATTAACCCTTTCGTGACAGTGAGCAATTATCAGTTTTGTAACGTGATGTTCTCTGGGAATGATTGTGGGATGTTTCAATGAGCTGGGAAGAGATGAGTGATGGAGCCTTCCTCCCACCTTGAGCACATTGTCCTTGTCCAAGAAAACATCCAAGTTGTAAATTTTATTGTTCTTTGGAAGTTGTTCGCCTTTGTTTAATGTCTCTATTTCGTTTTGATATGCTTGTCCTTGTAAGTCTTTGATAATCACAGTTTCTGTTTTTTGTCTTTCAGTTACAGTTGTGAGTGTCTTTGATTTGTCTTTGAGCAGGTATCGTCTGAGACGTGCGACTGCGCTGACTGCACGGGACCAGGATGAGAACTTTGTGAGTCGGTCACTAAGGCTTGTATGTTCAATCGTTTCTGTGCTTAGTGTCTGTACCTTTCTCACCTCTGGGTCTCCTACTGGAAGTACAGCAGTCTCTTTTGTTGGAAGCTGTATTTTCTTTTCCCACAGGAAGTGAGGGCCTGTGAACCAATTAGATGAAAGCAGTTCATTTACAGATGTGCCCCTGGATGCCATATCTGCTGGGTTTTCGTTGGTAGGCACATAAAACCATTGTTGTAGTGAGGAACCATTACGGATTTTCTGCACCCTGTTAGCAACAAACGTGTGAAACCGTCTTGCATCGTTGTTTATGTATCCTAGAGTGACCTTTGAGTCTGTCCAGAAGAACTCTTCAACATTGTCATAAAGCAGTTCCTCTTTTAGCGTGTTACTTACAGCGACTGATACTGCGGCTGCGGTAAGTTCTAGCCTTGGGATTGTGGTGACCTTTGTTGGAGAGACGCGTGCTTTGCCCATGATGAAGGTACAGTGAACGTCTTCTCTTTTGTTTATGAGTCTGAGATAAGAACATTGTCCATATCCTGTAGTGCTTGCATCAGAAAAGTGGTGTATTTCTCTTTTTACCACTTCTCCAAAATCTGCAGGAACATAACATCTGCTAATTTGCACATTTTTTAGATTATGTAGATCTCCTTTCCAGCACTCCCACAGTGGCTTAAGATGTTCAGGTACCGGATCGTCCCAGTCTGTTCCTTGACGACACATTTCTTGGAGAATCCCTTTTCCCTTGAGCACATAGGGAGCAATGAAGCCAAGGGGGTCGTATATGGCTGCGACTGTGGACAAGATGCCACGCCTGGTTGGTGGTTGGTCCTTTAGTGTGATGTCAAATGTAAAGCAATCTTTCTTCACATTCCAATAAATGCCGAGTGCTCTTTCTGTCTGAGTTTCTTTAAACGTTAAGTCCTTTGTTTTTGTATCTGTTGCATGCTCTGAAGCTGGAATGCTTTTTAAAACTTCAGAATTGTTGGACACGAATTTGTGTAACCTTAGTCCACCTTTTGCACATAGTTCACGTGCCTCCTTTGCCAGTTGTATAGCATCCTTTACTGTCTCTGCACTGGTGACTCCGTCGTCTACATAGAAGTCTCTTGCTATGAACTGTGAGCCAACTGGATATGCAGAATTGTTCTGTTTGGCTAAATGTTTGAGTCCATAATTTGCACAACCGGGTGATGAAACAGCGCCAAAGAGGTGTACTGTCATCCTGTATGCTTGTGGTTGACTGTTCATGTCTCCATCTTTCCACCATAGGAAGCGCAAGTAGTTGCGATCGTTTTCTTTGACTTGAAACTGGTGAAACATTTTCTCAATGTCGCACATGAGAGCTACTTGGTGCTGTCTGAAGCGCACAAGCACACCAAATAGGTTGTTGATCATGTCGGGACCGTTCAGTAGATGCTCGTTAAGACAGATACCTTTGTGCTTTGCAGAGCAGTCGAAGACCACGCGCAACCTCTCAGGTTTCTTTGGATGATAAATGCCGTGGTGTGGTATGTACCATGTCTCTCCGGGCGGTCCATTATCATCAGTCTCTTCGGCATCACCTCTTTTGATGATGTCGCTCATGTATTCCATGTAGTCCTTTTTGTATTTTTCATCTTTCATGAATTTGCGTTTGAGCTGATTTAGTCTGGTTTCAGTGAGTTTCCTGTTATCTGGCATTTGTGGTCTTTCTTTAAATGGTAATGGCATTTCAAAATGTCCACTTTCAGTCTGTGTTATGCCATGCTCGAGTTTCTGAAGGAATACTAAATCCTCTTGCGACACATTCTTTTCATTCCCGTCGGTCTCTTTGAAATCTCTTTCCAAAGCGCGTATTGCATCTGCTGGAGTAGAAGGAGGGATTTCTTTAACGGTGACTCGGTGACAGAGACTGCTCGCCAAATCTGTTTCGTTGCATGGTGTCGCGTTGCCAACTATGCTCCATCCCAAATCAGTGTGAATGGCATAGGGCTCATTTTCTTTGCCTAAGATTACTTGTTTGGGTGCGAGAGCTCTAGGACAAGTATAACCTATGAGGAGACTTACTTCACAACTGAGGAGTGGAGGGACCTCGTCTACAATCGCTAGCAAGTGACTCCACTGTTTGGCTGTTTCACATGTAGGTATGTGTTTTCTGTTAGCAGGTATGTAATCCTTCGTGTATGCAGTGGGGAGCTTTATGACTGTAGCTGAGTTATAACCTCTCACTAAGAGATCAGACACCTTTCCGCTGCTTACAACTGCATTTCTACCCATCATAGTAGTTAGTTTCAGCTTTACTGGACAAACATCTGCCTGTAGCTCATGTGTGACATCCTGATCAATGAATACAGTGTCACTCTGTGTGTCTAATAACGCATAGACCAGTTTTTCCTTGAGTGGGTTAGTGGTAGTTGACAGCCACACTGGAACTATCATTGAGGTGCTGACTGACTGTTCAGATCTGGCAACATTAAGTGACATGGCTGTTGCTGTTTCAGATGAGTTACCTTGAGCTGAATTGTTTGTGCTCGCACGTGTTTCTCTTTGCAGACCGTGTCTGTAATTGTCCTCATGAAGACATGTTGGGTGTTGCTTTGCGCAAGTTTCACAAATGAGGCGGCGTCTGCAGTCCTTAGCATTGTGTCCTTGTTTTAGACAGCCATAACAAAGTCTATTGTCCCTCACATGTTTCTTTCTGTTTTCTAGAGACATTTTCAAGAGGTCAGGGCACGTGTGAAGTTGATGAGTGCCTTGGCACATTGTGCATGGAGAGCCGTTAGGTGTTTTCATTATTGTCCTTTTATCACTTTGTTCAGTTGTGTTTGTGTTAAATACACTTGCCTTGTTTCTTTTGATTTCCCTTGTGTTCCTTTTGTCGCTGTTTGTTTCAGTGCAGCGAAGTGCATGAATGGAGGTGACTGGGTTGCAGGCGACTTCAGCTTCTAATGAGAGGAAGGAGGCAAAAGCACTAAAACTTGGAAATTCACCGCCCTCCATTAAAGTCTTTGTTACCTGCCTGTTCCATCTCGCGTTTATCCAGTCTGGTAGTTTGTGCAACAGTTTTTGGTTTTCTTCGCTGTCATTAAGTATTTGTAGCCCCTTTACATGAGGTATTGCAAGCATGCATGCATTTATGAAATCTGCAAATGCCCTTAGTCCATCAGCATCTCTAGACTGCACCTTAGGCCAGTTTGATAGCCTTTCTCTAAATGCCTTCTGAATTACGAATGACTGACCGTACCTTTGGTTTAATTTGTCCCACGCGTCTTTGTATGCCTCCTCGTCGTTTCTAAAGAAAGTCCCTTCAAGGCATTTTCGAGCTGGGCCTGTTACATATCTTTTCAAATAGTACAACTTGTCTGCTGCTGAGATGCCCTTTTGTTCAATCAGTGATATGAACGTGGATTTCCATTCAATAAAGCTTATTGGTTCGCCACTAAACACTGTTGGTTCTGGCGTGGGAAGTCTGTTCAGTTTGATGCTGTCCTGCACTGCTTGAGCTAGTTGAGTGACACTAGGGGGAGTTGTTTGCACAGGAATGAAAGAGAGTGCTGGTGTGGGCTGTTTGGATGTGAAGTATGGGCTCACCTGTTCACCTTTTATTGACTGTACATCATCCACCTGTGATAACTCTCTGTCATATGCTTCAAACCTGGCTCGAGCTGCTTTCACGTCCTTCTGTGCTTTCAAGCGTTCCAACTCTGATGTTTGAGCTGCCATTTGTTTCTTGTGCTCCTCCTCTAGAGCCTTTATCTTTTCCTGTTGTCTTTGTTCCTCTAGTACGATCTCATATTCAGCCTCCTTTGCAGCTAGCTCTGCCGCTGCATCGGCTCGTTTTGCTGTGAGCTGTGAAGCTGAGGACCGTTGGCTGCGATTTGATGCTGCGGTTGAGCTATATATGGACTGGGCGTAGTCGTGCTTTAAAAGTCCACGTAAACGAGTCCTTTCGCGCTCTGCATCAAAATCCTCATCAACGCCACTTAATCTTTCCAGAATTATTCTTACGATGTCATGAGTTATTGCATCACATGCATCAATTTTTCTCCTTATGTCAGATGATGGTGCCATTTGGTTTCTTATTTCTGAATATAACTTTAATACATCATCTCTCCTTTGCTCTATTATGTCTGCAAGTTCTGACATCTCCTCGTCTGTGATATCTAACTTTAACCTTTCTCTCGATTCGCGTACCTGTGTTTTCCATTGTACATAAAGAGTTATTAGTCCTTTTTCCCTCTTTCTCATTTCTTCCCTTTGGAATGATATCATCTTTTCCGTTTGTACTTTAACTCTTTCAGAACGTCTTGGCAACTCTGACATGCTTTGAGCTTTATCTTGAAGCTCTGTTAAGATTTGTTCTTTACATGCGATAGAATCTTTAATGTTTTGTCTATCCTCAACTTCATCTTTAAGTGAGTCCTTTAAATCTTGAATTTCTTGTTGTAGACTTGTGATCTGTTCATTCATGTCGATTTGACTTACTGAAGCAGCCTGTGATCCTTCCATTTTTAACACTTTTCGTTGAACTGTTTTAATCTCTGACCAACTTCTGCCACCTGCTGGACATCTCGGGTAGTGCCGTTGGATCTTGTATCCACGTTGTGCAGCATGTGGCGGTGGCCGACAAGCTCTTACTGTAGCATCCAGTCAATATTGAGAAGGCCAGAACTGATGGTTAAATGATTTTTATTGCCGTCTGTGTCATTAACCAACGTAAGAGCTGAGCAAACACAAATAAAACCATACATTACCGTCACATTTCGACCGTTACACAGCTCATTACATTAGTTTCAATCCGTTAGCATTATCAAATTATACATTTTATGATAAACATTTCAAGTGTCTCAGATATATTCTCTGTTAACTTTACAAACCTTGTTCCCCAATTGACCGAAGCTAAACCTTGTAGTTTTAACCGTTTTTCCGTGGCTTTTACCGTCCTTAACCGTGAACCTTTTTCGACCTTGCTTTCGTCTTCTTCGCCGTTCTTCTCCTTCTTCTTCGCCAAGCTCGTTACCGTTACCGTACCTCCGGTTTCTATGGTTACCAAGAACATCTCGATACCGTAATAATAGAACCTTATAGCGTAGCTATAATCAAATAGCACTTAAACTATAATATTGGCCTTTACACCTACACTCACTACAACACATGAACCTCTACTCATCCACAGGGCTAACAGGACATGCGCTAGCATGCAGACCTTCTTTCGAAATTCACAGCCGTCTTGAAGCTCCCGTACAGCTCGATAAAATCCAAGGAACAGTAGGCCCTAGTCAAATATGTTTTGTCAATATTTAGGCTTGCTATGCTTTTTTCGTCTCAACAAAAATTTTCATTTTATAGAGTGTCTTTGCAGGGTTTGCAGTCTCCTTGCGGGACTTCTAAACAATCGACCCTCAAGGTGCTCACAGAGAATGAACTGCATCTCTCAATCAATATTGGTCATATGAAGGGAAAGTCTACTCTAGATGATATTAAATGTTGACAGAGTGTTCAAGACATGAGGTACAAATATTGTGCCGGTGTTTGGGGATAAAATCAGTGTGCAAAAGATGAGTTGGGGAGGGATCTCATCTGTTCAAAAGCAATCCTCTTGGTTTGAGTTAAGAGGTTTGAGTTGAGTTTTTCACAATATTTTTTGGTGCATAAAATTTAAGGTTGTCTGTCTGCATTGACCTTGGTACTTAGCGCTCTCTACAGCAGATGCAAATAAGCGACGTCTGCATTTATGCCATTACAAAAGTGTACATGTTAGCACTCTTACATAATAAAAAAATCTTTTGAGGTATAATTATCTCAGCCAACTCGATTCAGATATACTAATCAAATCTACTCATGCTTTTGAAGGACAGATTTAACTTGAGAGAAATGATTACGATTAGATCTGGAATACTTATCATCTCAAATGTATTACCGGAAAGTGATGTACGAAGAACAGTCCCCTGGTCCTGTGGGAACCAGGAAGTAATCCTGCTTACATAAACAATGGTGAGCATGATTTGAAGGTTTTTTTACACCAGATGGTTAGGTAAAGGTTTGGGGTATGGGTTAAGGCATCTCATGAAATTTACGATCATTGGTGTATTTGCTCATTAATTCAATTTATTTAATTTCTAACAAAAGAATCGTACATAGCGTAGTTTTAAATAAGCCTGCTCCCAACAAGGTTTGAGCTTGCAGACCTGTTTCCATGACAGCAACTCCGATATTATCTTTGAGGAAAGTAACAATCCAGGATCGGGTCAAATCATCAACAATGAAATCCATATAACTCCCTTATCAACGTAGAAAAACGGGCCCCAGAACCCATATCAGTTTGATCGAGCAACCTGCTATCAGCTGTACTAGAAGGAAATTTGTTCACACTTGAATTGATGCAAAAATGTCTGATGTGGGATGGCGCTTGTCAGTGATTCATCAGAATGGGGATGATTTCAAGGAAGATGAACTTCTGGAAGCAACATGTCGACTTTCCCTGTAATCATGTTGACTATCCATAGCTTACAAAAAGCAGCAGACAGGAAAAAATGTAAGTCCATTTCGTGTTTTAAAGAGTCCTCCAAAAAATGTCACTAGGAAATTAAATATTTGCAATTGATATGTTGCATGCAAATATTTTCCCCCCATCAGAATAAATAACTACTTTTGAATGGCCATCAAAAGAGAGATGTATTTTGTCCCCAGAATGGTATAGTTACAGCATCTACTAGAAGGGGCTAACTGGGCCATGCTTACCAGTCAAATCCTGACCCATTTGTTGACCCTAACAAGTTTGTTTTTGTGTATATTTTTCTAATTCGAGAAAGTTGAAATTCTTGTTTGCAGACAGCCACTAAAATTGTCCTTATGGGCATGTTGACTTTGTCTCCAGTGTTGTTTAGCCTATTCATTTAGTTAGCTGTCTATCTACAAAAATGGAACTCTCATTTAAACACACAGCAGAGGTCGCCTGAGCCATTATTGTACTTAACTGTTTCCAGCATTTTGAAAATATTATCATCCAATTCATATGGGCTCATTAACTCAATCTACAACCTTCTGTACATTCTCAAAGCAGGAAAAATGAAGTTAACACTTTTAGAAGTGCTCTTCACTCTGCATACTCTGACAGAGAACTATCAATTTACCTTGATTTCTTGGAGCGAGGCCTCGGTTTTGTGTACCTGATGCATGTCGTGGTGCATTATTGGGGCAGTTACCTTTCTAACATGTGCTGAGGAGTGAACAGGGAAAGGTTAAGAGGTTTCATTCATCAGTTAAAAATAGTGGAGGCTCGGTAATGGGGGAATGATCATTTCCACCGTGCAGCAAGGTCTTTGATAGCTACCAACAGTATTAAGGGCGTTGCAAGGATGTGAGGTACTTCAGAGGTAGCTAATCAGTAGCAATGGGTCTGACTGAAAAGGTTTCAGGTTTTGAAGGAGGCTGCAAATGGAAATGGAGGCCAGGGGAACCTATTTAGAAACATATCTAAACATGATAAACATTTATACAGCGACAAACACGCGCTTTGTTAGGAGGTAGGCAAAGGTTCTGAGTAAAAGCACATGTTCATTAATCAGAAACATGGATACTAAATGGCATACATAAAAACAGACAGAAATGCATTTATATTGGTAATATGAATTTGCTTTAATAAAAAAAAAATTAAAAAAAACATCAAGTATGGGTGAACTACTAAACTTATTTATTTTATTTAAGAAATACAGTCCTAATTTTGTCAATAACAAAGAAAGCTGTTTGGTGAGCAAAGGAGAACATACATCAAAGTTGCATTATTAGTGTAGTGGCGTCTCGTTTCTTCTAATTCTTCTACCACCTTTTGAAGTCAGTCTTAATACAACCAGTATTTGAAACACGAACAAACCAAACGGTCTTCTTTTTAAATGTTTACTTATTTAACATAAAAAGTACACATACATGGTACGCAAGGTCAAAAAACTGTGTTGCTTCCAACATTTCTAACTTCAAACTAAAAACTACATCACATAATACGCTATGACGTAATACTAACTGATTGGAAGCTCAAACACTGAAATGTTATCAAACCTACACAGCAAAAATTGGAGTGTTAAAATTTGGGTGTTAAACATTTCCGAGTTGATTTCAACACCCAAAGAGTAATTTTAACACATTTAGAGTAAGATGGTCAGAGTTGGAGTTATTTGACAGAGTTTATCATCAGTGTTAAACCAACTCCTTTAAAGATGTAATAATTAATACACTCCGCCCAGTTGCGCCTGCGCACAGGTCAAGCAGTTGCATTTCATTTCTTGGTTCCTAGGAAAAAGCGCCGCGAATGTCCTTGTGTAGGTTTGAACGGTAAGTCAAATTAAACCAAACTACTTAAACATTTATGATTGATGCAATGAATGCAACAGCAGTATGTGGAATATTACGTATAGTACATAGCCTTACATAGAACATGTGGACAAGTTAATCATTTAAATCAAAACGAGGACATGAATTGTAGGCCTACTTTGTGGTCACAATTTAGCCTAACGTTAACGTTACCTGCCATACATCTAAAATGAATTATTTTATTTATAATTAGGTAACGAATTATTAAGTCGTGGCCACGGTATCATCTCTCTCTCTTTATGCATGAATATAAACGATATGATCATGCATAACGTATGGCTACCACATGTAAATCATGGTCATGTACTAATACGCTCCCTCGTTTTGATTTAACTATGGATCAAATTATTGCAAGCCAAAATTTAATTAAAATGATGTACGTGACTTGTGTGCATTTGCACATCGAGATATTGATGTTAAAATTATATGTCGTGTAGCCATACAGTGTTCTTCATTTACACTGATCAACATTGTCATACGCATTTGCATTTAAAAAAAAAATAAATAAAAAAAAATGCTGGTCCAGGTCAAGTACAGCGAACAGCAGAAGTATGTGAAACTGGATTGTATTGATGGACGGTTTGACTTTATGCTATTTAATCTAAAAGGTATGTTTTATTTCACTTGATTCAAATATGATACATATTTTATATATAAATGTTGTATTTTATTTATATCAATGTTGTATGATTTCTTAATCTTTACATGTAAAGTACATTCAGTTTTATCTTCTCATCTTTTTCAGTCATCGAGAGATTTTGCTTGCCTCCGGATGCAAAAGTTTTATTCAAGGATGCAACAGGGACTGAAGTCGATGCAGAAATATTCAGCGACCTCGTTGGACAAAGCAATGTGGTGCTGACCGTTTTCTCAAACGATGGTGAGTTTAATTGAATTTGAAAGGAGGAAGGTATTATCAGAGGTTAAATTGGGCCGGAGCGCAGCTCCGCCTCCTCAGGTCCACAACACGCCCTGCCGGAGCTCAGCTCCGTCTCCTTCAGCACCAAATATTGTTATTCCACTTAAATTATTTTTCATCTCCTGACTCCTGGCAAATACTCCTGGCAAATACACTCATAGAGCAAGACTACACAGAGACACCCAGGCTACATGGAATTATCAGCACCCCGCCCACAACCATCAAGGGAAAACTGTCTATTCTAAGACAGCGACGTTACTATGGAATCCCGCTAACGGCTAGAGTGATCGAATATAAAAATAGCATGTAGCTAGAACATGTTATATAACTAAAGCATGTTAGTTTACATGTTAAATGAACTACTAAATGAAGAATAACATCAGCTGCGTGAGCATCTAAATTAATATATTGATTTTTAACAGTTTGCATATACTGTAGGTGCACGACAGTGACGCCAGACTGCTCCTGTCTGTACATGAGCCCATTATTATCCCATTTGTTGCCTAATATTTATACACATATTACACAGAAGGAAAGGCTCCTCATTACCATGGTTAGGTCAGTGTGCTAGTCTTAAATAGTAATAGTAATAATAATAATAATGAATGTATTTATGAAAAATAAATACTAGCTGAAACACATCTTGAAACTTTAAACTGCCACTGTTGATGTCTAATAAATTTTACCTTTAGATTATTTCATTTGAAACTGAAATATTTTGTCAAAATATAACAGTTACTTTTACTGTAAAATCCTGAAACAAATTTGTAAAGTGATGTGTAATTATTAATATTTGTAACTATTTTGGTTAAGGGGCCACATCGGGTTTAAGTAGTGTATGGGGGGGCCACATTGTAATGCTTTTGAGATACAGTGTTCTGCATTGATTTGGTTTTTGTAACTTTTAAGGCCAGAAATAGTTGTGTACTCAATTTTCTGAAGTGTATCTGTGACTAATGGGACTATTCTGCAATTGCCTAAAGTATTATATTGCTCTCAAAGATAGATACTTTTCTATCAGGCATTACAAAACTCAATAAAGGCGGAGATTATATTTTGGCTTGCAATATTTTCAAACATGTTCCTTTCATACATTTTACGAGGGTGAAATCCGTTGCCTGCCTGTTAACATTCAAGATAAAAAATTATAATAAAATAAGGGAATTGTAAAGTATTTGTCTTTGTTTGAATAACTACTCAACCCTACCTTACACATTAATACTGGAAAAAGAGCCCCATTGGTGTAAAAACCCTAAGTCATTTTACGGCGGGATTTTGAATGATGACCATTCACGTTAAATAAGGGCTCCCCCTCCCTACAAAAGCCAATTTAACCACTGGGTATTATCAAGCACTTTGAATAAATATATGATAAATGAGCATGTAAAAGACATGTTTCTGATCCTTGTGCTGGTCATTAACATATTTAATATTTTTTAATTCTTTAGAATTTTCAGACTACTCTTCCATATCTGAGACATCTGACTCATACAGCACAAGTGCATCAACTGTAATCTTAGATGAGGTCGCTAACAAAAGACCAAGAACTGAGTATACATCTGCACTGTCTGCTAAACAGGTTAGAACAAAGCTTGATTTTTGTGCTACTCTTAAATGGTTAGTTTACCCAGAAATTAAAATCATGTCATTAAAAAAAATCACCCTTGTTTCATACCAAATCAGCAAGACTTCTGTGTATCTTCGGAGCACATATGAAGATCTTTTTTTTTCTTTCTTTATTGGTGGCAGAATTAAAATTTTTGTGTGAACTATTCTTCCCCCTTTGAGTTTCTACAAATGTGTGAATCACCATTCTCATGTTTTTATTTTTATTAGTTGGTTGAAGATGTGCTTAAATTCAAGTCTGGTGGTGAAGCAGTACTACAGGAGTATCAAGAAACAGAAACTCTTACAGATGCCACAAGAAGACACATGATAAACATTCTGGTGTCTCACATGATTGATACACACGGGTATTTGTTTTAGCGTGGTTTTTTTACACACCAATAACTGAATTGTCATTGTGTAAATTACGATAACTAATTTGATACTTTCTCTTAGGCAACTCCCAACTAAAGCAATCAGAGAACAGTATGCTCATGGCATCGTGGTGCTGTTCCCTTCCCTCAGAGATCCATATTCTAAGAAAGGCTACGTAAGTCATTGTTATTGTTTGCATGGCACTTTAATGTCATACTTGCAGTGTTATGACACAAGCTGTTTCTATGACATTGAAATTTGATTGTTTGATATTTTAATCCTAACATGACAAAGGATTAAAAAAAAAGTATATTTCAGGAACACTTCTATGATGCTGCAAGCAACACAGGATACATCGCCTGGCGTATGAAAACAGTCCACAGGAAGATTCGTCGAGGATCTGTGCTACCAGACAGCTCTCTTGATGTTTCTCCAGGAGGCCCTAAATGCCAAAGGGCTACTAATTTTGAAGATCAACTTGATGGGGATGCTTGCAAAGAGGCCATGTCTTTGCTCAACCATGCCACAGAAAAGTTACTAATTTTCCAGAAGATGAGACAGACCTTTCAGCATCGCCAGAAGCTTGTTAAAGATCCAGGCTCTAGTGTTGATATCCTCTCCACCTTCCCAAGATTCATGGATACAAAGGGGCTGGTAAGTTTGGAATAACATGTTTTCAATGGCATGCAAATTGAGAGTATTGTTTCTAGTTTAATATCTTCTTTCTTAAAGGTGGATCAAGACTTCACTCTCCTCTTTGATGCTGAGATATCCTCCAGGCTGCTTCAAAAGTGGGACACGTTCTTCAGGCCAAATGTCATAAAAGAAGCCAAGCAGCTATCATCAACAGCAGAGTTGAGTCAGTTGTTGCTGTCAGCAGAAGGTGATCTTGACGAGGCAAGAAGTAAGTTGTATTTGATTTAATTGTTTTGGAGGATTTGCTAAATTTGCAGTTATAGTTACTTGTATTGTTTTGATGAGAAAAATATTAAAATGAGCAACATCAAAACCTATAAGATGGTTGTTTTCCGGATTAATTTGTTTAATCTGGAAAACAAATTTTAGGCTAAACATGAACAAAACAAACTCTCTGTTCTTAATCAAACTTAAAAAGTATTACATTTAACTATTTCAGTTAATTAATTCATGTGAATCTTTGTCTTCAGTCTACGACCAGGAAATGGCATCCCTTCTGTTACTGATACATCTTCTTCCACCACCACCAGGAGGACCGAAGTCTCCAAAAATCAGTGCATGTAATGCTGTTGAAAGACTTGTAATCTTGTGTTGTTGGTTGTTCAAAACATGAATGAGATTAAAATCAAGTCTTCATTGGCATTCCCATATTTCACTAGTCAATGAGTCAATGTTTGAAAAATCACTTTTATAATGTTGTTTTCTCTGTGACTGCACATTATGTTTGTGTCTAATGTTCAGTGTTCATCCTAACCCTAGTCATGCTCCAGTTTGGAGGAGCACCTCCGAAACAACCGGCATCAGCACCCGTACCTCCTTGCAGTTGGACGTCAGAAAAGCAAGATTGACAGCTTCTACATCACCTTGGATAAGCATCTCATCCCATACCAGGCAAACCGCTCCCTTGGGGCATTTGATGAACTTTTCAAGGCACATTTTGTGTTCAATTTGTCCTATGATACTGCACTTGTGAGCTTTTACACATTCCTGCAGACAACAGTGTATAACATTGATGTAGGGAAAATGAAGGAGTCACCCAGAGTCAAAGACTTGAGAGCCAGACTGCTTAACCAGACAGTAACCTTGTCTTAAAATCTGAGCATTGTTGAGAGAATGCTGATCTGTTTTATTTGTCAGACACAGCACCACAGCAGTCAACAGTTGATTTCACATTTAAGAGGTGAACATAGTTACTATCCTGGTTCTAAGTTCAAGTTAATTTGTTCGCAGCAAGGTTGTAGGCATCAGTTTCAAACGTATGCAGGTTTTCGTAAGCACCTTAATAATGTTCATAGCAATGTTCAGAAAATTGCTCTAACTTTCAACAGTTGGATGTTCCTCGAGTGAGCCACTTGCAAGTTCATCTCGAGTAGATACTTTAGATGACCAAATGAATCCCCAGCATGAATCCCCTTGTTCCAGTGTTTCTTCTGAGAACAATGATTCTGAGCTTACTAAAGATTCAACTAAAGAATTGTGTGAATCCATTGTGGCAAAATTACAGGGAAGTGGGATTTCAAACAGTTTAGTGACCTCAATTGTAGGAGATTTAGAGGAACTAACAGATACACTTCACTCACAAGCAAAGCATAACATGCTTTCTGCTTTACCTACAAGTGACCCCTACAAATTTGTGATAAATGAATCTTTTGAAAAATTAGAAAACCCATTCAAAAATCTGAATACCGAATGGAAACGAAATAAATACTTTAAAGAAAAATGGGGAGTGGTTGAACCAGTTGAGATAACACTTGGAATGAAATATGACAGCAGACTAAATCAGAAATCTGGTACTTATGACCAAGTACCAGTTAAAGATACTTTTATTTATGTGCCAATTTTAGAAACCTTGGAATTCATGTGCAGAAATCCAGACATTTGTGATCTCCTAAGGAAAGACTGTAGATTAGAGACTGACACTTTTACAGATTTTAGCGATGGCAGTTATTTTAAAACTCACCCTTTGTTTACAACCAAGAGACATGCATTACAAATCCAAATATACTATGATGATTTTGAAACTGCCAATCCCCTTGGCTCCAAACGTGTAATTCACAAAATTGGCTGTCTTTATTTTATTGTAAGAAACTTGCCCCCCAAATTTAATTCTGTTTTAATGAACATTCATTTGTTATCACTTTTTCACACACAAGATATAAGTAAGTACGGTTTTAATGTCATACTGGAACCGTTGATAAATGATATAAAGATACTGGAAAGCCAAGGGTTAAGTCTTCCATTTTCAGATGAGCAGATTTATGGCACCATTGCACAGATAACTGGCGATAATCTAGGGATGCACTCAATTCTTGGTTTTAATGAGTCATTTAATAGCCGTCATTTCTGTCGCCTTTGTTTAATTGAAAAGCAGGATTCTCAAACAGTATACAGTGAGGATGATCCTAAGGTGGTCCTTCGTGGAAGAGAAATCTTTGAAATGCATTGCCAGTCTCTCCAGGAAAACCCACAATTGAGGTCACTGTATGGGTTGAAAAAAAATTCTACACTTAATACACTGAAGTATTTTCATGTTTGCAATAACTACTCGTTTGATATAATGCATGATCTTCTAGAGGGTGTGGCTCAGTACGAAATTAAAATGCTTTTTGGATATCTCACACAAAACTTTATCTCTGACGAGGACTTGCTTTCAAGGATTTATTCTTTTGATTATGGATTTTTAGAACGTAAAAATCGCCCCACAAAGATTATTTTGGAGAGTGCTGGTAATAACGTTGGTTTAAATTCCATTCAGACATTATGTCTTGTGAAAAACCTCCCTCTATTGTTTGGTGACATTGTTCCTCCAGGTCACAAACACTGGAGTTTGTTGTTATTGTTACTACAAATAATGAACATTGTGTTTTCGCCTTGTCTCACTTTAGGCATGACAGTTTATTTGAAGCACTTGATTGCTGACCACCACAAATTATTTAAGTACTTGTACCCACAGAAAAATGTAATACCCAAGCATCATTTTATGATCCATTACCCCTCTTCAATTAGGAAAATTGGCCCCTTATTATTTATGTGGTCTATGAGGTTTGAGGCCAAACACAAGATGTTCAAAGATTTTTTTTAAATTTCAAAAACATAAAATCGTTGGCTAAAATGCATCAGATGGCCATTGCTTATCATTGGGAATCCTTTACCCTCAAACATAATGAGTTTGGGCCGATTAAATCATTTACCCTTAGAGAGGAGAATGTGGTCAGCAATCATATCCTTGAAATGATCTTGTCAAAAGATGCCTTCTCAACCAGTTGGGTTAAAGTTGATGGTGTCGAATATAGAGCTGGACCTATCGTTTGCAGTGTAATGGAAAATGAAATGCCAGTCTTTTGTCAAATAAGTGATGTACTTTTGGTTGACAATCTCATTTATCTATTGGTAAACAAACTATTTACAGAGAATTTTGATGAGCATCTTCATGCATTCAGAGTACTACGAAGTGAGGAAAGGCGTGTTATAAAAATGTCAGAGATTAAATTTTGTAAGCCATTTGATATTCAAAGCTCATACAGTGTTGAAGATGAAAGTTTGTATATCATACCTTCTTTTGCAATGTTTTAAATCAACATGAAATTGTACTGCAAAAGAGAATTAAAAATAAACAAGTTGATTGAAATTATGTTGTGTGCTGGAGTTTATTTAACTATGTTTAGTAGTTTTTTTTGACACTGATTAAAACTAATTCTACGTTAAACATGTAACTCTGAACAGTGTTGTTTTTCTGTATCCCTTTTAGTGTTATTTTAACACTTTATAGAGTCAAAGAAGGAACTCTGGCATAGTGTTAAATTTTTAACTATTGTGAAAGTGTTAACTTGACTCCAGAGAGTGTGGAGCTATATAAACTCTCAAAAAGTGTTGAAATCAACTCTGTGAGAGTTAATTCAACACTCGACTTTTTGCTGTGTAAACATTACTAAATTATGGATTTTATACCAATACATTTCTAATGAATTTTCAAGAAATAGTTTCCCTTTTTTAACACTTAACTGTTTTTAAATTAAACTATTACTTTAGATGAACTAATTCTTATTTGGCTCTTACAATTAGTATTCTAAAATGTTTGCGGTATTAAATGAATACTTCACCCAAAAATTTTAATTCTGAAATGTACTCATCCTCATGTTGTTCCGGGGTGCTGAATATAAATGTTTTAAGTTTGGACCAGAGGAAGATGGATGACAGATGATCTGAAGGGCAGAAGTATGGCCTGTTTGATCTTGATATATTCATCTCAATGTGACTCTGTATAAATTACTTGTATGTGTCACATACATTAATTCATACACATGTGAGAAAAGTAACAATCTCCTTATGCACATGCTCACTTGCAGTCCACACTCAAGGATCTTTGCAAAAGGACTTCACATTTCCAAATCTAATTAATTCTTTGTTAAATTCAGCCTGAGCAACAATCTTTAAATTTAATAAAAAATTAAGTTTAAAGAACATAGGAACAACACTGCTCAAAGAATGTTTTCTCCTCATTGTGAGAACGTTTATCAGACACTAAGAACATCATAAGGATGTTCAATTTATGTTATTTTAATGTTCGTTCCAAACCTTACGCAACAATCGAAAATAATTATTAGAATGTTCCCTGTTATTTTGACGTATGAACAATGATCTGCAAAGAATATTTTCTCCACATTGTAAGAGCATTTATTTGATACTAATGACTTAAGGATGTTTTACTAATGTTATTTTAATGTTTGTTCTGAAGCTTTACATCATATTAGCCAAAATTGTTGGATAACGTTCCCTGATAGTTTAAAGAATGTATTAACAGTGTTGCAATATGAACGTTTTCTAACATTGTGAGAATTTATATCAGACACTAAGAACATCAAAAGGATGTTCCATTTATGTTATTTTAATGTTCGTTCCTAAAATTACGCAACATTAGAATTAAAATCATTGGAATGTTCAATGTTAGTTTAAAGGACGTTTGAACAATGTTGCCCAAAGAATGTTTTCTCACTGTGAGAACCTTTATTGGATACTATTAACATCATAACATTCCATTAACATTATTTTAACATTTGTTCATAACCTTTATGTAACATTACCAAAAATCTTTGGAATGTTCCCTGTTAGTTTGACGTATGAACAATGATCTACAAAGAAAATTTTCTCCACATTGTAAGAGCATTCTTTTGATACTAATGACTTAAGGATGTTTTATTAATGTTATTTTAATGTTTGTTCTGAAACTTTACATGATATTAGCCAATTCAATTAGGTGAATTATTGAACTAAACGGTCATTAGACTCATTGTCTCCACTGAATGATGATGTGCACGACTCACTCCAGTGAAAATCAGTGTAGATCCTCTATATTGAATTACATGATAACACATGATGCTGCACTAGAGCAGACCCTTTCCGTTTCATATTACACTGCTGTCTAACAGGTGGCCGGCCGCCCATAGTTGAGGGTTGCACACTGAAATAAGTGTGATCTCGTAAGATCAGGTGTGTTGTCTCACTTTCTTTAAACCCCAAAATAAAGATTTAAATGCGTTCTTGTCTACTGAGAACGGCAGAAGGGAGAAGCTGAATTCTTCTAATAAATACACACATTTGTTGCAGATTGTTATCCATTTTTTTCCAGATTACATTGGGCACCGTGTTGCCAAGACAACAGCAATTAGCGAGAACTAGGTTACCAGGCAGACAGTGGCTACAACAAAGTACACATCGTAACCATAGAAACCAGGGCCAGGCCAGCAGCACAGGCTTGTCTTGAAATCATACGTCATAGGTAATATATACATTTGGGTTTTAAATTATCATAAACATTGATAAGAAAACATATATGTTGTAAGCATTAACATATGGTTCAAGCCTTTGTAATAATTAACCTCAGGGTAATGTTTTACCAAACCAATTGACTGACAGGTGAATTTGTGTTGCTATTTGTATTGCTTACTCACCGTTAATTCAAACATTGACCGTATTTGAAACCTTTTATCTATTAAAGCTCATAGGTAAACAACTTTCTTTATTAACAGAAAGGTGCAACTAAACATGCAACGTGTCTCCTAATATATCAGATATATTAGATTTTATTAAGATTTTGTTTATGGATTATTTTAAATATGGTGCAAGATATATAATGTAGTATGTTATGTACAGTATATAATTATGTAATTGATTACATTAGATATCAAAAGTATATAAATATATATATAAAAGTAGTTTGTAGCTAGCTTTTAACCAACTAGACTCACGTTCATATTTAGTGGATGTATGAAGTTTGGTTTAACAACCAGAAAGTGCCCAAATATTTTGTCTTCATTTTGAATAATGTATATATTGTTTTATCATTTAACAACCATGAAACTTCTTTTTGCAAAATGTTTTACTTTAAAATTGGCTTGTGATATCTTTCTTTTAAACATAAATGCCACTTGGTTTGACATTTTTCATCTAACGCATTGAGATTCTTACATTTTTAAATATGCATTAGTGTCAAAATACTTTTTAGGGGCCACTGTTAGGTTAGCTGGTGACTAAAATTAACTTTCGTTTGATGAATTCTGCCAAAGGTTGTGCAAAACGGCTACAGAAATCATGATTGTGGTTAATAATCTATGAAACGTATCTGTTACAGTATATTACAGATAATTCACATGTATTTATTTGTAGTAAGACCCACTGAGAACATGATGAACTCAATTTATTCCACTAACAGCCCACTTGGCTTATGAATGTCCTCTGTTTTTATGAAATGACAGACTGAATGACAGTCTTCTTCTCTATCACCATTTTGATCTCACATTGTTCTGCATTCAACTGCACTTCCTGGCGATGTTAACGGCTAAAAGGAATATTCCGTGTTCAATACAAGTTAAGCTCAATTGTCAGCATTATGTGATAATGTTGATTGCCAAAGAAGTATTTCAACTTTTCCCTCCTTTTCTTTAAAAAAAAAAAAAAAAGGTGAATTCAAGGTTACAGTGAGGCAGTTACAATGGAAATGAATGGGGCCCGTTTTTGGAGGGTTTAAAAGGAAGAAATGTGAAGCTTATAATTTTATAAAGGAAATTACATTAATTCTTCTGTTGAAATTGTGTATAAATGGAGGCATAAAGTTGTCTAAATCATCGTTTTACAGTTTTAAAATTCAGAATTAAAATTGGCTATAACTTCACACAGAAAAATTTAGTAAGCAATTTTATCACACTGAAATCATGTTAACATGTATAATGTTTACGTCTTGTGGCTATAATTTTTAAACAGAGTATTTTAATGTTTACAGATTGGCCTGTTCGCTTTCATTGTAAGAGCCTCATGGTAAGCTTGATTTATGCTTCCTCTTTTTTAAAGAAAAGGAGGAACAAGTCGAAATACATTTTTGTGGTAATCAATACTATGCCAAAAATGCTATTGATTAAGCTTACAGTAACTTGTACTGAACCCTAAATATT